>NW_012117820.1:0-3004 GCF_000951035.1 Colobus angolensis palliatus
GACCAGCCTGCCCAACATGGTGAAACCCCATCTCTACTTAAAACACAAAAAATTAGCTGGGCGTGGTGGTATGCACCTGTAATCCCAGCTACTCAGGAGGTTGAGGCAGGAGAATCGCCTGAACCCAGGAAGCGGAGGTTGCAGTGAGTCAAAATCGTCCCATTGCACTCCAGACTGGGGGACAAGAATGAGACTTCATAGCAAAAAAAAAAAAAAAAAAAACTAACAAAAAAGTCCAGGACTAGAGAGATTCACAGCAGAAGTCTACCAGACATTCAAAGATTTGGTACCAATCCTACTGAAACTATACCACAAGTCAGAGAAAGAGGGAACCCTCCCGAAATTATTCTATGAAGCCAGTATCACCCTAATACCAAACCAGGAAAGGATGTAACCATAAAAGAAAACTATAGACCAATATCCCTGATTAACATGTAAGTTAAAATCCTCAACAAAATACTAGCTAACCAAATCCGACAACATATCAAAAAGATAATCCACCATGATCAAGTGGGTTTCATACCAGGGATGCAGGGATGGTTTAACATACACAAGTCAATAAATGTGATACACCACACAAACAGAATCAAAAACAAAAATCACATGATCATCTCAACGGATGCAGAAAAGCATTCAACAAACTCCAACATCCCTCTATGATTAAAACTCTCAGCAAAATCAGCATACAAGGGACATACCTCAATGTAATAAAAGACATCTATGACAAACCCACAGCCAACATAATACTGAATAGGGAAAAGCTGAAAGCACTCCCTCTGAGAAATGGAACAACACAAGGATGCCCACTCTCACTACTCCTCTTCAACATAGTATTGGAAGTCCTAGTCAGACCACTTAGACAAGAGAAAGAAATAAAGTGCATCCAGGCTGGGCGCAGTGGCTCACACCTGTAATCCTAGCACTTTGGGAGGCTGAGGCAGGTGAATCACCAGGTCAGGAGTTCGAGACCAGCCTGGCCAACGTGGTGAAACTCCGTCTCTACTAAACTACAAAAAATTAGTGGGGCATCGTGGCAGGTGCCTGTAATCCCAGCTACTAGGGAGGCTGAGGCAGGACAATCACTTGAACCCAGGAGGCGGAGGTTGCAGTGAGCCGAGGTTGCACCACTGCACTCCAGTCTGGCGACAGAGCGGGACTCCATCTCAAAAAAAAAAAAAATACAAGAACTGAAGGAAGAAATATTCAATGAAATAGATAGCATAAATAAAAAATGAAACTTCAGGAAACAATGGACACATTTATAGAAATGCAAAATGCTCTGGACAGTCTCAGCAATAGAATCGAACAAGTAGAAGAATGAACTTGAGAGCTCAAAAACCAGGTTTTTGAATTAACCCAATCCAACGAAGACAAAAGAAAAAGAGTAAGAAAATATGGACAAAGCCTCCAAGAAGTCTGGGATTATGTTAAATGACCAAAACTAAGAATAATCAGCGTTCCTGAGAAAGAAGATAAATCTAAAAGCCTGGAAAATATATTTGGGGGAATAATCGAGGAAAACTTCCCCGGCCTTGATAGAAACCTAGACATCCAAATACAAGAACCTTAAAGAACACCTGGGGAATTCACTGCAAAAAGATCATCACCTAGGTATGCTGTCATTAAATTATTTAAAGTTAAGACAAAGAAAAGAATCTTAAGAGCCATGAGGAAAAAGCACCAGGTAACCTTTAAAGGAAAACCTATCAGATTAGCAGCAGATTTCTCAGCAAAAACTTTACAAGCTAGAAGGGATTGGGGCCCTGCCTTCAGCCTCCTCAAACAAAACAATTATCAGCCAAGAATTTTGCACCCAGCGAAACTAAGCTTCATAAATGACGGAAAGATAAAGTATTTTTCAGACAAACAAATGCTGAGGGAATTTGCCACTACCAAGTCAGTATTACAAAAACTGCTAAAAGGAGCTCTAAATCTTGAAACAAAGCCAGGAAACACATCAAAACAGAACCCCTTTAAAGCATAAATCTCACAGGACCTAAAAAAAAATACAATTTAAAAAACAAAACAAAACAAAAAAAAACAAGGTATACAGGCAACAAATCACATAATGAGTGGAACAATACCTCACATCTCAATACCAATGCTGAATGTAAATGGTCTAAACATTCCACTTAAGATACAGAATTGGCCAGGTGTGGTAGCTCACACCTGTAATCCCAACACTTTGGGAGGCCGAGGTAGGCAGATCACAAGGTCAGGAGTTTGAGACCAGCCTGGACAACATGGTCAAACCCTGTCTCTACTAAAAATACAAAAATTAGCCAGGTGCAGTGGTGCGTGCCTGTAATCCCAGCTATTCAGTAGGCTGTGGCAGGAGAATCGCTTGAACCCGGGAGGCAGTGGTTGCAGTGAGGCAAAATTGCGCCATTGCACTCCAGACTGGGGGACAAGAATGAGACTTCATCTCAAAATAAATAAATAAATATATCTATATATAGAGAGAGAGAGAGAGAATTGCAGAATGGGTAAGAATTCACCAACCATCTGCTGCCTTCAAGAAACACACCTAACACATGAGGACTCACATAAACTTAACGTAAAGGGGTAGAAAAAGACATTGCATGCAAATGAACACCAGAACCGAGTAGGAATAGCTATTCTTATACAAGACAAAACAAACTTTAAAGCAACAGCCATTAAAAAAGACAAAGAGAGTCATTATATAATGATAAAAGGCCTTGTCCAACAGGAAAATATCACAATCCTAAATATATATGAACCTAACACCGGAGCTCCCAAATTTATAAAACAATTACTAATAGACTTAAGAAATGAGACAGCAACAGTAATAGTGGGGGACTTCAACACTCCACTGACAGCACTAGGCAGGTCATCAAGACAAAAAGTCAACAAAGAAACAATGGATTTAAACTATACCCTGGAACAAATGGACTTAACAGATACATACAGAACATTCTACTCAACGACCGCAGAATATACGTTCTATTCAACAGCACATGGAACTTTCTCCAAGATAGACCAC
>NW_012117820.1:6159-6467 GCF_000951035.1 Colobus angolensis palliatus
TAAAAGTAGAACTACCATTTGCTCCAGCAATCCCACTCCTGGGTATCCACCCAGAGGAAAAGAAGTCATTATAAGAAAAAGATACTTGCACACACGTTTATAGCAGCACAGTTCACAACTGCAAAAATGTGGAATCAACCTAAATGCCCATCAATCAACGACTGGATAAAGAAACTGTGTGTGTGTGTGTGTGTGTGTGTGTGTGTGTGTGTATATGTATGTATATGTATATGAATTAATGGCATTCGCAGCAACCTAGAGGAGATTGGAGACTATTATTCTAAGTGAAGTAATTCAGGAATAGAAAA
>NW_012117821.1:0-1723 GCF_000951035.1 Colobus angolensis palliatus
AATCACCTGGCTAAATGGAGGTAAAGAAAAAGTCTAGAGTAGCACTTTGGAGGACAGAGTGGAAGTGGCTGTTTACCAAGCAGGGCTATGAGATGAGCACATCTGAACCCCATTAATCCTGACGGTCAGTTGATTAGCCCTGTTCAGCAGCTGGGGACACTGAGGTGCAGAGGGATGGGCTTGCTTACCCCGGACGATGCTGACAGTGTGGGCCCAGCCCGGTCCCACAGCCACCAGGAGGAGGCTCCCGAGTGGGCAGGTGCGGAGGTACAGCCCAGAGAACGCCTGGGACCCTGGCACAGACTCCTCAGGAAGGAAACAGAGAAAGGTCCACAGAGACTCAAGCAGCACAGAAGAAGGTCACCCACAAGTTAAAAATAGATGTTTGTACTTTATCGTCCCAGCGTGCTAAAAATCCAGCTCGCTCACATGAACGGCCTGATGTGAACCCGGCCTCCTTCAGCACTGGGCTAAGCGAGAGCCGCACCTGCCCCTCTCCCGACAATAGCAGGCTTGGCAGCTATTCTTCAATGTACTTGACACCCTTCCATGAGGATTAAGCTACACTCTGTCGACACTGGGTAAGTTTAATCCCGACACAGCTAACCGTGTCGATCTGCAGTGAACAAACAACTTACTTTGGATGATTCTGTCACTGACAAAGACCCTGAATCTCACAGCAAAGCTTAGTGACACGACTTACCTTTCTGTTTTTATTTCAGGTACACTGGCCCATAGGGTCTAGTTTACCTGCTGATAATGCCTTGGAAAGACCACCAGGGGGCCCCACACCATTTTCAGCTTTATAGGGATGTGAATTTCCCTTTGATGACAAAGGTGATGAGGAAATAAAACAAGGATCCAAAACAGATGCCTGTGTGTTTCCTGGGAGTGATAAGGTCAGGAACTGCCGCTCTGTGTCAGGTGAGGGAGTAACAGAGAGAATGGCACCAACTCCTGAGACAGGACCTGAGCATGGTGCAGCCACCGCCTGTGACCATGGAAATTCCAGGGAATGCAGGCCCCAGTTGTATGGTACAGCCACCATCTGTGACCACAGAAATTCCAGGGAATGCAGACCCTCAGTCACATGGTACAGTTACCATCTGCGGCCACAGAAATTCCAGGGAAAGCAGACCTTCAGACACATGGTACAGCCACCATCTATGGCCACGGAAATTCCAGGGAATGTAGACCCTCAGTCACATGGTACAGCCACCATATATGGCCATGGAAATTCCAAGGAATGCAGACCCCAGTCGCATGGTGCAGCCACAGCCTGCAGCCACAGAAATTCTGGGGAATGCAGACCCCAGTCGCATGGTGCAGCCACCACCTATGGCCATGGAAATACCAGAGAACACAGACCCTCATTCACATGGTACAGCCACCACCTATGGCCACGGAAATTCCAGACAACATAGACACCAGTTGCATGGTGCAGACACCACCTGCAGCCACAGAAATTCTGGGGAACGCAGACTCCAGTCACATGGTGCAGCCACCACCTTTGGCCATGGAAATTCTGGGGAATGCAGGCCCCAGTCTCTAAAGTGTTAGTTGTTTTATGAACTTCACTGCAGTGAATGTGGAAGTTTCTTTCTGTGCAGAGCTCAGTATCCAGAAGGGAAGTCGGCCCTAGGAATGCCTTCCTCCTCTTCAGAGCTCAGGGCCCAGGGCTGACGCCCTTGGGAGGGGTCCTTATTCGGCAACTGTGCCTGTG
>NW_012117821.1:4072-7778 GCF_000951035.1 Colobus angolensis palliatus
CATCCAAGGAATTTCTTTCAAATTCAGCTGCCAGGAAGACAGCCTACTCATTCCCATTAGCACTGATAAATGAAAATGAAATCGTAAGCTCCCAAATGACTGAACAGACCCACTCTTGGCTGAAGGGATCCCAGAGTGACTTTCAAAACTGAGTTCTCGGATTTACAGAGGGTCCCATCTTAGAATTCTGTAAAGGTAGAGAGAAAATTATTTTTCCTCCCCTATTACAAGTTGGGCAGGATGGGATGACAGGGGTCAGATACACGTCGTTATACCCCCGCCTTTGCTAACCGTGATGAGGCTTTCTTCCCTAAGGATTTAAGAGAAACAAGCCTTTCAAAAGACTCCACCACTGATTTCAACCAACTGCCTGAAGCTGCCTCTCCTCTCTTGCCCGATAAGAGACCACCCATGATGGAGAGGTTCTGACAGCATACACAGGATGCACAGAGTGAATTTTCATATCCTCTGCTTCACCTTTTAATGTCAGAGGGCTGAAAACACCACCCTGGGATCATGATAACACTGCCATTTTTTTGTACATTGGACCCATGAAGGAGCAAGAAACTCAATTGCGCATGCATGCATTTCTCCTTTCAGAAATATGCATGACTCCTCCTAGAGCTTATTAAATATGTGTATTTGGCCATGCCACTCAGTATAAATTACTATTTCCTTTACCTCTCCCTTGAAGTGTCTGTTTCTGACTTCTGGCTGGAGGATATGCTTCCTAGCCTGTCAGGACTATCCTGCAAACTGCAACCCTTTATAGGAAATAAATCTCTCACTGGGTGCAGTGGCTCATGCCTGTAATCAAAGCACTTTGGGAAGCCGAGGTGGGTGGATCACCTGAGACCAAGAGATCGAGACCATCCTGGCCAACATGGTGGAACCCAGTCTCTACTAAAAATACAAAAATTAACTGGGCATGGTGGCGCATGCCTGTAGTCCCAGCTACTAGGGAAGATGAGGCGGGATAATCGCTTGAACCTGGGAGGTGCGGTCTGCAGTGAGCCAAGATCACTCCACTGTACTCCAGCCTTGGCAACAAGAGTGAAACTCTGACTCAAAAAAAAAAAAAACATAATGAAATCTCTCCGAATTTATGAAGCTCATCATTCTTCATTTGACAGCATTAAAAAGTTCAAAAAGACCTTCCATACTCTCCCACAGAAGCCCTAGAAATCTTCATTTTGTTAATCATTTTGGATGCCTGAGAACTTGTAATCCAATGAGTAGAAGTGTTGGTACCCCATTTATGGCTGTCATCCTGCCAGTTCTCAGGAGTTTGTATAAGTCTAAATCTGCAAGGGTCTCATCCCATAAGGACCTTTGTCTCTTTCTCTGTTGCCTTTGCCCACTGGCTCTGGCAACAGGGGTTTTTCTTTCTCCTTGGCTATCTTTGGATATAGGGGCTCCCTCTTCTGTGCCACCTTAGGAAATGCCTTTTGCATGCATGGCTAAGTCATTAAAAAGCCTACAGTTTGAATAACATTTTGAGTGAGTACTCTCTGAAGCTGGGTTGGAATCTCAGGCTTCTTTGTCTGAAAGGTAACTCTTGGGCTAGAAGTTTCTTATCCTAGCTTTGGTTTTGAGGCCTCTCGATTCTCCTCTTGGGTTGGAAGTTATTCCTGGCTTTTTGTTTCAGGTGTCTCTGTGATCTTGCTCTTGCTCCTTTCATGGGAACTTCTCTGTTGACTAAATTGTCCCTTCTCAAACCTCTGCTGACTGTGTGTTCCACCAATATGAACTAATTCTGTCTACCTCCTTTCCTGTTTGCATGACTTTACCAAGAATTATTTAGAACTTTAATGTTTCTTTTGAGAAAATTTTGATCTTCCAAATTGCCTCCTTTAGACCTTTCCTTTCCTAATTGAGTCTCTCAACTGCCTATAATCACTGAAACTTCAGGCACCCCACTCCATGCCTTGGAGGCTGTCAATGTGCTCAAGGATCTGCAAAAGCAAACACCTGAGGCTGAAAAATAAAATAGAAAAAAACCCACAAAATTTAATTCTCAGCTTCATAAGATTATATGTCAAAAGAAAATCTTGAAAATCTTAAAGATCTCCAAAAATATTGGTGAGAAAAAACTTTACCCTCACATGAAGAAGATAAAAACTTGTTCCATTTTCCAGAAACACAGTTACAATACAAACATCAAATGGGGTAAAGACGAAAACAAAGTCTTCCATATAAACTAGTGAATTTTGTATTATTGTCATCACATTAGTCAGTGTTCCCCAGAAAGGCACAATCCGTAGGATATATGCAGATAGACAGATGAAGAAGGTTCACATAATTATGGAGGCTGAGAAAGTCCACGATAGGCTGTCTCCAAGTTGGGGAACCAGGAAAGCTGGTAGCATTGCTCAGTCCATGTCCAAAGGACTCAGAATCAGTTAAGCCAATGGTGTAACTCTCAGAGGCCAAAGGCCTGAGACCCTGAAGTTCTGATGTCAAAGGCAAGAGAAGGATGTTTCAGTTTCAGAAGGAGATAATTCATCTTTCCTCTTCCTTTTTGTTCTATCTGGGCTCTCAAGCAATTGGATGCTGCCTGTATTAGTCCATTTTTGTACTGCTAGGAAGAAGTACCTGAGTCTGAGCAATTTATAAAGAACAAAGAGGTTTTTTTTGGTTTTTGGTTTTTGGGTTTTTTTTGAGACGGAGTTTCACTCTGTTGCCCAGGCTGGAGTGCAGTGGTTCAATCTCCTCTCACTGCAAGCCCCGCCACCTCCCGGGTTAACACCATTCTGCTGCCTCAGCCTCCCTAGAAGCTGGGACTACAGGTGCCCACCACCACGCCCAGCTAATTTTTTGTGTTTTCAGTAGAGATGGGGTTTCACCATGTTCGCCAGGATGGTCTTGATCTCCTGACCTTGTGATTCCCCCACCTCGGCCTCCTAAAGTGCTGGGATTACAGGTGTGAGCCACCGTGCCCAGCCAACAAACAAGTTTCTATTCTCCTTGAGCGCTTACAAGAAGCTAATATTATACTTACTAGATAATTAGAATCAAATCTATAAGCTTTAAGATTTTAAGTCGTCATTCTTATGAAAAACATTATTTCCCTTTTTTTTGGTGAAAAGATATACATCTATTTAGAATCAGCCAGCTGGACTCGGTTTAGATGATCCCAAGTTTGTTGGCAACATCCAAAGCATCGTAATCAGGAGCCTGTCGAACATATGCCTTCTTCTCTCCATCAGGCCGAATCAGGATGTTGACCGTGGCCACATCCACGTCCCAGAGCTTCTTCACAGTCTGTTTGATCCGGTGCATTTTGGCTTTAACATCGACAGTGAACACAAGCGTGGTGTTGTCTTCTATCTTCTTCATGGCTGACTCAGTGGTCAGTGGAAACTTGACGATAGCATGGTGGTCAAGCTTGTTTCTCCGGGAGGCACTCTTCCCAGGATATCTGGGCTGCCTCCGGAGTCGCAGTGCCTTGGGATGCTGGAAGGTGGGGGAGGTGCAGATCTTCTTTTTTGGGGGGCTGTGGACACATTTCAACACTGCCTTCTTGGCCTTTAAAGCCTTTGCTTTGGCTTCAGCTTTAGGAGGGGCAGGAGCTTCCTTCTTCACTTTTGGTACCATCTTGTGAAAAGCGAAAAACATGATTTCAATAATAAGTTTTTTACAGTAAATCTGCCTAATAGTAGTTTCCAAAATACTTTTGGTAATTTTTAACCTTAAAATTAAGCTA
>NW_012117821.1:9555-18350 GCF_000951035.1 Colobus angolensis palliatus
TCTCAAAAGAAAACTTCTTTGAGGAAAACTAAACGTAACATAAATGACAAGTAGATGGGTGCAGCAAACCAACATGGCACATATATACCTACGTAACAAACCTGCATGTTGTGCACATGTACCCTAGAACTTAAAGTATAATTAAAAATTTAAATAAATAAAAGGAAATCTATAGCCCTTGCGGGTTATCAGATTCTCGTCTAGTTTCTTGTCTTTGAGCTAGTTTTACCTGTTTGTAAACTGGATCCTGTCATCTGATGAATTTTGTCTTACAATGATACTTGCGGGATAAGAAGCCAAATATTCTCTCTCCTATTAATGTATCTATTGTCAGTTAATTTGAAGGTCTCCAACCGTGGAACAAAGTTAGAAGAGGAAGGTTTTGCTCCCCCAAATGCATAACCAAATTGTGGTACATTCATACGATGGAATACTATTTAGCCGTAGAAAGGAACAAGCTATCAACTCACACAAAGACATGAGTGAATCTTGTATGCACATTGCTAAGTGGAAGAAGACAGTCTGAGGAGAATACACACAGTGTGACCTCATTTAATGAGACACTGCAGAAGGCAGACTACACAGATGGGAAGCCATTGGCTCCATGTGGTGGGGGTTTGAAGCATTTCATATGAAACTTTAATAGTGGATACCTGCCACTACGCATTTGTCAAAACATGCAGAATTTTACAGCCAAATGAGTGTAATAGAGCCAAACTCTATTCAAATTAAATAAAATTATTCAGGATGTGGAGTATCCCAACGCAGAATACATCATGTGAAAAAGAAATTATGCTACAAATTACTATGGTTTGGATGTGGTTTGTCCCCGCAAAAACTTGTGCTGAAATTTCACCCCCAGTGTGGCAGTGTGGGGCGGTGGGGCCCAGTGGAAGGTGTTTGGGTCATGGGGATGGAACCCTCATGAATAGGTTAATGTCCTCCATGGGGGTGAGTGAGTTCTGCTCTCACAGGAATGGATTAATTCCTGCAGGAGTAGGTAGTTAAAAAAAAAGTCTGGCTTCCTTGGCCTCCCTCCTGCTGTCACTCTTGCTATGTGATCTCTGGTGCACCCTCTGCTCCCCTTCCACTTTCCACCATGAGGTGAAAAAGACTGAGACTCCACCAGATGCAACTGCCCAATCTCAGACATTCCAGCCACCAGTATTGTGAGCCAAATGGACCTTTTTTACTTATAAATTACCCAGCCACAGGTATTCTGTTATAGAAGCACAAAATGGACTAAGAGACAAATGTAGGAAAAAACTCAATGAAGGTGTAGGGAAAATGGTGTTGACCTAAGTCACTTCAAAAATGAATAGAATCTGTAGACTGAAGGCAAATGAACTACACTTCATCACTGGATTCCATTTTATAAAGTTCTTTCCAACAGGGGTTATTGTGAACAATTGTAAAACCACAGTATCTGTATCTGGAATGAAACAATAACTTACATAAGTTGCAGACGGTAGGAACCAGGTCTCTCACTGTTGAAGTGGGAGGTTACAAATTAGCAAAGGGAGAAGGCTAGAATGATTCATGTGATAGCACATCAGAGGTGGAGACATCAACATAAACTTACATTTGGTTTAATGTAGATACATACAGTTCCATATAGAAACCTTTATAATTAGGTGTGTATAGGTCTGTTAGATACACACATATACTTCCTAGCATTGCTAAGGAGGGACAAGATACAATGTGCTCATTCAGCAGTCAGATGTAAGTTTTCGTACCATTCTCAAAGGAATCAGGCTCTTTGAAGAAATGTCTGGTACTAGAACTAGGACAGTAAATATAAGAGCCAGGATAATCTTGAAGTATCAGAAAGTAAGTATGTATGAAAAAAATTAAAATATGTAATAAAAATAAAAATTAATTCTTTTGTTAAAAGAAAAACAGGAGCCAATAAAAAGAGCTACCCATGACCAACACAGGAATGAATTGTGCAACATAATGCTGTAGTGCTGAATAGTAACTAAAGCTTTAAGTAATTATCTAGGTGTCTGTGTTTGTATACATAGGTGAATAAGCAAATGGAGTTGAATAGAAATCTCCTTTGCAAAACAACTCCAAATAATTGAGGTAGACAGTCAGCCATCAAGAAGGTGGAGCTCCTCACTCTGTAATTGTGGGCTCCGCATAGTGACTTGCTCCAAAAGAACACGTGCAGTATGGACAAGGAGGAAAATAATGTCACTGTGGAGAAGCCTGACCAACTAGCTCCACCAAATGATCCAAGTGAACATCAAAGGCAACAGTTCGCCTTGAGAAAATGAAGCGAGAAGAGTAGCACTTCACCTCTGTGATCTACTTCTTCCAGACCCAGAACCCCAGTCTAATTATAAGAAAAATTCCATGTTTAATCACAATGGAGGACATTCTACAAAATTCCTGACCAATCGTCCTCAATACTGTCAAGGTCATCATGAGATGGAAAGCCAGACACGCTGTCACATCCAGCAGCTGCCTATGTGATGACTACATGTCATGCAGGATCCTGGATGGGTCAGGGTAAGATGGAACTAAGGGAATCCAAATCAAATATGAATTTTAGTTAATAATAGTCTATCAGTATTTGTTCATTAACTGTGACACATTATGTAAGATATTAATAAGCCATGTGAGACATATTGACAGAAGATGTTAATAAGAGAGGAAATTAGGTTGAAGCTACAAGGGAAATCTCTGCATTTTTTCTTTTTTGCAATTTCTGTGTAAGTCAAAGCTGCTATAAAATATAACTATATTTAAAACATTGTTATATTTTTCAAACATTTCCTTAATTATTTATACCATGAATCCTAGTAATTGACACTGTTAACTAGTCCTGTTTTTTGAAAAAGAGCATTTATGACACAAAAAAATTAAACAATGCAGACTGATATATAAATCAAAATAAATGTTCTTTACATGTTTTCTGTTACAGTGGTAACACATATGTGTAAACTTATTTATCATATTTTTTTCTTATGCTGTGGTTGTGTCCTGGGTTCATTCTCTAAAATGCTGTTCACCTTAGACCAGGAAAAAAAATAACCTACCAGACTCTGTTTCAATTCATGACTAAATATTTTCAAAAGAGTGACTTTGTAAAAATATGTTCCAATGGCAAATTGATTCATTGTGACTGGATCACTTCTTCCAAAGACTTCTCGTCTTTATTTTGTTCCATGCCTACCTTTTAGCCATAATACAACAGAATCAAATATTGGCCACTGGGAAAAAATATTCAAGGAAAGAAAGAATGTGAACAGAACTTGTGACCATGAAGATTCAATGTTTTACCACAAAACTTTCTAAAACAAGAGAGTGTAAAATGATATTCAAAGTCAATTTCCTGAAATGAGGCTTTGCAGAAAATGGGGAAACTAGAGAAAAAAAATTGCAGGACATTCTACGGGTGATTTTAGATGTTACTATGCTTTACGGAAAAAAAATACTTTACCTTTTAAAGAATCACAAAGAAGTATTAGAAACCAAAACTCTGGAATGTTTCCAAATTTAGTTGAACCTCTATGTAGTTATGTCTATATAGCTAGTCATGAAGTTGATTTTTTAAAAATCCGTGCCTTGTGTAATAAAATACACAATGAATACTTAATGCTCATAGGAAAACATGTTAGACCTTGTGAAAGGAAAATCAACCTTGGGGACCCAAAATCACTAAGCTAAAGGGAAAGTCAAGCTGAGGCTGCTGAGGGCAAACCCGCCTCCCATTCTGTCCAAAGTCACCCGTCTGCTCACCGAGAGAAATGCGTATCTGAGTGCCTCATCGGGAGAGGGTAACCGGCAACTCAAAAGAATGAAACCATTTGTCTCTCACCTACCTATGACCTGGAAGCTCCCTGTCTGGCCTTCTCTTCAAGTTGTCTCACCTTTCTGGACTGAACCAAGGTACATCTTTCACATATTGATTGATGTCTCATGTCTCCCTAAAGTGTGTAAAACCAAGCTGGGCCCCCAACCACCTTGGGCCTGTGTTGGGACCTCCTGCAGAGGCATCACAGGTGCATCCTCAAACTTGGCAAAATAAACTTTCTAAAAAATATGAGACCTGTCTCAGATTTTCAGGGTTCACACATGTAATGTAGGATGTCAATGTTTATAAAACAGACATTATTCTATCTACTATTAAAATATGCTGCCAATTAACCTTAGACTTTCTCAACAAAATAAAAAATTTTCATGAGGTACAAATAATATATTTAGACTTAAATAATGTTGCAAGTTTTAATACGCCTACTTTTCAATTTTTCAATACCATTTTTACTAATTTAACACTGTAAGAAAAATGAGTAATGAAAACATGAATAAAAGTGTTTACAGGGGGTGCACATGTTTCCTCCAGTCTCTGCCCATCCCCAGCTTTCATCTCAACTGTCCTGAGGTGGCTCTAAGCATTTCTCCTTTCTCTACACCAAGATCTCCCTGCTGAAGCAAACCCAAATCTTACCATATGTTATGACATGCTGTGGTGATGAGCAACCAAAGCCTCGAGGAAGGGATGCTTTTGTAAAACAAGACTTGTAGAACATAATGTGTGAAGTAAAGCCCATGGCAGAGCTCCCTCTTTAGCACACGGGGGCAGAGAGGAAGCTTTTGCCTCACCTTCTTCATTGGCCTGCAGCCACGTCTCCCAAGGTCAGTCTTGAGGACAATGAAACTCTGGTCTTCACTGTGGACACACTACCAGGTGCTCCAAAGCCATGGCCTCTCCTCGGGTGGGTCCTGAGGAGAACAAAGCTCTGATTCTAATCCTAACCCCAATCCCATCTCTAGACTTTGACCCTGACCCTAAACCCTGATCCCTACCCTGGTCCCTAATTCTGACCCTGACTTTGACTCTGACTCTGATCTTGACCCTGACCATGACTCCATCTCTAACCATACTTCCAGCCCTGACTCTGACCCAGACCTTAATCCCAACCCTAACCCTACTATTATCTTTATAATCTATCTCTAATCTTACCCCCTACTGCTAAATAGCTGTACCCAAAAGCACTTTTTAAATTATTTAACTTCTTTTCCTTTAATTCTCTAAAGACATCCTGAAGGAGATGTCATTATATATTTTGCAGTCCCTCTGAGTGGTATGGCTTCAGATAGGAAGTTCTAATATTTCACAAGACATAAAAAGCTTGGAGAGTAACAGCACAGGGTTGTTATGGATGCATGTTGGCATTCACGATAGTCATTGGTGCTGTTCTCCAAATATTTTCAGTTCAGTTTTTATGAATGCATTCTGACTATTCCAACCCACCTACTTAAATTTTGGCATGACCACATAGCTTTTTTTTTTTTTTTTGCCAATGGAGATGAGAAGAAATAACATGTGACTTTTTCAGGAGAAATCTCTAAGAACAGAGCTCTATTCAGCATGCTTTTTTCTCTTTTCTATAGCATTAATTTTAGCAATATTAATAGCTTCAAAAACTAACTTAGCTATTAGGTTTTATAAAATGTCTTTTGTCTTCCAGTTTGTAAGCCACACTGATCAGGACTACAGAGTTGAATTATTAGAAGTGATAAAGGAAAGATAATGCTTATCTTTCAAAAACATGAATTACCTGTTTAATGGGCAAAAACAAGTTTTGTTCTATTTATCAGGTAATAAACAAAACTACACAAAAAGTGAGGGTCAGGGAATGCAGAGAACACACAACTGACTTCATGGCAGGAAGATTCTGAGTGCTAATTCAATGTTACTACTTATTAGCTGCAAAATATAATTGTATTTGAAATTTTTATCATGGACACTAACCATTATTATGGACACAGGATGGCCATTGACCAATGAGAAAAGATGGTGGTCATAACAAGCAGCAGTGCCCACGGCACATCTGCCAGTGTGCAGTGACTGTCAGCTCCGACTGATCTGGATGTCTTAACGGCTTCATCTGTGAGTGACAGGATTGCCTGGTGTCAATGGCTCTCAAACCTCGGTGCTTGCTTGAATCTCTTAAAGAACTTTCAAACATCGCTAATTCAAAATTATACTATTTAGGAATTATGAATCTGGGTGCTCCTGTATTTGGTGCCTATATATTTAGGATAGCTAGCTCTTCTTGTTGAATTGATCCCTTTACCATTATGTAATGGCCTTCTTTGACTCTTCTGATCTTTGTTGGTTTAAAGTCTGTGTTATCGGAGACTAGGATTACAACCCCTGCTTTTTTTTGTTTTCCATTTGCTTGGTAGATCTTCTTCCATCCCTTTATTTTGAGCCTATGTGTGTCTCTGCACACGAGATGGGTCTTGAGTCTTTATCCAATTTGCCAGTCTGTGTCTTTTAATTGGAGCATTTAGTCCATTTACATTTAAGGTTAATATTGTTATGTGTGAACTTGATCCTGCCATTATGATATTAACTGGTTATTTTGCTCATTAGTTGATGCAGTTTCTTCCTAGCATCAATGGTCTTTACATTTTGGCATGTTTTTGCAGTAGCTGGTACCGGTTGTTCCTTTCCATGTTTAGTACTTCCTTCAGGAGCTCTTGTAGGGCAGGCCTGGTGATGACAAAATCTCTCGGCATTTGCTTGTCTGTAAAGGATTTTATTTCTCCTTCACTTATGATGCTTAGTTTGGCTGGATATGAAATTCTGGGTTGAAAATTCTTTCCTTTACGAATGTTGAATATTGGCCCCTACTCTCTTCTGGCTTGTAGTGTTTCTGCCAAGAGATCTGCTGCTAGTGTGATGGGCTTCCCTTTGTGGGTAACCTGACCTTTCTCTGGCTGCCCTTAATATTTTTTCCTTCATTTCAACTTTGATGAATCTGACAATTATGTGTCTTGGAGTTGCTCTTCTGGAGGAGTATCTTTGTGGCGTCCTCTGTATTTCCTGAATTTGAATGTTGTTGTGCCTTGCTAGTTTGGGGAAGTTCTCCTGGATAATGTCCTGAAGAGAGTTTTCCAACTTGGTTCCATTCTCCCTGTCACTTTCAGGTATACCAATCAGATGTAGATTTGGTGTTTTCACATAGTCCCATATTTCTTAGAGGCTTTGTTCATTTCTTTTTACTCTTTTTTCTCTGAACTTCTCTTCTCACTTCATTTCATTCATTTGATCTTTAATCACTGATATGCTTTCTTCCAGTTGATCAAATTGGTTACTGAAGCTTGTGCATTTGTCACATAGTTCTCATGCCATGGTTTTCAGCTCTATCAGGTCATTTAAGAACATCTCTACACTGGTTATTCTAGCTGGCCATTTGTCTAATCTTTTTTCAAGACTTTTAGCTTCTTTGTGGTGAGTTCGAACTTCCTCCTTTAGCTTGGAGAAGTTGATCATCTGAAGCCTTCTTCTCTCACCTCATCAAAGTCATTCTCCACCCAGCTTTGTTCCATTGCTGGCAAGGAACTGTGTTCCTTTGGAGGGGGAGAGGAGGCACTCTGGTTTTTAGAATTTTCAGGTTTTCTGCTCTGTTTTTTCTGCATCTTTGTGGTTTTATCTACCTTTGGTCTTTGATGATAGTGACGTACAGATAGAGTTTTAGTGTGGATGTCCTTTCTGTTATTTTTCCTTCTAACAGTCAGGACCCTCAGCTACAGGTCTGTTGGAGTTTGCTTGAGGTCCACTCCAGACCCTGTTTGCCTGGGTATCAGGAGCAGAGGCAACAGAAGATAGAATACTGCTGAACAGTGAGTGTTGCTGTCTGATTCTTGCTCTGGAAGCTTCATCTCAGAGGTGTACCCAGCCATGTGATGTGTGAGGTGTCGGTCTGCACCTAGTGGGGGATGTCTCCCAGTTAGGCTACTCAGGGGTCAGGTACCCAATTGAGCAGGCAGTCTGTCCATTCTCAGATCTCAACCTCCATGCTGGGAGAACCACTGCTCTCTTCAAAGCTGTCAGACAGGGACATTTACACCTGCAGAGGTTTCTGTTGCTTTTTTTTTTAGCTATGCCCTGTCCCCAGATGTGGAGTCTACAGAAGCAGGCAGGCCTCCTTGAGCTGTGGTGGGCTCCACTCAATTCAAGCTTCCCAGCAGCTTTGTTTACCTACTTAAGCCTCAGTGATGGCAGGCACCCCTCCCCCAGCCTCACTGCCACCTTGCAGTTAGATCTCAGACTGCTGCGCTAGCAATGAGGGAGGCTCCATGGGTGTGGGACCCTCTGGCCCAGGTGTGGGATATAATCTCCTGGTGTGCTGTTTGCTAAGACCCTTGGTAAAGCACAGGATTAGGGTGGCAGTTACCCGATTTTGCAGATGTTGTGTGTCTCAGTTTCCCTTGGCTAGGAAAAGGAATTCCCTTCCCCCTTGCACTTCACAGGTGAGGCAATGCCTCACCCTGCTTCAGCTCTTGCTGGTCAGGCTGTACCCGCTGACCAGCACCGACTGTCTGACACATCCCAGTGAGATGAACCCGGTACCTCTGTTGAAAATGCAGGAATCACCTGTCTTCTGTGTCGCTCACACTGGGAGCTGGAGGCTGGAGCTGTTGCTATTCGGCCATCTTGGGTGCCCCCCCTCCCAGCATCTCTTTATGATTAAAGCTCTCAGCAAAATAGGCATACAAGGGACATACCTTAATAAAAGGCATCTATGACAAATGCACAGCCAACATAATAATGGGAAAAAGGTGAAAGCATTCCCTCTGAGAATTGGAGCAAGACAAGGATGCCCACTCTCACCACTCCTCTTCAACATAGTGCTGGAAGTCCTAACCAGAGCAACCAGACAAAAGAAAGAAATAGAAGAAATCCGGCCAGGCGCGGTGGCTCAAGCCTGTAATCCCAGCACTTTGGGAGGCCGAGACGGGCGGATCACGAGGTCAGGAGATCGAGACCATCC
>NW_012117821.1:18945-25248 GCF_000951035.1 Colobus angolensis palliatus
CTGTAATCCCAGCTACTCGGGAGGCTGAGGCAGGAGAATCGCTTGAACCCAGGAGGCAGAGGTTGCAGTGAGCCGAGATCATGCCATTGTGCTCCAGCCTCGACAACAAGAGCAAAACTCCCTCAAAAAAAAAAAAAAATGAAAGAAAGTAAAGAAATCATAGATGACACAAACAAATGGAAACACGTTCCCATGCTCATGGATGGGTAGAATCAATGTTGTGAAAATTACCATTCTGTTAATGGCAATCTACAAATTCAACACAATCCACATCTGAATAGCATCATCATTCTTCACATAATTGCAAAAACAATTCTGAAATTCATATGGAACCAAAAGAGAGCCACATAGCCAAACCAAGACTAAGCAAAAAGAACAAACCTGGAGGCATCACACTACCTGACTTCAAACTGTGCAATAAGGCCATAGTTACCAAAACAGAGTGGTACTGGTATGAAAATAGGCACATAGACCAATGGAACAGAATAGAGAACCTAGAAATTAACCCAAATACTTACAACAACTGATCTTCACCAAAGTAAACAAAAACATAAAATTTCAACACATGATGTCGGGATAATTGGTGAGCCACATGTAGGAGAATAAAACTGGATCCCCATCTCTCACCATATACAAAAATCTATTCCAAATGGATTAAGAACTTAAATTCCTGAAACTATAAAAATTCTAGAGGATAACACTGGATAAACCCTTCTAGACATTGGCGTAGGCAAGGATTTCATGACCACAACCCAAAAGCAAATGCAATAAAAAACAAAGATAAATAGCTGGGACTTCATTATACTAAAGAGCTTTTGCATGGCAAAGACAACGGTCAGCAGAGTAAACAGACAACCCACAGAGTGGGAGAAACTCTTCACAATCTATACATCTGACAGAGGACTAATATCCAGAATCCACAACAAACTCGAACAAATCAGTATGAAAAAAACAACCCCATCAAAAATGGGCTAAGGATATGAATTGACAGTTCTCAAAAGAAGATATAGTAATGGCCAACAAACATAAGAAAATAATGTTCAACATCACTAATGATCAGGGCAATGCAAACCAGAACTACAATGCAATAACACCTCACCTCCAGAAAGCCATAATTTTAAAAATATTTAAAAACAGTAGATGTTGCCGTGGATGTGGTAAACAGGGAACACTTCTACACTGCTGGTGGGAATGTAAACTAGTACAGCCACTATGAAAAACAGTGTGGAGATTCCTTAAAGAACTAAAAGTAACACTACAATTCGACCCAGCAATCCCCCTACTAGGTATCTACCCAGAGGAAAATAAGTTATTACTCAAAAAAGATTCTTGCACACACATTTATAGCAGCACAATTCACAAATGCAAACTCATGGAACCAACTCAAATTCCCATCAATCAATATATATATGATGGAATACTACGCAGCCATAGAAAGGAATGAATTAACAGTATCTGCAGTGACCTGGGTGAGACTGGAGACTATTGTTCTAAGTGATGTAACCCAGGAATGGAAAACAACATCGTATGTTCTCACTGATATGTAGGAGCTAAGCTATGAGGACACAAAGGCATAAGTATGATGCAATGGACTTTGGGGACCTGGGGGGAGGAATGGGAGGGAGGTGAGCAATAAAAGACACGAATATGGTGCAGTGTGCACTGCTTGGGTAATGGGTGCACCATAATCTCACAAATCACCACTAAGGAACTTACTCATGTAACCAAATACCATCTGTACCCCGATAACTTATGAAAAAATAAAATAAAAATAACAAATGAAAAATAAAATGTAACACCAAGAAAGTGAAGAGACAACCCACAGAATGGGAAAAAAATCATTGCCAACTATCCATCTGATAAAGGGTTAATAACCTCAATATATAAGGAGCTCAAACAACTCTACAAGAAAATATCTAATAACCTGATCAAAAATGGCCAAAAAGATTTGAATATATATTTATCAAAAGAAGACATACAAATGGCAAACAGGCATATGAAAAGGTGCTCAGCATCATTGATGGAGAAATGCAAATCGAAACTGCAATGTGATATCTCATTGGAGTTAAAATGGCTTATTTTCAAAATACAGGAAATAACAAATGCTAGCGGGAATTTGGAGAAAAGGGAATCCTCATTTACTGTTGGTGGGAATATAAATTAGTACAACCACTATAAAGAACAGTTTGAATGTTCCTCAAGACACTAAAAATTGAGCTACCACATTATCCAGCAATCCTACTGTTGGGTATATAACCAAAAGGAAGGAAATCAGTATGTTGAGATATCTGTACTCCTGTGTTTGTTGCACAATAGCTAAGATTTGCAAGCAACCTGAGTGTCCATCAATAATGGATTTTAAAATGTGGTACAGGCCAGGCACGGTGGCTCAAGCCTGTAATCCCAGCACTTTGGGAGGCCGAGACGGGCAGATCACGAGGTCAGGAGATCCAGAGCATCCTGGCTAACCCGGTGAAACACTGTCTCTACTAAAAAATACAAAAAACTAGCTGGGCGAGGTGGTGGGCGCCTGTAGTCATGTTATGTTTTTGTTGAGGCTGAGGCAGGAGAACGGCATAAACCCGGGAGGCGGAGCTTGCAGTGAGCTGAGATCTGGCCACTGCACTCCAGCCTGGGCGACAGAGCGAGACTCCATCTCAAAAATAAATAAATAAATAAATAAATAAACAAACAAACAAAATTTAAAATGTGGTACATCTACACAAAGGACTACTATTCAGCCCTAAAAACGAATGAGAACCAGTCATCTGCAAGACCATGGATGGAACTGGAAATCACAGTGTTAAGTGAAGTAGCCACGCACAGAAAGACAAACATCACATGTTCTCACTTATTTGTGGGATCTCAAACTCAACCCACTTGAACTCATGAACACAAAGAGAAGGATGATTACCAGAGGCTGGGAGGATAGTGGGGAGGTAGGGTGAGGTGGGCATTGCTCATGTGTACAAAAAAATAGTTTGAATGAATGAGAGTTGCTATTTGATAGCACAATAGGGTGACTCATGAACACAGAGAAAAGGATGATTACCAGAGGCTGGTGTTCATGGGTACAAAAAATAATTAGAATGAATGAGAGTCACTATTTGATGGCACAGTAGGGTGACAATGGTCAATAATAATGTAATTGTACATTTTAAAGTAACTTAGAGAATGTAATTAGATTGTTCACAACTCAAAAGATAAATGCTTGAGGGGATGGATGCCCCATTCTTTGCGATGTGATTATTTAACTTTGTATGTCTGTATCAAACCATCTTGTTTATGTTATAAAAACATACACCTATGTACCCACAAAATTAAAAATTAAAAAATTATGAGACACGACTCAATTTGAATTTTGGGTAAGTAATGTTACTATTTGTATAAATATCTTTCAATACTTGCTTAAACACATTACACACAAATATGCAAATATTGCTTATACTAAAAAGTTATTCATTGCTTATCCCAATTTTAAACTTTACTATGTTTCTTATATTTTCTTTCAGTGAATCTGACACATCCATTATAGAAGTATCATAGGATTTACAAAGAGATTGTACAGACATGGGGAAAAAAGAATAAAAGAAAAATCCTTAGAGGTCATATGGGTTGGTAAGAGTATAAAAGAAAACTGAGTCCCATATGATACATTAAAAACATAAATCGGGACGTACATCTGAGCTCTCACCAGGAGCCGTGGCAACCAGATTGCCCCTGGGCTGAGGGTGAAGTCCCTGAGCACTCTCAGAGACAGACAATGCAAATCAAGTTCATTCTCATTGTGCTTGCTTGACCTTCAAAATTGTGTGAGTCCCTAAGCATATATATATAGTCATGAGTAGTTGTGGGAAAAATAATACCATTAAATGTGCCACAGCAAAAGCTGATCACAAATACTGCAGATGTTTAGATCAGATGTCTGAAGGAAAGAAAGAGAGTGCAATGAAAGATAATTTGAAGAAAATAGAATTGAGGAATCAGTTTCTTCATCTTTATAATAATGTCAAATTTGTTGAGCTTTTTTAAAATGACATGATTTGTCTACAGATCTTTGTACTCTATCTAGCTTAAATTAAATGTATATACAATTTATATTATAAAATATTGCACTGTTTTATTATAGTGATAATTTCTTGGTCACCACTTTGATCATATTCTATAAATGTCACTGTAAGACCTATGACTGGTTATCAGCAACATAAAGTGATCATGAGAGTTTTGTGGCAGATGAAGGAAGGTTGGTTAGTGTAGTGGCAATAGTTGGCAACCTGAGAAACCAAGCTTATTATTTTAGAAAAGTATTATTCTTTCTAACTAGATATTTCCATGAAAAGAACCTTGTGAAATGCAGAAATGCCAAAAGAATAATTATAAGGTAATAACCAAATAACTAAAATACATCTCAATTTATCTGGCAGTTTAACTTAATTCAGGGTGCAGCCAGAATCACAACGTTTACTAACATAGACATTTATGATCTCAAGACATTTAATTCTTAGCTCATTGAGGAAAAAAGTAGTAGAATTGTTATTGCAGAGACAAAAGACAGAAAACAGTGGAGACACTTGACCACAAGTCATGTTACAATTGTTGGAAACCTCTAAAAATCCTGCCTGGTGATAGGTTTTTTTAAATCTCCTTATTGAAGAATATATGAGCAGGCAGGGCATGGTGGCTCAAACCTGTAATCCCAACACTTTGGGAGGCCAATGTTGGGGGATCACTTGAGGTCAGGAGCTCAAGACTAGCCTGGGCAACAGAGCAAGACCCTGTCTCTACATATTCTTTTTAAACTAACCCACTGTAGTGGTATATGCCTGTAGTCCCAGCTACTAGGAAGGCTGACATGGGAGAATTGCCTGAGTTTAGGTGTTTGAATCTGGAGTGAGCTATGATTGTGCCACTGCACTCCAGCAAGAATGACAGAGCTAGGTCCTGTGTACAAATATATACATATTGTGTGTGTTGTCAATGACCAGTCATAGGTCTTACAACGCTGTTTATACAATATGGTAAAAATGATGCTGACAAAGAAATTATCACAATAATAATAATAAAAGACCAGTGTATTTTATTATGTAAGTTGCTCATAAATTTAATATAAAAGAGGTAGAGTATGAAGATCTGTAGGCAAATCACATCATTTTTTTAAAATCTGAAAATAATAGAACTCTTTTTTTGAGACGGAGTCTCACTCTATGACCCAGGCTGGAGTGCAGTGGCTAGATCTCGGCTCACTGCAACCTCTGCCACCCTGGTTCAAGCAATTCCCCTGCCTCAGCCTCCCGAGTAACTGGGATTATAGGTTCCTGCCACCATGCCCGGCTAATTTTTGTATTTTTAGTGGAGAGGGGGTTTCGCCATCTTGGCCAGGCTGGTCTTAAACCCCTGACCTTGTGATCCACTGACCTTGGCCTCCCAAAGTGCTGGGATTCCAGGCGTGAGCCACTGCACTCAGCCAACATTTCTTTTTTAAAGTGTGCAAGCTCTTTGACCATCATGTCTCTGTGCATCACTGTAATAATATATCCAGAGCAACTGTTTCCACTGTGGAGTTGGAGGAAATAAAGATACATCCTTTGTACTTCGGGTGCTCTTATCAGGATCAGGGGAAGACCCTGCACTCTGATTTTCTCTCTCTTAAATGCGCAAAGTACAGAGATTTTTAACATGAATAATTTTAAAAGAAATTAGGTGGGCGCATCACGAGGTCAGGAGATCGAGACCATCCTGGCTAACACGGTGAAACCCCGTCTCTACTAAAAAATACGAAAAACTAGCCGGGCGAGGTGGCGGCGCCTGTAGTCCCAGCTACTCGGGAGGCTGAGGCAGGAGAATGGCGTAAACCCAGGAGGCGGAGCTTGCAATGAGCTGAGATCTGACCACTGCACTCCAGCCTGGGCGACAGAGCGAGACTCCGTCTCAAAAAAAAAAAAAAAAAAAAGAAATTAAAAATTCTATAATTGTCAGGGACATGCAGGTTTTCTATTGATCATGCTTTTTCTTGATATTTTTAGGCCCTGGCCAGCCGCAAATGAATAATCTCTATCATGGTCATTGTGTTCCTTTGTGTTTTAACTTATCTTTATTCCATTCTTTCTGCCTTTTATTTTGAAAAAGAATAGACACCAGAAAATCCTATCCCTACCAACTGCAAAAAAAAGAAAAAAATTATAAATATTAACATTTACAAGTCACATTTGTGAATATATATTTTAATTAGAAAAATTACAATTTTAAACTTTCAGAGGAAATGGTAGTAATATTAAACAGAGGACTTTTTTTTTTTTTTTTTTT
>NW_012117821.1:25385-40581 GCF_000951035.1 Colobus angolensis palliatus
CAGGATGGTCTCGATCTCCTGACCTCGTGATCCGCCCGTCTCGGCCTCCCAAAGTGCTGGGATTACAGGCTTGAGCCACCGCGCCCGGCGAGGACTTTTTTTTTAAGATGGTGGTCTCGTTCTGTCGCCCAGGCTGGAGTGCAGTGGCACGATAAACAGAGGACATTTTTATAATAAGGAACTCTTGTATTCTTAATATTTTGCAAAGTATTTTTCTCTCATCACCAAATAATGTTACCTAAAGTAATATACAATTAATTTAATAAGTTTAGTTTTAAAATACACAAAATTAAAAAACATATTAATACAATATTTGAAATCGGCCGGGCGCGGTGGCTCAAGCCTGTAATCCCAGCACTTTGGCAGGAAGAGACGGGCGGATCACGAGGTCAGGAGATCGAGACCATCCTGGCTAACCCGGTGAAACCCCATCTCTACTAAAAAATACAAAAAAAACTAGCCAGGCGAGGTGGCGGGTGCCTGTAGTCCTGGCTACCGGGGAGGCTGAGGCAGGAGAATGGCGTAAACCCCGGGAGACGGAGCTTGCAGTGAGCTGAGATCCGGCCACTGCACTCCCGCCTCGGCGACAGAGCGAGACTGTGTCTCAAAAAAAAAAAAAAAATTGAAATCATGATGCATATTGCCAGCCTCCCTTCAGGTAAAGTTCTATTAACTCTACAAAAATTTTATAAATGGAAGACATTACATTTCCAGACAGTTTTGTGGTAACCAAAAAAGAATTGATTTATTAGCAATTTTTATATCACACTGAGACAAAATATTTATGATAAATATCGTTATTGTTATGTATTTAAAACATCTCATGTATTAAGAAATCATACTTTAGATGGGGTCATGCTGGCTGATTACAAGCAACTGTGGCCCGTGGCTCTCACGGAGAGCAGTGACAACTACTAGTGAATTCTGCACCTTTCATTGAGGTATCCAGGTTCTTGCACTGGGACTGACTAGGCAGACAGCTCGACCCACAGGGAGTGAGGAAAAGCAAGTGGCGCGATGGCCCACCCAGGTGGGCACGAGCTAGGGGAGCGCCCAGTCACAGCCAAGGGAGGCGGTGATTGTGCGACTCTGCCCAGGAAACCACGCTTCTCCCACGGATCTTGGCAACATGCAGATCAGGAGGTCCCCTTATGAGCCCAGCCCTCATGGCCTGGGTCTGAAGCACAGAGCTGTGTGGAGTCTGGGCGGAGAGCTCGCTGGCTCACTGGGGCATGCTGGAAACCCAGGAGTTTTGTGCACTCTGACCCAAGAATTCCAGCAAAGCGGGAGATACATCCATGCATTCCCCTAGGAAGAGAGCTGAATCCAGGGAGCCAAGTGACATCGTTCTGAGGCCCTACTCCCACAGCACCTCACAAGTGACGTCATTCTGAGGCTCCACTCCCACAGCACCTCACAAGTGACGTCATTCTGAGTCCCCACTCCCACAGCCCCTCACAAGTGACGACATTCTGAGGCCCCACTCCCACAGCCCCTCACAAGTGACGTCATTCTGAGGCCCCACTCCCACAGCCCCTCACAAGTAACGTCATTCTGAGGCCTCACTCCCACAGCACCTCACAAGACCCATTGGCTTGGAATTCCAGCTGGCGGGGGCAGCAGGCTGGAGACAGCCAGAGAGGGACCGAGTTCCCAGGGGGAGGGGCAGCCGCTGTATCTGAGGTTTGAGTTGGCCGCTCTAGGCTGCTGACACCAGGGACCAGGAGGAGTTCCCCATAACACAGCACAGCTGCTGTGCCGGATTGTGGCCAGGCCGCTTCTTTAAGTGAGACCAAAATCCATCCCTCCTCACTGGACAGGGCCTCCTCATTGGAATTTTAGCAACTCCAGCCAGAGTTCTGTGGACAGAACTCTCATTTCTCCCTGGGATGAAGTCCCCAGGGAGAGGGGTAGCTGCTGTCTCCCAAGTTCAGCCGACCTAGCCTTGCCAGCCTGCTGGCTCTGGAGACTCCCGGGGATCAGCACAGCACACCTGCTCTGCCAAGGGGCAGTCAGACTGCTTCTTTAAGCAGTCCCTGATCCTGTTCCTCTCGACTGGGTGAGACCTCCCAACAGGGGTCTCCAGACACCTCCTACAGGTGCGTTCCAGCTGGCATCAAGTCGGTGCCCCCTTGGACGGTGCTCCCAGAGGAAGGATCAGGCTGCCATCTTTGCTGTTTTGCAGCCTTCACTGGTGATACCTCCAGGTCCAGGAGAGACTGAGGTGACTAGGGTCCAGAGTGGACCCCTAAAAAACCACAGCAGCCCTAGGGAAATGTTAAAAACAAACAGAAAGCAACAACAACAATATTAACAAAAAAAACCCACAAAAACCCCATTCAAATGTCAGCAACATCAAAGATAAAAGATAGATAAGCCCACAAAGATGAGAAACATCAACACAAAAATGCTGAAAACTCAAAAAAGCAGAATGCCTCTTCTCCTCTAAATGACAACACCACCTCCCCAGCAAGGGCACAGAACTGACCTGAGGCTGAGATGCCTTAATTGACAAAAATAGGCTTTAAGAGGTGGGTAATAACAAACTTCACTGAGCTAAAGGAGCATGTTCAATCTTAATGCAAGAAGCCAAAAATCACAAAAGAATACAGTAGCTGATACCCAGAACATTCAGTTTAGAGAGCAACATAACTGACCTGATGGAGCTGAAAAAAACAACATGAGAACTTCACAATGCAACCATAAGTATCGTTAGCAGAATAGGCCACGTGAGGGAAAGAATCTCAGAGCTTGAAAACTGTCTGTCTGATATAAGATAGGAAGAAAAGAATAGAGAAAAAAGAACTAAAAAGAATGAACAAAACCTTCAAGAAATATGGGATTATGTAAAAAAAAAAACTGAACGTAAGACTGATAAAGATACACTGATCCACCACAATCAAGATGGCTTCATCCTGGCCGGGCGCGGTGGCTCACGCCTGTAATCCCAACACTTTGGGAGGGCGAGATGGGTGGATCACGAGGTCAGGAGATCAAGGCCATCCTGGCTAACATGGTGAAACCCCTTCTCTACTAAAAATACAAAAAAAAAAAATTAGCTGGGCGTGGTGGCAGGCACCTGTAGCCCCAGCTACTCGGGAGGCTGAGGCAGGAGAATGGCATGAACCCTGGAGGCGGAGCTTACAGTGAGCCAAAATCACATCACTGCACCCCAGCCTGGGCGACTGAGCAATACTCTCTCTCAAAAAAAAAAAAAAAAAAAAAGATAGTTTCATCCCTGGGATACAAAGTTGGTTCAACATACAAAGTTGTGTGATTATCTCAATAGACGCAGAAAAGGTGTTCAATAAAATTCAACATCCCTTCATGTTGAAAAAAAAAACCCTCAATAAACTAGCTATTGAAGGATGATATCTCAAAACAATAAGAGCCATACATGACAAACCCCCAGCCAATATCATTCTGAATGGGCAAAAGCTGGAAGCATTCTCCTTGAAAACAGGCAAAAGACAAGGATGGCCTCTTTCGCCACTCCTATTCAACATAGCATTCAAATTTCTGGCCAGGGCCATTGGGCAGGAAAAAGAAACAAAGGTATTTAAATAGGAAGAGAGGAAGTCAAATCATCTTTGTTTGCAGATTACATGATCCTGTGTCTAGAAAACCCCATCATCTCGGCCCAAAAGCTTCTTAAGCTGATAAACCACTTCAGCAAAGTCTCAGGATACAAAATCAATGTGCAAAAGTTGTTAGCATTCCTATACACCAACAAAAGGCAAGCAGAGAGCCAAATCATGAATAAACTTCATTCACAATTGCTACAAAGAGAATCAAATACCTAGGAATACAGCTAACAAGAGAAATGAAGGACCTCTTCAAGGAGGACTACAAACCACTGCTCAGAGAAATCAGAGAGGACACAAACAAATGGAAAAACAGTTATGCTCATGGATAGGAAGAGTTAATTCATGAAAATGGCCATACTGCCCAAAGTAATTTGTAAAAGAATTCAGTGCTATTCCATTAAACTACCATTGACATTCTTCAGAGAATTAGAAGAAATTATTTTAAAATTCTTATGGAACTAAAAAGGAGCCCAAATAGCCAAAACAACTCTAAGCAAAAAGAACAAAGCTGGAGGCATCACACTACCCAACTTCAAACTATACTATAAGGTTACAGTAACCAAAACAGCATGGTACTGGTACAAAAACAGACACATAGACCAATGGAACAGAATAGAGAACTCAGAAATAAGATCATACACATATAACCATCTGATGACAAATCTGACAAACACAAGCAATGGGGAAAGGATCCCTTATTTAATAAATCGTGTTGGGAAAACTGGCTGGCCATATGCAGAAAACTGAAACTGTACGTCTTCCTTACACCTTATACAAAAATTAACTCAAGATGGATTAAAGACTTAAACATAAGACCTAAAACCATAAAAAGCCTAGAAGAAAACCTAGTCAATACCATTTAGGACATAGGCATGGGCAAAGACTTCATGACTAAAACACCAAAAGCAACGGTAACAAAAACCAAAATTGACAAATGGGATCTAGTTAAACTAAAGAGCTTCTGCACAGCAAAATAAACTCATCAGAGTGAAAGGCAACCTACAGAATGGTAGAAAAATTTTGCAATCTATCCATCTGACAAAGGATTAATATCCAGAATCTACAAGAACTTAAATTTGCAAGAAAAAAACAACCCCATCAAAAAAGGGGCAAAGGAAATGAACAGACACTTCTCAGAAAAAGACATTTATGCGGCCAACAAACATATAAAAAAAAAAAACTCATCATCACTGGTCATTAGAGAAATGCATATCAAAACCACAATGAGATACCATCTCACACCAGTTAGAATGGTGATTATTAAAAAGTCAGGAAATGGCCGGGTGCGGTGGCTCAAGCCTGTAATCCCAGCACTTTGGGGGGCTGAGATGGGTGGATCACAAGGTCAGGAGATCGAGACCATCCTAGCTAACCCAGTGAAACCCCGTCTCTTCTAAAAAATACAAAAAAAACTAGCCGGGCGA
The DNA here is from genome assembly GCF_000951035.1 of Colobus angolensis palliatus. NCBI lineage: Eukaryota > Metazoa > Chordata > Mammalia > Primates > Cercopithecidae > Colobus > Colobus angolensis. The sequence goes on from NW_012117821.1 coordinate 30,397, forward strand.
GGTGGCGGGCGCCTGTAGTCCCAGCTCCTGGAGAGGCTGAGGCAAGAGAATGGCATAAAGCCGGGAGGCGGAGCTTGCAGTGAGCCAAGATCCAGCCACTGCACTCCAGCCTGGGCGACAGAGCGAGATTCCGTCTCAAAAAAAAAAAATAATAAGTCAGGAAACAACAGAAGCTGGAGAAGATGTAGAAAATAGGAATGCTTTTATGCTGTTACTGGGAGTTTAAATTAGTTCAAATATTGTGGAAGACAGTGTGGCAATTTCTAAAGGATCTAGAACCAGAAATACCATTTGACTCAGCAATCCCATTACTTGGTATATACTCAAAGGAGTATAAATCATTCTACTATAAAGACACATGCACACATATGTTTATTTCAGCATTAATGCCCATCAATAATAGACTGGATTTAGAAAATGTGGCAAATATACACCATGGAATACTATGCAGCCATAAAAATTGATGAGTTTATGTCCTTTCCAGGGACATAGAGGAAGCTGGAAACCATCATTCTCAGCAAACTAATACAAGAAAAGAAAACCAGGCCAGGCGCAGTGGCTCATGCCTGTAATCCCAGAACTTTGAGAGGCTGAAGCGGGCAGATCGCCTGAGGTCAGGAGTTTGAGACCAGCCTGACCAACATGGAGAAACCCTGTCTCTACTAAAAATACAGAAAATTAGCCAGGTGTGGTGGCACATGCCTGTAATCCCAGCTACTTGGGAGGCTGAGGCAGGAGGATAGCTTGAACCTGGGAGGCAGAGGTTGCAATGAGCTGAGATTGTGCCGTTACACTCCAGCATGGGCAATAAGAGTGAAACTCCATCCAAAAAAAAAAAAGAAGAAGAAGAAAAGAGATGAAAAGAAAACCAAAAACCGCATGTTCTCACTCATAAGTGGGAGTTGAACAATGAGACCACATGGGTATATACATGTTCTCCTCCCACAAGGAGGGTAACATCACACACCGGGGCCTGTCTGGGGCTGGGGGCTGGGGGAGGAATAGCATTAGGAGAAACACCTAATGTAGATGACGGGTTGATGGGTGCGGCAAACCACCATGGCATGTCTATATCTAGGTAACAAACCTGCACACCCTGCCCCTGTATCCCAGAACTTAAAGTATAATTTAAAAATTTACATAAATGCATAAAGTCTAGTATAACTAGTATATTATAATGAAATGTCCACTATAATCCCAGCTCAAAGAGAATACCATAAAATTATGAAGTGCTTTCCACAAATCTCTAAATTTATGTCCTAAGATAACATTTGTATTTCTTCTTGAATAATTTCCTTATTTTAGCTATGATTTACTGATGGTAAGATGGTACTTATGAGGAGAAAATTCTCCTAACACTCCACTGAGAAAATTCTGCCTCATTTCACCACACACCTGAGTCTTAAGCAGTCACTTCTAATGCAGCTGAATAACAGATCCTCATCCAGCTGAGTCTATGAATTGAATCCATGTATGTGAGATAAGGCCCCCAAGGAGTGGTAATAAGCTGGGAATGCCATCAGCTCATCTTCCTTCAGGCCTATATTTGTCATTGTCACTTGTAAAAACAGGACAGCCCTGGCATTGGGATTGTTAGAAACAGAGAGTTATCAAAAGGAAAACTGAACTTCCCTAATTTTTGGAAAACAGCAGATTGGAAACAGATGGGCCCCAATCTTTTCCATGTGTGAGGTCATTGTCCCAGGTAGCCTTGCTCCGGACCACATTTCTTGTCAGCAAAACAGAAGTCAAACAATATTTCTACCTTCCAAGAGAAGAGAACATAATGTCAGATTTTCTCACGGATTACCATAAGTTCAAGAAAGTTTCATGGTCTTCATTTATTTCTTCTTCAGTGGTCTCAGGGTCACCTAGAAATATAAGCTACTTTGTTGGAATTTGGAAGATACCTCATGCTCCAAAATTACTTAAAAGATGTGCTTTTTCTCCCTGGGAAAAGAGCCCCAAGTCAAGGCATCTGGTGTGGGAAACTGAATGCAGGCTGCTTTTCACCTCTCACATAGCAGGCCTGGTATATTTATCAAGGGCAGAAAAAAAAACACCTCCATTGCAGGCAGCACTGATGACTGAGACGCACACTGTCCTTCTTTATATACCTTATTTTGACATAAATTTCCAGGAACCTGTGTTTGCCATCCCATCCCTTTTTCTCCTCTACTGTCTCTAGTCATGGGATATTTTATTTCACAAACTAGAACACCTACTTCTTGGCAACAGACACAGTTTTTGCTTTGTGACAACCACCAACCAAACCTGAATTGTAACTTATACGTTACCCTTAATCCTGACTATAACAGCCACGTTTATGATACTCTTAATAAAAAAAAAAAAACTTGATGTTTTAATGGTAGCTTTTCTTCCCACAAACCTATATATCTTAGCACACAGCGCCAGCTCAGCCTGTTTGGGTTTGGCGTGGTGTATTCCCATGCATTGTCTTTGATTCTATAACAGACAAGTCTTCCAGTTGGCCTCCTTTAGGACACCCTCACCCTCAGACTTCTACTTTCTGCAAATACAATTCTGCCTGAACTCTCTGACTGGATCCATTCTATCATTAGCTGCCATAAGTACAACCTCAATACTCAGTCTTTGTTGTATCTCCGTTCTTTATTTGTTCATTTAATTGCCTTATTTGAAGTTTCTCTATTTATTCTTTTTAAACCTTCCTTGGCCAGTGCTCACAGAAAAAAAAAATGTCGACTAAGAATCCTACACCTAGCAAAGCTATGTATCAAAAATTGAGGATTGCTTGAGTTCAGGAATTCAAGACAGACCTGGGCTACATACTGAGACCTCATCTCTGCTAAAAATAAAAAATATATATTAGCCAGGTGTGGTGGTGTGCACCTATAGTCTCTCAGCTACTTGGGAGGCTGAGGTGAGAGAATTGCTTGAGCTCAGGAGATCTAGGCTACAATGAATTATGATTGCACTCCTGAATTCCAGCCTAAGTGAGAGTGAGGTCCTGTCTGAAACAAAACACCACCAGCACCACCAATACAGAACCTTAGGGAATATAACAAAAAGGTAGTTTTGGTCACTTGTTCCTATTTTAAATTTCTGATTTTTCTTTACATTCTAATGTAAAAAGAAATGACAGCACTGGTGAGACCTAGGCTGGAGGGGCCTGCCATAGGCTCACATGTTACCTCTGGGTGATCCCTACAAAATCTCCAGAGACATCTGGGGTGAGGAATAAGCCAATGTCAGCATCTCAGAAAAGGGTTGCACTTTAGACCTTCCTGAAGCAAGAGCCTGAGAGAGTTGGGATCTAGCAGGAGCACATCATGCCCTCTTAAGCATTTCCCACCAAGTGACCTAGATACAGGGCTGTCTCTAGGACGTGGGTGCTTGGGTACCAGAGTTCTAAGTTCTGTTGGGGTCTGTCACCAAGGAAGTAAGATCACTTTTTCAAAGTTTCATCCTCTCGGCCCCTTGCTTTCTTCCATAAAACTCATCCAAAGGCCCTGCTGGGCTACTGACTGCTCATTATCCCTGCATGTCAACTCTACCTGTCTCTCTGTCGATTTCTCTCATCTCTTTTACTTACTCTGTCCAGTATTTTCTCCCTCATTTTCTGCCTGTGTCTTTCTTTTTCTGTCAATATGTATTTCTCTCCCTGTCTTTCTACTGCATTCCTCAACTTCAGAAAGCAAGCTCCAGTGTTATGAGCTGCTCTATGCGGTGGCCTACACAACAGAGAATGAGGGAGTGCCCAGGCCCCGGGAGACACTCAGGCTCTCATCTGCACTGAATCCGGCCAGTACCACATGAGTGTGCTTGGAAGCCAATCCTCCCACAGCCCAGCTTCAGCTGAGAACACAGTCTCGGCCTCATGGAGCCCCAGGTGCAGGCAGCCAGTGAAGCTGTGTCCAGATTCAGGTCCACATAAACCATGGGATAATAGGGATTTGTTGTTAAAGGTGCTGAGTTTGGGGACAATGTTGTCAGAGAGAAGCAGAACACTGTCTTCTGCTTCTAGACCCCAGAGTCTCCTCTCTCCTCTTCTCTTCCCCAGGCTCCCTCTAGATCCACCAGTCTCATTCTCATATCCTCTGCCAAAGTCACTTCTGCCTGCATGTCTCCACCAGGAGTGGCATCTCCCCGACACACTGTTCCCAGACTTGTGCAGGGCTGGCCCTCTGTTGTCATCCTGGTCATGGCATAAATGTCACCTCAGTGAGGCATTTGGGTCCCTCGAATGCTATGGTCCCCCACCCTCCCTCCCAACATCCTACTTTAATTTACTTATAGCATTTACTCTTCTTTTACATGCACTTGCTTTAGTGTTGTTGTCCATATATCCTCAGACTGTGGACTCCTTGAGTGGGGGAAAGGGCCACTCTGTCACTTCTCAGCACCACATGCTGGGCCCACCAGGGCATTTGGCACAGATTTAGTTCTGTGGCAGTGTTGCTGAGTGAATAGATGAGAAAATGTCTAACATCTTTGTCTGCTTCTGACCACCTCATAATGATATACTTATTTCTTTTAAGAAACACAATTATAGTTGACAATAAAACATAAATGGCAAAATAATTATAATTTCTGAAGGTTCCTGTTGAGTATTTGTGATAGCTTTTATAATGATCCCTGTTAAGATTTTAAGTTTTATAACTTTTACATTTGATTTTTAATGAAAACCTGTTTTATTTAACTCTGAGTTATGACAATAAATTTTATAGTCTATCTCCAAATTTTTCTTTTTTTTTTTTTTTTTTTTTGAGGCAGAGTCTTGCTCTGTCACCCGGGCTGGAGTGCGGTGGCCAGATCTCAGCTCACTGCAAGCTCCGCCTCCCGGGTTTACGCCATTCTCCTGCCTCAGCCTCCCGAGTAGCTGGGACTACAGGCGCCAGCCACCTCGCCCGGCTAGTTTTTTTTTTTGTATTTTTAGTAGAGACAGGGTTTCACTCCTGACCTCGTGATCCGCCCGTCTCGGCCTCCCAAAGTGCTGGGATTACAGGCTTGAGCCACCGCACCCGGCCCAAATTTTTCTATAGTTTAATAGTTTTATTCTTTTTATGAACGATTTTGACCCTGATATTTATTTTGGAAAGAGGAATTCTACAAGTTTTCTACAAGGTCAGGCCAATCACATTTGTCATCCAGGATTTAGCATCTGATGTTCCAATTAACAGTTGTACAAGTTGATATGTCAAGTAACCCTGGGCCATATGTGCCCTAAATAATTCTAAATTATTTGATGAATATTTGACTCTCTTTAGTTTTCAAAAATTGTTAATCATAACTTATTAGTTCATGTACAACTCTGAACTCATGCACTAGATTTAAATTCTGCAATTGCTTACACATCTGGCTCATGGTAAAGGTGGATCTTTAGATGAAACAAACAATTTGGGAATTTATGACAGTTGGGAAAATAATTTCAGAACAAGAAGCAAAAAGTAGAAGTCAATGGTGGGGCAAAAGAAGAGAGGTCAGAATCATAAGGGGTAGGAGGGAGAGCTGCACGCCAGGAGGCAACCAAAGGACAAGGAGGGGAAGGATTTACTAAAACATATGTCTAGTTTTTGTTGCTTCTGATTGTAACTTTTTTCATCTTTAGCCACCTTCAGCCACAGAATATTTTAGTGGAGCAATGTTTTATTTAGAATTGTATGTAGAGTCTTCTACCTACCAACTAAAAATACTGCCCATTGGACCTGAGGAATCTTTGTTTTTCTAAAGTGCCTCTCAAAGGAACCATGTTTCTCTAGTCAACATTAATGAATGTGGCCATTAAAGGTTCAAATAATCCTTGATGAAGTAATGCTATTCAGAGAAATAACTGTAAGAATTGTAATTAAATTATATATGTACCAATACTTTTATCCTAAAATGAAGAGTATTTACAGTACAGTTTGTGTGTAATCCTGTGCACCTAATATCTCAGCCCTAATGCAATGGTTGGCCATATCTTAAAGCAGAAAAAAGCCTATGACCCTAGTGGATATAAAACCAGAGAAAACACGCTCTATGGATTAAAGATGTTTTCTAAAGATAAAAAAAGTGAAAGGAGAATGTAACCAGCTTCACAGTAACTGACAGCAACACTTATCCAAATTGATGCTGATCGACAGAAAACCACTAACCATTCTCTGTGTGAGGTTGGCTCAAACAATAGGCACAAAGGTCCTATGCCTATGGTCTACCCTCAGATTGTTCTTATAAAAAAAACTTCAGGCATTATAACACATAACAGTAACACAAGGATAGCACAGTGGGATGAAGATGGCCTGATTCTACCAAGAATGTCAATGAAATGGGGTCTACAAAATCTAGGTACCAAATTCAGAATAAATAGCTGCAGAACTCGATAGAAAGAGAACAGAGTTCAGCTCTTGTGCTGACTTACCACATCATCATGCACTTGACAAAACAGGAAAAGCAAGGCAAAGGCGACCTTCATGGGCAGTGCACAGAGTCAAGGCTGCCACCTATGGCAGGGGATAGTGCAGAATATATTTCAGTGGAGTCTTCATGTCACCATGAAAATGAGCAGACTACCTGAGGTAAGTGCCCTAGTCAAGTGTACCATTTGAAAATCTTTTATACCATATTTTTACTGTACCTTTTCTGTTTATACACACAAATGCTGACCACTGTGTTACAATTGCCTACAGCATTCAGCTTGGTAACATGCTGTACAGGTTTGTAGTTTAGGAGCAATAGGCTATACCATATAGTCTAGGTCTGCAATAGGCTATACCACCTAGGTTTGGGTAAGTACATTCTATGAAGTTCACACAACAATCATATTACACAGTGGCGCATTTCTCAAGATATATCCCCATCATTAAAAATGCATGATTGTATAAAAACTAAAATGGATGTTGAAAGAGTGAAATTGCTATCTATTGTTTCATAGCATGTAACCCCAAAACTTTGTGGCATAAAATCACAATATTTATTACCTAATTGAGTTTCTGTATATGAGAAATTCAACAACAATTTATCATGGTGGTTGTGCTTCAGGACATCTCATGTGGTTACAGTCAGATTTCAACTGGGGCTGTCATCCAAGGCTTGACCAAAACTGGTAGATGCACTTTCAAGTTTGCTAACATTCATGGCCTGCAAGTTGGTGGAGTTTGTAATTGAAGGCCTCAGGTTCTCTCCACATAGATATTTTTGTAGGGCTGCTTGATTGTTCTCACCAAATAGCTGCTGGTTTCTTCCAGAGTGAGTGGCTTAGGAAAAAACAAAGCATAAGTGGCAAAATCTTTTATGACCTAGACTCAGAAGTCACACATGGTCACTTCCGTCACCTTCCACTCACCAGAAAGGACTTTTCAGCTTGACATACCTTCAAGAAGAGAATTAGGGTCTATGAAAGGACTTCAATAAGTTTGTGAAAAAATGAAAGTAAAACACAAAAATAAAATATATAAGCCTTATTTCTCAACATAAGCTTCATGAAGTTCCAGACACTTTTATAAGCAATAATATCAGCCTTTAGTCTATCCCTACAAAAAGCAAAGTCCTGGAAATTTTTCCATGTCAAGACAGCCTTTTTTACATTATTAACTGAAGAAAAATGGGTCTCCTTTAAAGTTTTTTAAAATCAGAAAAGAAAAAGAAGTTAGCGGGAGCCAAATCAGGGATAAAAGGTGGATGCCTCATAATTTTCCATGGAAACCCTGGCAAAACTGTCTTTTTTTTTTTTAAATGAGGGGAATGAAGAGGAACATTGCTGTGGTGGAGAAGAATTCTCTGGTGAAATTTTCTGGAAATTTTCCTTCTAAAGCTTTGGCTAACTGTCCCCAAATACTCTCATAATAGCATGTGTTATTGGGTTTTTTGTGTTTGGCCCTCTAGAAAGCCAACAAGCAAAATGCCTCAAGCATCCTAAGATACTGTTGCTATGAGCCTTGTTCCAGAGCAGCCACCTTTTGCTGAGACTGGATCACTTTCACCTCTTGGTAGCCATTGCTTTAATTGTGTTTTGTCTTGACAATTTCTTTGGAACAGCTGTGTTTGACTTCCTCACACAATTATTTGAAGAAATGCTTCAGGATCTTGATTACACTTATGTACAATTCCAGTTGAAAGCTCTGCTCTTGTCTGCTGCTGATCTAGGAACAAGAGTTTTTGAATCTATTGAGTGGAAAAGTTTTCAGAATTGTGTAAATGTAACCAGTTGAGATGGCTATGGTGTTGACTGTTGTTTATACTGTTGTCATTCCTAAAGCAGGGCATGAACAAGATTAATTTCTTTTCTGGTGAATTAATGTGAATTGTCTGCCACTGCAGGATTTATCTTCAACATCTTTTCATCGCTTCTTAAAATGAGTTATTCATTTGCAAACTTGTGAATGTTGGGGGGCACTGTCCTCATAAATTGTTATAAAGAATCAGTGATTTTACTATTCTTTCACCCAAAATTACCATAAATCTGATGTTTATTCTTGCTTTAATTTTAGCAGGATTCATGTTGCTCTAATAGGATCTCTGCTCAAATTGCTGTCTTAGTTTCCTTATAATTCCTCAAATTAGATCCCGGTCAGACATGTTATAACAAGTTAGTACAAGTTTATTTAGGTGCAAAATATTTTTGTAATCTATGCATACTTTTATCCATGTGCATTTTCCATGAACTTATTGAAGATCCTTCATACTTTTTGAAGAGTTTCAAATAATTTTTGTACATATTTTTAAACTATTACAAGAAAATTATCTATAGAACCAAATTTCAGATTTATCAAGTTTGTGATAGGTATAACAACCAATGGAAATACCAGATGGGCAGCTTAGCTATTAAAATAGAATTGGAGTTAAATGATTATAGAGATATTCAGTAAAGACCTGCAGGCATTGAAAAGCATTAAAAAATTTAGAAATAAAATAACATGATTATATGTACCATTTAAAAGGAGAGAGATCAGAAAAAAAAATAAGAACACGGAGAAGGACCAATAATAGCAAATGTTATGTAAAATGTAAGGATAGTGAAGTCATTGCTGTTCTCCACAGGAGCACTGACATTTCTTTGTCAATAGTATCCCTGAAACTCCTGCTTCCATTTCCAAAATCCTGTCTTCGTGAAGCAGGTTTTTTTTGTTTTGTTTTGTTTTTGTTTCTATTTGCAGTGACAGCTATCAAAAGAAGATTACAAAGTAGACTGGACACAAGCACCACATTTTGGGTGTCACTGTCTCCCATCATCCCCTGATGGAACTGACTAGTTGCAGGAAAACAAGCTCAGGACTCCCACTGATTCTACATTATGGTGAGTTATGTAATTATTTCATTATATATTACAATGCAATATAATAAAATATGAAATAAATGTAATGTACTTGAATCATCCTGAAACCATCCCCCTGCCCAGTCCCTGGATAAGTTGTCTTCCATGAAAATAGTCCTTGGTGCCAAAAAGACTGGGGACTGCTGCAATATAGAAAGAAAAATATAAAGAGAGAAACACAAAGTCTGTAACATCTTGAATAACACATGCACTGACGCTGTACAGAATATGCTAATTACAGTCATTCATTTAAGTATTAACCAGTACCTACAAACCACCTACAAATGCCTGGAATTGTTTTAGGAGAACAGTGAATGAAAGAGCAGGAGAGAAAGATAGCAAATTAAAAATATACATGTATGATTATCAAAGTGAGACCCCATCTCTATAAAAAAAATTTACACATGCACATCAAGTCGCAATGAGTACTAAGAACAAAAATGAAGAATGAGAGAAGAGACAGATAAATTCATTCATTCAGAATGATCAAGGAAGTTTTTCTGCAATGACAGCGGTTACCATCACAGGTTTTAGAATTAGACGGATGCCAGTTTTAATCCTGGCTCTGCATCTTATAGCTGGGTGTCCCATGGACAATTTATTCCACTTTTAAATCTCAGTTTTCTAATTTCTAATTTCTACATGTTTATTATTAGAAATAAAAGCACATGAAAAAACATAAAGAATCAAGCACAGAAAAATGATGAGACTGTAATGAATCAAGAATAATGGTTATAAAAATGGAGACAATAAAACTGCCAAACTTATTAGACAATTCTGAAGATTAGAAGAAAAATATACATAAAGAATTTAGCATGTCATGTGGCATATAGTTAGCCCATGGTAACTACAATTATTATCCTCATCCTACTAAGGGAAAATATGTATCATACTTGGGCATTAAAAAAACTGTG
>NW_012117821.1:40936-45303 GCF_000951035.1 Colobus angolensis palliatus
ATTACAGGCTTGAGCCACGCGCCCGGCCTACCTTTAACATTTTTAAGATTCCTTGAAAAGTTTGTTAGAAATCTCACATAATGCTTTCTGCTTCTTAACCAAAGTTTAGAGGAACTTAACAATCAAACTCTTAAAATGTAGTTATATTAAATAAACTATTCAAAGCAAGAATATGCACAACAGCTTTAACTTCTTAAAAACTGCTTAAGCATCTCAACTAAAAAAATCATTTGTCTTTCAAACACACAGGAATCTGTTTGGAAAAAATTTGACTAGAAAAAGTTGGAATTCTAAAGTAAAAAGTGCATAAGACCATAAAATTTTTTCAGTTTTCAGCCGGGCGTGGTGGCTCACGCCTGTAATCCCAGCACTTTGGGAGGCCAAGGAGGGAGGATCATGAGGTCAGGAGATGGAGACCATCCTGGATAACACGGTGAAACCTCGTCTCTACTAAAAATACAAAAAATTAGCCGGGTGTGGTGGCGGCGCCTGTGGTCCCAGCTACTCGGGAGGCTGAGGCAGGAGAATGGCGTGAAGCCGGGAGGTGGAGCTTGCAGTGAGCTGAGATCCAGCCACTGCACTCCAGCCTCGGCAACAGAGCGAGACTCCATCTCAAAAAAAAGAAGAAGAAGAAAAAACCCTCATGTGATCATCTTAATCAAAGAAGAAAAAGCATTTGTCAAAATTTAACCCACATTCATGATAAAATATACTTAATAAACTATAAAAAGGAATAAAACACCTTAACATAATGTTATATTTAAAAAAAAACCACACACACAGAGCTAACATTATAATGAAAGACTGAAAGCTTTTACCCTAAGAGCAAAAACAGAGATGCCTGCTTTACTACTTCTATTTAATATAGTACTGAAGGTTCTAGTTAGTTAAAACAACAAGGCAAGTAAAATAATAAAAGATATTCCAATTTTTAAAAAAGTAAAATTTTCTGTTCGCAGAGGACAATCATATATATTAAAAATCTTTTAGTTTCTGTGAGATAAACTATCAGATGCAATAAATAACATTCAGCAAAGCTGCGGGATACAAAATCAACACACAAAAATCAGTTGTATTTCTACAATAACAAACTATCTGAAGAAGAAATCAAGACAACAGTATTATTTATGATAGCATCAGAATAAAATACTTAGAAACCAACTTAACCAAGGAAATGAAAAACCTGTACAGCAAAAACTATAAACATTGCAGAAAAATATTAAAAATGATACAAATAAATGAAAAGACATCATGTGCTTATGGAATGGAAGACAAAACCTTGTCAAGATGCCATTGTTATCTATAGTCACCTACAGATTCAATAAAATCACTATAAAAATTCCAATGTTTGCAAAAATAGAAAAGCCTATTCTAAAATTCAGATGAAATCTCAAAAAACTCCAAGTAGCCAAATCAATCTTAAAAACTAACAAAGTTAGAGGACTAACACCTCCTGGTTTCAAACTTACTGTAATGCTTCAGTACCTAAAATGATGTTGTACCAGCATAGAGACAGACATAAAGACCAATGCAATAGAAAAAAAGAACCAAAAACTATGGTCATGATTTTTAACAAGGGAGTCAAAACTATTCAATGGGGAAAGGACAGTATATTTTTAAATGGTGTTAAAAATGAATATTTACATGGAAAACAACAAAGTTGAACCCTTGCTTTACACCATATAAAAAACTTAATTTAAAATGGACCAAACATCTAACTGTAAGAGCTAAAACTATAAAACCCTTAGAAGAAAGCACAGGAAAAATGTTTCATAACATAGAATCTGGCAATAATTTCTTGGATATGACAGTGAAAGCACAGACAACAACAAAAATACATAAAAAGAACTTCTTCAAAGTGAAAAGCTTTTATGTATCTGAAGATACAATCAATAGATTGAAAATAAATTCACAGAGGGAAAGAAAATATCCACACATTATATATTTAGTAAGTAATTAATATCCAGGCTATATAAAGACCTCAGAAACAACAACAACAAAACAATCAAATTTAAACATGAGCAAAGGTTTTAAAATACACATTTCTTTAAAGAAGAAATACAAATGACCAGTAAGCACAGTATAAGGTGCTCAGCATCACTAATCATGAGAAAAATGTAAATCCAAACCACAATGCAATACCAACGGACACATAGAAGTGTAGCTGCCATCAAAAAAACCACCACCAGCCGGAACAACAAAGCCCCAGAAAACAGCAAATGCTGGATGTGGAGAAGTCAGGACTCCTACACACTGTTGGGGGAAAGTAAGATGGCACAGCCACTGTGGAAAACAGTAATTACCATATGATCCAGTAATTCCACATCTGGGTATATACGCCAAGAAACTGAAAGTGGGAATTTGCACACCCGTGTTTATAGCAGCATTCACAAGAGCCAAAGGGTAGAAAAAGCCCAAGTGTCCATCTACAGATGAATGGATAAGCAAATGTGATCAATACACGCAATGATTTATTGTTCAGCCTTAAAAAGGAAAGGAATTCTAATACATGCTACAACATAAAGCTTGAAAAGATAAAAACCAAAAAATGCAAATACTCTATGCTTTCCACTTTTGCAGTGTACCTAGAGCAGTTAAATTCGTAGACACAGAAAGTAGGATGTGGTTTCCAGGGGAATGCGGGAAGGGAAAAGGGAGCTATTGCTCTATGGATGTAGAGTTTCACTTTGGGATGATAACACAGGTTTGGAATGGATAGTGGTGATAGTGGCACAACAATGTATTTGTACTTAATGTACTTAAATTTTCTGTTAACATACTTTACCACAGTAAATATTAGCAAATATTTAAAAATCTACATGTTTCTTTGAACTGTTTCTTTATATCCCTTGTCCATTTTTCAATTTGGCTGCTGGTCTTTTAATAATTTAGGATAGCTATGTATATATATATACACACACACACATATATACACACACACACACATATACACACACACACACACACACACACATATATATATACATCACCCAAATTAGCTTTTTGTCTGTTATGTATGTTGCAGATCTATTTCCCCAGTCTCTTGACTTTTGACTTTGAGGCATTTTTCTTGCCTATGAAGTTTTAATTTTTATGGAGTCAAATGCATTAGTCTTCTATTCAAATACTTATTTATGGGTATGGTGTTTCAGTTTAGGATGATAAAGAAGTTGTAGATATGGATAAAGGAGATGGTTGTACAACACATTATACTGGATGCCACTCAACTGTATGTTTAAACATGGTTAAAATGGTAAGTTTTATGTCGTATATATTTTACCACTAAAAAAGGGCCAGGCTTAGATGTTTAGATGTTAGGGGTTTGGAGTACCTCTAACATTTATTCCCTTCCAGGGCTCTAATTTATAGAACACCCGCACAAAGAAAGTAGATACCGACTTCACAAATCCCCTTACAAGTCCCATAGCAGAGGCTGTCTGGGAAAGCAGAGGTGGAAAAAGTCACATAAACTCGAGGTCAGTGTGAGACCTCCCATCCCCTGCTCTGGAATCAGACGGAGGAAGGCATGCATGCAGGCTGAGCTGGAGAGATGAGCTGGGGTGGGCAGAACAGTCCTCCCATGACCCTAGACCTTAAGTGCTCCCACATGCTCTCAGGCATGTATCAAACCAAGAAAGCAGGCTAGGAGGGTAACACAGCTACCTGTGTACAGGGAGCTATGAAATACCTGAGCTGATCAAGTGACGCACAAGGAGACAGAAGCAGTACGACCTTTACACAGTGACCTGGCTCAAATCATTCAGGGTCTCATTAACCAGGCGAGCTCCACTTTCTCTCTGAGGTAGGTAAACTTGAGGGGCTAAAGTGGGAGTTGGGGAAAATGGAAAAGAAAGCTTGGCAGTATTTCTTCTAACTCTGTTACAAATAAAAAGTAAAACATAAATGCCCTTTCTCAGGGCCCAAATGTTAGGTGAAAAAGTGTTTGTCATCTCAGTCATGTGATATGGACTTTAGCAGAGCAGTACACACATGGTCATTATTCCTTTCCCTCTGCATGTTGTGTGCTTTCTCAGTTTTATAATATACCTGATCCACTTGTCTCATCGTACTAGCTGCAAACAAGGCCACTGAATGTCACACCAGGTGGCTAGCATGTCTGTGAAGGGCAGAAACTGGGGCAGCCAAACAGCTGGAAGAGGCCAGCTAGTAAGTCCCCAATGCCCACTCCATAGAGGACTCCACACTTAAAAGACAAGATAAGCAAGTGTCAGGCTGCCTCACTAGTTATCCCCCCAAATGAAAAAATAAAAGTAACCCCTCCAGGGAATGTGTGTGTACACACAAAAGTACGTGCACACAGCTACGTGCAAAGGGGAAAGGCTGGGAAGGAACCAAATCCACCTCTG
>NW_012117821.1:45353-45757 GCF_000951035.1 Colobus angolensis palliatus
TAACCCCTCCAGGGAATGTGTGTGTACACACAAAAGTACGTGCACACAGCTACGTGCAAAGGGGAAAGGCTGGGAAGGAACCAAATCCACCTCTGTACACCAGTTGCTTGTGGGGAAGGGGCAGGTGAAGCCGGCTGTCCGCATGACTCACCTTTTCAACTGATGAACTTGCATCAACTTTGGCAATTTCTCATAAAAAAGGCAATTTTCACTCCTTGGGTGATCACCCAGGTCCTGCAAAAATTAGCCAATAATAACCACCTGCACCACTTCCCATGAGGCCAAATAATGGCTTCCCTCAAAGCTCGACCCTCCCACCCACCTCCCAGTCCTGTCCCATGCAGGGGGCTACTGGCCTCCTGGGATACAGGGGTCCAGGCCAAACCCAACCTACAGATGGTTGG
>NW_012117821.1:46437-47752 GCF_000951035.1 Colobus angolensis palliatus
CCCCATTTACTGGTGAACAGAGGTCAGGTGGTCTACAGCTGGCCCAGCAGCTGCTAAGTGGCCAACAGGCTGGATCTGCCTCTCGCTTGCAGAGGCCCTGCCTGGCTGCTGGGGCTGCCCTGAGACTCCCTCCTCTTCCTCCTCCTCCTCTTCCCTCCACAGCTCTCCCATCTTCTAGCCACAGTTGTGCTTCAGGCGGGGAACACCTGTGGGTACACCAGGGTGCAAATACTCACACTCCAGCATGCAGAAGAGCCCCGGCTCCCTGCTGTTTCCATATCCAAGTCCAAGCTTGTCTAGAGCTTCAGCAAATCCAAGCCTCCCTGAATTTCCTGCAAGATCAAACTGAGCCCTACAACCCCCACTACACTGGTTAGCTGCCAATTCCAGCCCCTGCTCCCTCCTAGGGCCCTGTCTGTACAGTTCTGGAGTCCTACAAGAATGTTGAGAATCTAAGCTGACTCTCACCCAAAAAGGTAAACAACCAGGGGCCTCTGGGGGGTAGAGAACATACCCAGACAGGTTCCGCTGCCTGTAGGCTTGATGTCCTTCCCCTACAACACACCACGCTTGCCAGGCTGGAAGAGGAGCTCCAGAAACTTGGGAAACCTGGGCCTGTAGCTGGCATATGGAAAAGAGGCCTGGAAAAGCACCACTCCTGTCCATGAAGCCCCCAGATGGAACCAGGTAATTGGGAAGTACATGGGCACCCAGGCTGACCCCCACTCAGACCCAGGTGGGAACTGCAGCAGTGACTTGCCCCCTCTGCCACTCTGGCTGTACCACTACAGGAGGGAGGAACATCTAGCCCCACGCGTGAGTGGAGACACTAGGTGTGGGCAGGTTCCAGTGGTTGCTGCAGCTGAACCTTCCCAACCAGGTCCATGCAAGGCCATCTCAGATGGGTGCGCACCTGCGTTGGGCAAGGACACCCCTCAGAGTGAGGGCCACTGAACAGGGCTGTCACAGAGACCCCTTTGCCTGCTCCAAGAACAGGTTGGGGGGGAGTATGGGGGCTCTCCCTCCTCCCAGCTGCTTCCAGGAGCCACTTCTTTCGAGATGAGGCACTCTCCTACCTGCCCATTCCCATTTGGCTACAATAGACCATTGCCAACATTCAGAGAACAAAAAAGGGCCTCACCTGTTTCCCCGACACGTCGGAGGCAGGTGGGTATGCCCAGGGGACCTGGGGTAGAACCTATACCTCGGCCCACCCCCAGGCTATGCTGGCTTCATCTTATCTGTGTGATGGGGGTGGGGGTGGGAATTACCAAGAGACCATCACACAGGCCGTGGACAAGTTCTACAAGAGGCA
>NW_012117821.1:54202-54961 GCF_000951035.1 Colobus angolensis palliatus
GGCATGCGACCCCTGAAAATGGCAGCCGCCGTTATGTAGTGGCCATGACGGGGGTCGCAGGTGGCCATCATATTCCTCACATCAAACATCTGCTGTGTAAGCTCAGCCACGGTCAGGGCCCGGTACTGCTGGCTGCCCGGCTGGTCAGTGGGGCAAAGTCAGGCATGAAGAAATGCAGCCGGAAAACGGGACCATGTTCACGGCCAGCTTCCGCAGGTCAGCATTCAGTTGGCCTGGGAAGCGCAGGCACATGGTGACCCCACTCATGGTGGCAGACACCAGGTGGTTCAGGTCACCATAGGTGGGCGTGGGCAGTTTCAGGGTCCTGGAACAGATGTCATATAACGCTTCGTTATCTATACAGAAGGTCTCACCTGCATTTTCTACGAGCTGGTGGACCGAGAGGGTGGCGTTGTAGGGCTCCACCACCGTGTCTGACACCTTGGGCGAAGGCAGGATGCTAAACGTGTTCATGATCCTGTCTGGGTACTCCTCCCGGATCTTACTGAGCAGAAGGGTACCCATCCCAGACCCCATCCCCCCACCCAAGGAGTGGGTCAGCTGGAAACCCTGCAGGCAGTCACAGCTCTGAGCCTTCTTTCCGACAACGTCCATCGCTGACTCCATCAGCTCCGCGCCTTCTGTGTAGCGCCCCCTGGCCCACTTGTTTCCGGCCCCACTCTGACCTGTAAGACAGTACAGCCAGTCACTCGATGGCCAGGTAGACGGTCATCAGTGGTCACCATAATGCAAAAAGGG
>NW_012117821.1:55011-55315 GCF_000951035.1 Colobus angolensis palliatus
CAAAAAGGGCCAAGTGTCACGTGAGGTGAGAGCGCCATTCGCCCTGCAGGTGGACCAAATGAAACCCCTCCCCCAGAGTGACAGGACAGCAGCCTCCCCCGTTAGAAATTAAGTCAGGAGTCAAACCTGAGACAGGCTAACAGACCTCACTGCAGGTGGCTCCTGCCCATTTTCAGGGAAGGCAGTAGCCACCGGCCCAGCTCAGCTCCCTGCAGGAAGTAGACATCAGTAGCTCTTCATCTTGAGTAGACACCTGGGCCTTCCTCCCAAAGCCCGTTTAGGAGGCAGTTGGAGCGACTTGACT
>NW_012117821.1:56041-56253 GCF_000951035.1 Colobus angolensis palliatus
GCAGGAGAAACGCGAGGAGGAGGAGCAGATGCGCAGTGACCCAGCCCGCCCTCCGCCAGCTGAAATAGCCCCGCGCCCACCTCCCCCAGCCTCGCATTGGGCTCCCAGAATAAGCAGCAGCTTTACTTGCACACAGGTGTACCCACCTGTGCATCCCTTGGCGTTGAACGTCTATGGGGGAGCTCAGGTGTCCCTGCTGTGGTCCTTTCCAC
>NW_012117821.1:56303-57835 GCF_000951035.1 Colobus angolensis palliatus
GGGGAGCTCAGGTGTCCCTGCTGTGGTCCTTTCCACCTTGGGGAAAGCTGGTCAGCTGGAGAACTTCCTCCCACGTCTTTAGTAAGACTGAATTCCTAGCTGACCTGAAACTGAATTTTCCTCCCATGTGGGAGGGGAAGACTCTTGTTTCCCTACTCACAGAGTGCCTTTGCACCTGTCCTAGATTGAGGACATATTTTTTGTAATTGATGAGTCCTTTCCTCTGTTAGGAGATCTGTGGTTAGGAAAGGCCTTCCGTATGTTAACTCAACAGGACTTCATTATAAGTTTTACTTTGGAGCAGTTCAAACTCACAGTAAACTATGGGTGTCAGAAATAGGCCTCTGATTTAGCTAGAGTCTTCTTTAGAGTGGGGTTAGCCCTTTCACCGTTCCAAAGGACCGTGGTCTCCACGCAAAATGAACGTAATATTGGATTCTTCAAGCTGAGGATAGGTGTTGGGATACGCCTGCTGTGAAAGATGGGCTCTTGTCGCTTTGCAGGCTTTTAGATTTCCGAAACTGACGAGTTATTTCTTCTGGTAAACATTGTTCAGATGGGGTGGGGAATGCCTCGATCTAACCAGTGAAGGTATCAGTGAGCATTAGCAAATACTTGAATCTCCTGCAGAAAGGCATCCGAGTAAATTAGAGTTGCCAGTTCTCACCTGGATAGGTTCCTCAATTTTTGGACAGGTTTAACTGGAGAAGGAGAAAATTGCTGGCCGTTTGGGTCATGTCAGGCACAGAACTCTCAGTGCTGAGTCACCTGTTTTAGTGTCTTGAAAAGATTTACCCCTATAAACAAATGAGACATTAACAGAAATAAATAATCCCTTCTAGGGTGAAAAGAATCATGAAAGTGCTGAATTATATTCCTGTGATTGGTACTTGGCATTAGTAATTTATTACCATCCTTCAGCCAGCCAGAGGGGCCCTGGACTGAAATGCAATCCCTGGCCCACTTTTGTTTTTCTTCAGAGTATTCTGGCCCAGTTCTATGCATGCTGACCAGCACGCCCATAAGCTTCATTGGCCCTTTCAGTGCAGGGGCCTTGGCCGTGGCATCTACAAGGGCATTTCCTTTTACATGGTCAGTCTCTCTTTTGATGTCCTCTGCAATTAATTATAGTCACTTTTTGGCAGCAAAGCAGCATTCTAACAAGCTCAAAATCTGAATGATGTCGTATGGAAAAGCCCTTGGGGGTCGGGAGTCCCTACCCATTCCAAACTGCAGCATAAGCATGAGGCACTAAAAAAAATCATACTTGGAATCAGTGTAAATGTTAACTTTTAAATCCTTTCCCAACTGCAGGGGCCTAGTAAGTTCAATTAACTCAGCTTTTTGAGCTGAGTTAGAGGCCAGTGAGGCTTGTGCTTTGATTCTCTTGTGCTGACTAATAACAGCATATCTAGCCCTCCTGTTTTCCTGATGCACAAAACAACTTGCATCTGTTAACCACTCTTCCTTGGGATGGTCAAGGGATTCATCTCTCTTAAGTCTGGTCTCCTAAATACATTTGTTTCATAACC
>NW_012117821.1:58124-93753 GCF_000951035.1 Colobus angolensis palliatus
CGGCCTCCCAAAGTGCTGGGATTACAGGCTTGAGCCACCGCGCCCGGCTATTTATTTATTTTTGAGACATAGTCTTGCTCCGTTGCTCAGGCTGGAGTGCAGTAGCATGATCTTGGCTCACTGCAACCTCTGACTCCTGGATTCAAGTGATTCTCCTGTCTCAGCCTCCCGAGTAGCTGGGATTACAGGCGCCCACCACCATACCAGTCTAATTTTTGCACTTTTATTGTAGACGGGGTTTCACCATGTTGGCCAGGCTGGCCTCGATCTCCTCACCTCAGGTCATCCACTGCCTTGGCCTCCCAAAGTGCTGGGATTACAGCTGATGGTTTTTTAAAGGGGAGTTTCCCTACATAAGCTCTTTTGCCTGCTGCCATGTCAGAGATGTGACTTTGCTCCTCATTTGCCTTCTGCCATGAGTGTGAGGCCTCCCCAACCATGTGCAACTGTGAGTCAATTAAACCTCTTTTCTTTATAAATTACCCAGCCTCAGATATGTCTTTATTAGCAGCATGAGAACAGACTAATACAACCTGTATGACGGAAAGGCTGGGAGCACCTGTGGACTCTGGCAGGTAAGTAGCTATGTTTATGGTTTGGCAGGCTTTAAGGGTTATGTCTGGAGTGTCTACCAGTAAGGCCTGATACTTTCATAAATATTCTCCTATTATCCACTGGTGCCCTTTAGCTTCTAGGACCACCTTCCCTTGTTGTGGGGTCAAAAACCTGTAGGTGCTGTTCTAATGTTAGTCTATTAGCTTTGCCTACTAGAAAAGTGGTAGCAGCAATAGTTCTAAGACATCAAGGCCACCCTGAGGTCACCTCATCTATCTGCTTAGAAAATTAGGCTACTGGCCTTGGAATGTCCCCCAGTTTTGGGACAAGATTACCCAAGGCCTATGCCTTGTTTTTTGGCCACATAAAGAAAAAATGGTTCATCCAACCTGGGGACTCCCACGGCTGCAGCAGAGCCCAATTTCTCCTTGAGAGTATTGAAGGTTTGCTTGCAGTTCTAATTACATTCTAGGAGCTCTAAATCTTTCCCTTTTGTGTATCATATAAAGGCTTGGCTACATGTCCAAATCTGGGCACTCATAAGCAGCAGTACCCAGCCATCTCCTAAAAAAACCCACAGTCATTTGTTGAACTGGGATCCTTGGATGACTAAAATAACTTTTTATCTTCTAGGGATGTTGATCAGTTCCAGAGGTTAAGACAGGTTCCAAATATTTAAGTCTTTGAGTCAAAATCTGAGTCCTGTATGCTGATACCCTGTATCTGCAAGTTCCCAGGAAATTTACCAACTTAACAGATTATTATTTGAGTCTCCTTTAATTGGGCTAGCAATGAGCAAGTCACCTACATACTAATAATTGTGTCCCTTTCCAATTGTAGATTTCTTAAGTCCTTAGCTAGAGCATTTTCAAGTAAGTGGGGGCTATCCCAGAACCCTTCAGAGATGACTGTCCAGGTTAGTTTTTAGGCTGAATGTGTATCTGGATCAGTCCATTCAAAGGCAAACATATTATGAATCTGGATGCACTGAGAGGCAGAAAAATGTGTCTTTCAGATTTAAGAATGTAAACCAGCTTGCAAACCCTGGGACTTGGTAAGTATTGGGGACAATGAGGTGTACGGAGACAACTGCATTTATTAGTGCTCTAAGGTTTCTGACAAATCTGTACTTGCCATTAGCCTTTTCATCTGGTAACATGCGAGTATTGTAAGGAGACTCTCATCGCCTTAGTAACTCATGCCATTAGGCTCTTCATCTGGTGACATGCGAGTATTGTAAGGAGACTCTCATGGACTTAATAACTCACACAGCAAGAATTTGGCAAGAAGGAGTTGAATTTCCCTTCATGCTTCTTGCCTTAAAATGTATTGTCGAGGAGTTAAAGGTAAAGTATTTAACTTTTAAATCCTTTCCCAACTGCAGGGGCCTAGTAAGTTCTATTCAGTTTTTGAGCTGAGGTAGAGGCCAGCAAAGCTTGTGCCTTGATTCGTTTGTGCTGACTAATAATAGCATATCTGGCCCTCCTGTTTTCCTGATGCATAAAACAACTTGCATCTGTTAACCACTCTTCCTTGGGATGGTCAAGGGATTCATCTCTCTTAAGTCTGGTCTCCTAAATACATTTGTTTCATAACCTGTGACATGCTTTGACTGTTTCCCCAGTCAAATCTTATCTTGAATTGTAGCTCCCATCATTCCCATATATTGTGGGAGGGACCCAGTGGGAGGTAATCGAATCGGGGGATGGGTCTTTCCCATGCTGTTCTTGTGACAGTGAATAAGCCTCATGAGATCTGATGGTTTATTTATTTATTTCTGAGACATAAAAAATAAATCCTCGAGGGCGAGGAACACTAGACTGAAGTTAGATTTGAATGGGGGAGATGTTTACTGCGTTTCCCAGAGCCTGTATGGCCCAAACCTCAAGATTTACTTGAGACAACACCTCAGGTGGTAAATGTGACAGCTCATTCTTAACTTCTTTTTTCCCCTGAGGGGTCAGGAACAAAAGTAACACTTTCTGTGCTTTATGGTCTGTGAAGGTGACCATGACTTGGTCTGAGTCAATAAACCTCTCCCCAGTAAGAGGTCAGGCATTCAGACAGTACTAAAAAGGCAGGTGAGAAACCCAGAGGCCCTGGAGGACAACTTAGAAGATATGAAAAGCAGGCCGGGCACGGTGGCTCAAGCCTGTAATCCCAGCACTTTGGGAGGCCGAGACGGGCAGATCACGAGGTCAGGAGATCGAGACCATCCTGGCTAACACGGTGAAACCCCGTCTCTACTAAAAAATACAGAAAACTAGCCAGGCGAGGTGGCGGGCACCTGTAGTCCCAGCTACTCCGGAGGCTGAGGCAGGAGAATGGCGTGAACCTGGGAGGCGGAGCGTGCAGTGAGCTGAGATCCGGCCACTGCACTCCAGCCTGGGCGACAGAGCGAGACTCTGTCTCAAAAAAAAAAGAAGAAGAAGAAGAAGAAGATACGAAAAGCAGTGTTTTTGGGCTTGTCCATCATGAGAAGACAGGAGTCCATTGTATTGAATCAGGAACCGAGTCATCTGCTCCCGCACCTAATAAGAAGTTAATACTCCTACCTGCCACTTCAAGAGTCACCTGAGGCCCCTCCATCTCTCGATAGCTAATAGTCCAGTGGGAGCGGAGGCAGGAAGTATCAGGCCCTATCACTTCTGAGTCTGCTGGGCTCTGATGATGGCTCCCTTGGAAGCACAGTGCATTTCCTTCGGCAGTGGCCGACCTTCTTACAGAAGGCACATTGATTGATATCCAAGGCACAGTGGCCCAGAGGCAGGGACTGGGACTTCTACCTTCTCACTTCCTCTGCGAGGGCCGGGGTCAAGGGGCTGCCTCTGAAGTGGTGGAGAGCACAAGGCTACAGTTAGAAGCTGGGCCTCTTGGGAGATTTGCTTTATTTTATGTTTTCTCTGCCCTATTCCTGTGATGGAAAACTGCAGAATCCAAGTGTAAAATCTGATCCACGGGAGTCTGGAAGCCTAAGATATCCTGCAGATATCAGAAGCAGACTGGGCTATAAAATAAACTCCTAGCAATGCCCGTCCCTTCTTGGAGTCAGGGTCAGTGTTAGTGTATTTCCTCAAACTCTAAATTATCCACCCTTGTAATAAGGCTAGGTTTTCATCTTTTCCCTGAGTAATTTTCCAGACTTTATAAAAATTAAAAAGCATTATCACACTTTATTTTATTCCTTCAAGAAGTCAAATGATCATAATTTTTTCTCTATATATCCCACTTTCTTCCTAATTCATTTCTCTTTTCTAGATTCTAGTTCTCTTTTGGGTCCTAGTCAGGCACTGCTGTGCCTCCTGCTTGATAGGTGTCATGTCCCTGGTTGCAGGCTGCCACCCTGTTAGCATGTGCTCTAGCCACTCCCATAATACACTGCTTTTCTACCACGCAGCAGGCGAACGTACATATATGCAAATCTTGCCTGGTCAGATCATGCATCAAGGTTAGCCTCTTAAATTTGTCTACGAATTTTCCTGGAACCTCTGAACACTGTTTTAGTTTTTCCTTGCATAGGGTTAATTCAGACATAGAAAGGGGTACGTATACCTATATAGTGTCCCTATTATCATCTGTCATTTCCCAGAGAGGGCAAACATTCAACTTTGCCAGCTGATAAGAGGCTCCACCACATGTTGTTCTGGTAAAGCTCAGGTGTTCTGAGAGTGGGGTATGTATGTAAGCCAGGACTCGAAGGGTAGGGAGAAGATGATGACTGGACACTAGAAAACCCTGGAAAACTAGAAGAAGTTACTAACATGGTGCACACCTCACCAGAACTGGAAGGAGTCTGTGTTCTTACAGGGTGCTCGGACTGGCAGGGGAGAGTTCAGCCCCAGATAAGAAAAGCCTAATATTAAGAGGCACTTGCATTAAAAGGGTAATCAAGTATGTGGCATCCCCATTTTGTCTTTTCCTCCATCAAACATATAGAAGCCCATTTTAATTGTTTATCCTGACCAAGCATCAGAGAAGCCTGTATATAATGTATTTTCTCCCACTTAGTTTCTCTTCTATAAAACAAGTTAAGTTGCAAAAAAAGGAATCAGACCGACCATGGGAAATGGGAAGGTTGTAACTAGTATGTTGTAATGTATGAGTCCATTTTCACACAGTTACGACAAAACTGACAAAACTCTCTCAGGAAAAAAGTGATATGCTGGGTTTAGAAAGTAGGGTCCAGCTGCCCTACACCAGCTCATCAAAGATGACCTTATGGTTAAGAAATGACAGAAAACCGTTCAGAAAACGTCTCATGTTCTCCATCTTGAGGCTGTTTACAGGGGTTGTCATAAAAGAGGCTGTCACTAAACAGGCAGATCTGATCCTATCATGTAGAGCTGTTAAATACCACATTTCAACTCCTAGTCATCATGATGGAAAGGTTATTGCTGATCTTTTCTGATAATTAAGGCACAAAAATACTAGGTTCCAAAACATCTCTTTTTTTCAGTGTCACTTGGACCAGTGGCAAATTAAATAAACAATCAGCTAAAAGTCAGAGGATCACTGAGGAAAGTAAAAGCTAAACTGGGGCCTCTTTCCTGGGGCAGCCTCCAGGCTACTACAAAACAGAATCGGTGAGCAGAAAGGTGACAAGATGCAGAGCACTCAGGTGAGGGACAAAGAGCACAAGGTGGACAGCCCCAAAAGAGAAAGTGGCAAACATTTATAGCTTATATTATAAACAATCCAATTATACTATTTTAATTTTTATAAAATGTATACATTATTTTTGACTATAATTACCCTGTGGTGCTATCAAATACTGTCTTATTCATTCTTTCTAACAACTTTTTGTACCCATTTCGCATCCCCACTAACCCCCTGTTCCCCCACTGCCCTTCCCAGCCTCTGGTAACCATCCTTATATTCTCTATCTCTATGACATCAATTGTTTTGAATTTTAGCACCCACAAATAAGTGAGAACATGTGACATTTGTATTTCTGTGCCTGACTTATTTCACTTAACATGAAGACTTTCATGTCCATTTATGTGACTGCAAATGACAGACTCTCATTCTTTCTTATAGCTGAATCATACTCCATTGTGTATATGTACCACATTTTCTCTATCCAGTCATCTGTTGATGGACATTTACGTCTCTTCCAAATATTGGCTATTAGCGACATTTATTTTTGACTGACTTCTGGATAAAAGCTACCTTAACTGGGGTGAAATGGTATCTCATTTTGGGTTTGATTTGCATTTCTGTGATGATCAGTAATGTGGAGCACCTTTTCCTTTGCCTATTTGCCATTTGTATGTTTTCTTTTCATAAATATCCACTTAAATTTTTGACCACTCTTTACTTGGATTACTACATTTTTTTCTATAGAATTTTTTGAACTCAATATATTGCAGTATATTAGTCTGTTTCTGCACTGCTATAAAAAAAACAAACAGAGACTGGATTATCTGTTTACTTATTGAGATGAAGTCTTGCTCTGTCACCCAGGTTGGAATGCACTGGCATTCCATCCGTTCACTACAACCTCCACCTCCTGGGTTCAAGCAATTCTCTGCCTCAGTCTTTTGAGTAGCTGGGATTACAGGCATCTGCCACTATGCCCAGCTAAGTTTTGTATTTTTAGTAGAGACAGGGTTTCACCATCTTGGCCAGGCTGGTGTTGAACTCCTGACATCCTGATCCACAGGCCTCAGCCTCCCAAAGTGCTGGGATTACAGGCATGAGCCACTGCGCCTGACAAGACTGGGTAATTTATAAAGGAAAGAGGTTTAATTGAGTCATAGTTCCACATGGCTGGGGAGGCCTCAGGAAACTTACAATCACGGCAGATGGGGAAGCAGGCACCTCTTCCATGACAGCAGGCAAGACAGCATGTATGTGAAGCAAAGAGGGAAGAGCCCCTTATAAAACCATCAGATCCCATGAGAACTCACTCATTACCAGAAGAACAGCACGGGGGAAACCAACCCCATGATCCAATCACCTTCTACCAGGTCTCTCCCTCAGCACCTGGGGATTACAATTCAATATGAGATTTGGATGGTGACACAAAGCCTAACCATATCTTGTAGCTATTAACTGCCTTTCAGATGGGTAATTTACAAATGTTTTTTCCCATTCTGTGGGTTTTCTCTTCACTTTATTGTTTCCTTCCTTTAAAAAAGCTTTCTGACTGGCTGTAATTCCATTTGTCCATGTTTGCTTTGGTTGTCTGTGCTTATGGGGCATTATTTCAGAAATCTTTGCCCAAATGAATGCCCTAAAGAGTTTCCCCAATGTTTTCTAATAAAATTTTGATAGTTTGAGGTGTTAGGTTTAAGTCTTTCATTTATTTTAATTTGATTGTTGTATGTGGCAAGAAATAGGGTTCTAGTTTCATTCTTCTGCCTATGGCTTGCCAGTTTTCCCAGCCCTATTTATTACAAAAACTGTCTTATTTTTTATTGTATGTTCTTGGCACTTTTGTTGAAAATAAGTTTAGTTTAGCTGTATGAGTTTGTTTCTAAGTTCTCTATTTCATTCCATTTGTCTTTATGTCTTTTTAGTCTAGTGTCATGCTGTTTTACTTACTACAACTTGATAGTATAATTTAAAACCAGGTAATGGGATTCCTCCAGTTTTGGTTTATATATTCAGCATAGCTTTGACTATTATGGTGTTTTGTGGTTCCATATATATTTCAGATTTTTTTTCTATTTCTGTGAGGAATATCATTGTTATTTTGATAGAGATGGCATGAAATGTATAGCTTGCTTTGGATCGTATGGACATTTTTAAAAATACTGATTCTTCCAATCTGTGAACATAGAAATATCTTTCCATTTTTTGTGTGTTCTCTTTCATTTCTTTTATCAGTGTTTTACACTTTTAATTGTTGAGAACTTTTATTTCTTTGGTAAATTCCCACACATTTTGTTTTATTTGTGGCTATTGCAAATAGGATTACTTTTTTGAATTCTTTTTCAGTTTGCTTACTGTTGGTATATAGAAATCCTACTGATTTGTATATGTTGTTTGGTATTCTGCAAATTTACTCAAGTTATTACTTCTAATAGTTTTTTGGTGGATATATTAGGCCATTCTCACATTGCTGTAAAAATAATCAGTGACTGGTTAATTTATAAAGGAAATCGGTTTAATTGGCTCATGGTGCTACAAGCTGTACAGAAAGCATAGTACTGGCGTCTGCTTCTGGTGACAACTGACAAGGTGAAAAACAAATCCGGTGCTTGCACATCACATGGTAAGTGCGAGGGCAGGGGGGAAGTGCTACACACTTGTAGATAACCAGCTCTCATGAAAACTTACTATTGTGAGAATGGCACCAAAGGAAATGATGCCAAACTGTTCATGGAAATCCTACCCTCATGATTCAGTCACCTCCCCAGGCCCACTTACAACATTGAGGATTATATTTCTTTTTTTTTTTTTTTTTTTTTTTGAGACGGAGTCTCGCTCTGTCGCCCGGGCTGGAGTACAGTGGCCGGATCTCAGCTCACTGCAAGCTCCGCCTCCCGGGTTTACGCCATTCTCCTGCCTCAGCCTCCCGAATAGCTGGGACTACAGGCGCCCGCCACCTCGCCCGGCTAGTTTTTTGTATTTTTAGTAGAGACGGGGTTTCACCGTGTTAGCCAGGGTGGTCTCGATCTCCTGACCTCGTGATCCGCCCGTCTCGGCCTCCCAAAGTGCTGGGATTACAGGCTTGAGCCACCGCGCCCGGCCGAAGATTATATTTCAATGTAAGATTTTGGTGGGAACACCCACCCAAACTATATCATTTTGCCTCTGGCCATTCCAAATCTCACATCCTTCTCATATTTCAAAACACAATCATGACTTCCCAATAATCCCCAAAGTCTTAACTCATTTCAGCCTTAACTCAGAAGTCAAAAGTCTCATCTAAGACAAAACTAATTTATTCCTCCTATAAGCCTGTAAAATAAAAAACAAATTGGGTACTTCCAAGATACAAATGGGGCATAGGCATTGGGTAAATACTCCTATTCTAAAAGGAAGAAATCAGCTAAAAGAGAGAGGCCACAGGACCCATGTGAGTCTGAAACCCAGAAGGGGAGTTATTGAATTGTAAGGCTCCAAAATAATTACTTTTGACTCTATGTCCCATTTCCAGGGCACACAAATGCCTTGGGACATTTAGACCTTGTGGTTTTGCATGGTTCAACCCCACAGCTGTTCTCATGGGCTGGTACTGTGTTCCTCTGGCTGGTTTTGTGTGCTTCTGGCTTTTCCATTTGCAACGTGCAAGCTGTAGCTAGATCTACCATTCTGGGGTCTGGAGGACAGTGATCCTCTCCTCACAGGTCTACTAGGCTATGCCCCAGTGGGGAGCCAATATGGGGACTGTAACCCTACATTTCTTCTCTGCATTGTTTTAGTAGAGGTTCTCCATGAGGGCTCCACCCCTGAAGCATGCTTCTGTCTGCACACCCTGGCTTTTTTGTATATTCTTTGAAGTAAAGGTGGAGGCTCCCAAGTCTCAACTCTTGCATTTTGTACACTCCCAGGCCTAACACCATATGAAAGCTACCAAGGCTTATGGCTTGCACCCTCTGAATCAGTGACTGGAGTTGTAACTGTGCCAATTTGTGCTACACCTGGAGCTGGAGCACTGGCCAGGATGCAGGGAGCCATGTTCCAAGGCTACCCAAGGTAGCAGCTCGTGGGCCTGATCCCAGAAACTATTCTCTTCTTTTAGGCCTCAGGGCCTGTGATGGGGGGCTGCCTTTTAGATTTCTAAAATGCCTTCAATTCCTCTTTCCCATTGTCTTGGCTATCAACACTTGCTTTTTTACTTTAAGGTTATACAAATAAGTTTAACAAGTGATTGCTCCACACCCTGCTTGAGTTCCTCTCTTATAAAAGCTTTTTATTTTTTCTGCCACATGACTAGGTTGCAAAGTTTTCAAGCTTTTACACTATGCTTCCCTTGTAAGTAAAAGTAAGTTACAACTTTTTTTTTTTCTTCTCCAACATGTGAGCATAGGTTGTTAGAAGCAGCCAGGCTACATGTTGAATGCTTTGCTGCTTAGACATTTTCCCAACAGAAACTCTAAATCATCACTTTCAAATTCAAACTTTTATATATCCCTAGGGCATGACAGAAGTTCAGCCAACCACTTTGCTAAGACAACATGAATGACCTTTGCTTCAGTCCTAAGTTTCTCATTTTCATCTGAGACCTCCCCAGCTCAGCCTTCACTGTCCAGATCACTATCAGCATTTTGGTCACAGTCATTCAACCAGTCTCTAAGAACATCTCAACTTTCCCTCATTTTTCTGTCTTCTTCTGAGTCCTACAAACTCTTACAACCTCTGCCTGTTTACCCAGTTTCAAAGCTGATTCCATATTTTCAGGTATTCTTATAACAATTTCCACTCCTTTGTGCCAATTTCCTGTATTAAGCTTTTTTTTCATCACTATAAGTACCTGAGACTGGTGGGAGATTTAAGTGGCTCGTGGTTCTACAGGCTGTAGAGAAGACAGCACTAGCATGCACTTCTGGGAAGGTCTCTGGAAGTTTACGGTCATGGCAGAAGTTGAAGCAAAATCTTGCACATCACAGGGCAAAAAGCAGGAGCAACAAACAGAGGGGCGAGTTGTTACACACTTTTAAATAACCAGATCTTATGGGAACTCACTATCATGAGGATAGTACCAAATGGGACGGTGCTAAGCCATTTATCAGTAATCCACCCCGATGGTTAAATCAGCTTTCACCAGCTTTCACCTCCTACATTGCGAATTACATTTAAATATGAGATTTGGGAGGGGACACACATTCAAACCCTATCAGAGGAGTCTTTATGTTTTTCCAAATATAAGATTATATCATTGGCAAAAATGATAATTTGACTTCTTTTCCAATTGGGATGACTTTTATTGTTTCTCTTGTCTGATTGCTCCAGATAGGACTTTCAGAATTATGTTGAATAACAGCAGTAAAAGCGGACATTCTTGTCAT
Source organism: Colobus angolensis palliatus (assembly GCF_000951035.1). Lineage (NCBI taxonomy): Eukaryota > Metazoa > Chordata > Mammalia > Primates > Cercopithecidae > Colobus > Colobus angolensis. The sequence goes on from NW_012117821.1 coordinate 68,639, forward strand.
CTTCCAGATTTTAGAGGACAGGCTTTTAGTTTTTCCCCACTTAGTATGATACTAGCTGTGGGTCTGTCACATGTGACTTTTAATATGTTGAGATATGTTCATTCCATACCCAGTTTTCAATGGGTTTTTTATTACTACAGAATATTAAATTTTATCAAATAATTTTTTAGCATAATGGAAATGATTATATGGATTTTGTCTTTCTTTTTTTTTTTTTTTTTGAGACAAAGTCTTCCTCTGTCACCCAGGCTGGAGTGCAATGGCATGATCTCAGCTCACTGCAACCTCTGCCTCCCGGTTTCAAGTGATTCTCCTGTCTCAGCCTTCCGAGTAGCTGGAATTACAGGTGCCCACCACTGCACCTGGCTAATTTTTGTATTTTTAGTAAAGATGGGATTTTGCCATGTTGGCCAGGCTGGGTTTGAACTCCTGAACTCAGGTGATCTGCCCACCTCAGTTTCCAAAAGTGCTGGGATTACAGGCATGAACCACTGCACCTGGCCCCTTCGTTCTGTTTATATATCACATTGATTGACTTGCATGTCGAACCATCCTTGCATCCCTGGGATAAATTCCACTTGGTCATTATAAATTACCTATTTATGTATTGTTTAATTCAGTTTGCTAGTTTTTTAAAAAATTTTTTGCATCAATATTCTCAAATATGGGCGTGTAGTTTGCTTTTTTAATGTGTATTTGTCTTGTTTTGATATCAGCGTAATACGAGCCTCAAAGAATGAGTTTGGAAATGTTCTTTCCTTCTCTATTTTTCAGTCTGGTCCTACAGACTTTTTTTATTATGGCTTTAATTTTGTTACTTGTTATTGGTCTGTTCAGGTTTTGGATTTTTTCCTATTTCACTCTTGGTAAGTTGTGTGTGTCTAAGAATTAATTTCCTCTAGGTTTTCTAGTTTGTTGGCATATAATTACTCACAGTAGCCACTAATGATCCTTTGATTTTCTGAAGCATTACTTGTAATGTCTCCTTTTTCACCTCTGATTTTATTAATTTGTATCTTCTCTGCTAGCCTGTCTAAATATTTGTCAATTGTTTTAGTTTTCAAAAAATCAACTTTTTGCTTCATTGATCTTTTGCATTTTCTTCACTTTATTTCTGCTCTAATTTTTATTGTTTCTTTTCTGCTAATTTTGAGTTTGGTTTGGCCTTTTTATTCTAGTTAATTAAGATGTTAGGTTGTTTGCAGTTTTTCTGTTTTTTATATAGGCACTTACAGTTATAAATTTTCCTTTTATAATAGTACCTCTTTTACTATATTCCATAGGTTTTGCTATGTTTCCATTAGCATTTGTTTCAAGACATTTTTCGATTTTCTTTTTAACATTTTGATTGACCTACTGATCATTCAAGAGCATATTGTTTAATGTCTAAGTGTTTGTATAGTTTCTGAAATTCATTTTTTAATTGATTTCTAGTTTGTTCCATTGTGGTCAGAGAAAATGCTTGATATTATTTCAATTGTCTGAATGTTTTTAGACTTGTTATTTAACATATGGTCTATCCTTGAAAATAATCCAGGTGCTGAGAAGAAGAATGTGTATTCTGCAGCTGTTGGATGAAATTTTCTGTAAATATATATTAGGTTCATTTGTTATATAGTGCAGATTAAGTCTGATGTTTCTCTGTTGATTTTCTGTCTGGAAGGACTATCCAATGACTAAAGTAGGGTGTTGAAGTGTCCAGCCATTATTGTATTGATGTCTCTTTCTTTTTTTTTTGAGATAGAGTCTCGCTCTGTCGCCCAGGCTGGAGTGCAGTGGCTGGATCTCAGCTCACTGCAAGCTCCGCCTCCCGGGTTTACGCCATTCTCCTGCCTCAGCCTCCCTGATGTCTCTTTCTTTAGCTCTTATAATATTTGCTTCATTTATCTAGGTGCTTTAGTGTTGGGTGAATATATTATTTCCAATTATATCCTCTTAATGAATTGATCTCTTTATTACTACATAATGACCTTCTTAATATCTTCCTACAGTCTTTTGTTGAAATCTATCTTAGTCTGGTATAAGTAAAGCTATTACTGCTCTCTTTTGGTTTCTATTGGCATGGAATAACTTTTTCCATCCTTTTATTTTCAGTCTAAATGTATCTTTATAGGTTTTTTTTTTTTGTAGGTCACAGATTATTATCTTGCTTCTCTATCCATTCATCCACTATTTGTCTTTTGATTGGAGTATTTAGTTGATTTACATTCAATGTTATTATTGATAAGCACTTACTCCTGCCACTTTGTTACTTGTTTTCTGATTGATTTTTGTCCTCTCATCATTCTTTTCTTCCTGTCTTTCTTTTAGTGAAGGTGATTGCTCTTTTAATATTACCTAATTTCTTGCTTTTTACTTTTTGTACATCTGTGTATGCTTTTTGATATGAAATTACCATGAGGCTTGAATATAATGTAACATCATTTTAGACTGTAAAAAATTTAACATTGATTGCATAAACAAAGAAACAAGCAAAGCAACTAATAAAAACTACACCCATCGCTTCTCAGACTTTCGGCTAAGATCAAGTGTAAAAACTCTACACTTCAATCCCACTGCCATTCTTTTAAACTTTTTGTTGTTTCTCTTCCTTCCCTATTTTACTGTCTATGTCTTGGAAATATGTTGTAGTTATTTTTTATTGGTTTATTGTTTACTGTTTCTATTTGAGATTTTTGCACACCATAATTACCATGTTATAATATTCTGGTTTTCCATGCGCTATTACTAGTGAGTTTTGTACCTTCAGATGATTTCTTATTGCTCACTCACTTTTTTTCTTTCAGGTTAAGAACTCCCTTCAGCATTTCTTGTAGGACAAGTCTAGTGTTAATGAAATACCTCAGTTTTTGTTTGTCGGGAAAAGTTCTTATTTATCCATCAAGTTTAAAGGACTTTTTTCCAGATACATTGTCCTAAAGTAAAAGTCTCTTTTTTTTTTTTCAGCTTTTTTAATATGTCATGCCATTCTCTCAGCCTGTAAACTTTCCCCTGAAAAGTCTGCTGTCAGATGTATTGGAGTTCCGCTGAACGTTATTTGTGTCTCTTCTCTCGCTGCTTTTAGAATCATTTCTTTATCCTTAACCTTTGGGAGTTCAGTTAAGTGCCTTGGGGTGGTCTTCTTTGGGTTAAATCTGCTTGTTGTTCTGTAACTTTTCTTATACTTGAATGTTGATATCGAATGGAGAATTGTTTAATATTATTTAATATTATTCCTTTAAATAAATGTTTATTTTTATTTATATTTTATTTTATTAATTAATTTATTTATTTTGAGATGGAGTCTCACTCTGTCGCCCAGGCTATAGTGCAATGGCGCAATCTCGGCTCACTGCAACCTCCACTTCCTAGGTTCATGCCATTCTCCTGCCTCAGCCTCCCAAGAAGCTGGGACTACAGGCGCCCGCCACCACGCCTGGCTAATTTCTTTTTGTATTCTCAGTAGAGACAGGGTTTCACCATGAAGGCCAGGATGGTCTCGACCTCCTGACCTTGTGATCCGCCCACCTCGGCCTCCCAAAGTTCTAGGATTACAGGCGTGAGCCACTGCACCCGGCCAATAAATGTTTAACCCTTACCTCTTTTTCTACCACCTCTTTAACGCCGATAACTCTTAGATTTCTATTTTGAGGCGATTTTTTAGGTTCTGTGGGCATGCTTTATTTTTTATTCTTCTTTGTCTCCTCTGACTTTGTCTTTTCAAATAGTCTGACTGCAAGTTCAATGAATCTATCTTCTCCTTGATCAATTCTTTTAAGTAACACGGATGCATTCTTCAGTATGCCAATTACATGTTCACTTCAGAATTTCTGCTTTTTCCTTGTTTCAATCTCGTTAAATTTATCTGATATAATTCCGAATTCCTTCTCTGTGTTATATTGCATTTCTTTGAATTACCTCAACCAGCTATTTTGGATTTTCTGTATGAAAGGTCACATAGCTCTGTTTTTCCAGAAGTGGTCCCTGGTGCCTTATTTAGCTTGTTTGGTGAAGTCATGTTTTCCTGGACAGTCTTGATACTTGTAGATGTTCATCTATATCTGGGCATTGAAGAGTTCAGTCTTCATTGTAGTCTTCACAGTCTGGGCTTGTTTGTGCCCATTATTTGTGGGAACACTTTCCAGGTATTCAAAGAGACTTAGGTCTCAAACCCAATAATACAATATCTTATGCAAACACATAGAGGTACTGCCTTGGTGGCCTTGGATTAACATCAAGAAAAATTATCTTGATTTATCAAGTAGAGACTCTTGTTCTCTTCCCTTACTTTCTCTCAAAAGAGCGGAGTCTCTCTTTCTGTGCTAAGGCATGTGGAGCTGGAGTTGGGGTAACATAAGCACCCCTGTGGCCACTACCACTGAGACTGTGCTGGTTCACAATTGAAGTAGACAAAGAACTTGGTATCACCCAAGGCCCACTAAAACCACTACTTGGCTACCATATAAGTTTATTCAAAGCCGTAGCCCTAGCCCTAGCCCTAAACGTAACCCTAACCCCAAACCCATGTCCTAACCCCAAACCGTAACACTAACCCTAACACCAAACCCTAACACTAACCAGAGCCCTAGCACTAGCCCGAACTCTTACCTTAACTCTAACCCCTAACCCTAACCCCTAACCTCAACCCTTACCCTATTCCTTAACCCTGACCCCTAACCACTGATACCAACCCCCAACCCTAACCCTTAAGCCTAACCCTTAACCCCTAACCCTAAAACCCTAACCCCAATACTAACCCCTAACCCTAACCCTAACCCTCAACCTAACCCTCACCCTAACCCTAACCCTTAACCCTTAACCCTAACACTAACCATCTAACCCTTCTCCATAACCTAAACCTAACCATTACTCCTAACCCTAAATCAAACTCTAAGCAAACCCTAACACACTAGGCATACAAGGACAGACGTGTACATATTCATTCTGTCATACTTATGTTTGCACTTCCTCTCACACATATACAACACACTCACATATGCATACTCCTACACAAACTGAAATGTCATCTGATTTGTGACCCAAAGAACTCTCAACTAAGAAATAAATGAAAAGTTGCTTACACTAATACTGAAGGACGTGCCAATTAAAAGAACATTAAAATATCTTTGCCTGCCTGTGTGCAGGCTGGGCGTGATGGCTCATGCCTGTAATCTCAGCACTTTGGTGGGGGTCTGAGGCCAGCCTGGGCAACATGGCAAAACTCATCTCTACAAAAAAAAAATATAAAAATTAGCCGAGCATGTTTGTATACACCTGTAGTCCCAGCTAATCGGGAGGCTGAAGTGGGAGGATGGCTTGAGCCCAGGAAGATGCAGTGAGCCGAGATGGCGCCAGAGCACTCCAGCCTGAGCAATCGGGCCAGACCTTAGAAACACTCTCCCCCTGACTCTCTTCAGGGAGCCAGACAGAGAATTCTCTCTCTCCTGCTGCCTCCTTTGTGTTTGAATATAAAACACAAAAATAAAAGCTTTGTGAAATAAATTTAACCAAGCTAAACAAAACACCTAAATAAAAACTTTGCGGCCGGGCGCGGTGGCTCAAGCCTGTAATCCCAGCACTTTGGGAGGCCGAGACGGGTGGATCACGAGGTCAGGAGATCGAGACCATCCTGGCTAACACGGTGAAACCCCGTCTCTACTAAAAAATACAAAAAGCTAGCCGGGCGAGGTGGCGGGCGTCTGTAGTCCCAGCTACTCGGGAGGCTGAGGCAGGAGAATGGTGTAAACCCGGGAGGCGGAGCTTGCAGTGAGCTGAGATCCGGCCACTGCACTCCAGCCCGGGCGACAGAGCGAGACTCTGTCTCAAAAAAAAAAAAACTTTGCCTGGGAACCTTGCTCAGCCTCATGTCGACTTCTATTACTGGAGAGCCAAGAAACTCTGCTCAATAACAACACCACTGACAGCTGGGTCCTGAAAAAGGTCTTGCGTTAAGCAGGAATTATTTTAAAATAATTAAAGCTTGTCACTGGGTCATGAGAAATTGTTGAATATAACAATTCCCTCAATTGAAAACAAGATAAACTAAGAAGTATATTTTAAAAATATTATTGATGGAAACAAATAGCAGAAATATATAGGATTAAGAATTCTGTTGAAAACTAGAAAGAGATAAATTAGAAGTCAAATAAGAGAAACATACTGGCCAGGCACGGTGGCTCATGCCTGTAATCATAGTTCTTTGGGAGGCAGAGGCCAGCAGATCAGCTGAGGTCAGGAGTTTGAGAACAGCATGGCCAACATGGCGAAACCCAGTCTCTACTAAAAACAATAATCAGCCGGGCATGGTGGCGCAGGCCTGTAATCCCAGTTACTCAAGAGGCTGAAGCCAAACTGCTTGAACACAGGAGACGGAGGCTGCAGTCAGCTGAGATCTGCGCCACTGCACTCCAGCATGGGAGACAGAGCAAAACTCGTCTCAAAAAAAAAAAAAAGGAGGAACGTATTTAATCAAACTGGAAACCAAGAGAAAATGGATGATTTCCCAGTAAAAATACACATTAACAAAATGGACTCTAAAATAAGGAAAATTTAAATACACCAATTAGCATAGAAAAGCTTGGAGTGACCCTTAAAGATCCCCCATTATAAAAGGACCCCAGGGGCAGGGCATGGTGGCTCACACCTGTAATCCCAACACTTTGGGAGGACAAGGCGGGCAGATCACTTGAGGAAAGGAGTTTGAGACCAGCCTTGCCAACATGGTGAAACCCCACCTCTAATAAAAACACTCAAAAAATTACCCGGGCATCATGGTGCACACACACTTCTAGTCCCAGCTACTTCAGAGGCTGAGGCAGGAGAATCACTTGAGTCCAGGAAGGGGAGGTTGCAGTGAGCGGAGATCATGCCACTATACCTGTCAGGCCTCTGAGCCCAAGCCAAGCCATTGCATCCCCTGTGAATTGCACATGCATATGCCCAGATGGCCCGAAGTAACCGAAGAATCACAAAAGAAGTGAAAATGCCCTGCCCCGCCTTAACTGATGACATTCCACCACAAAAGAAGTGAAAATGGCCGGTCCTTGCCTTAAGTGATGACATTACCTTGTGAAAGTCCTTTTCCTGGCTTATCCTGGCTTAAAAAGCTCCCCCAATGAGCACCTTGTGACTCCCACTCCTGCCCACCACAGAACAACCCCCCTTTGACTGTAATTTTCCTTTACCTACCCAAACCATATAAAACAGCCCCACCTTTACCTCCCTTCGCTGACTCTCTTTTCGGACTCAGCCTGCCTGCACTGAGGTGATTAAAAAGCTTTATTACTCACACAAAGCCTGTTTGGTGGTCCCTTCACACGGACGCGCATGACAACACCCTAGCCTGGGCAAAAGAGTGAGACTGCATCTCAAAAAAAAAAGAAAGAAAGAAAAAGAAAGAAAGAGGAAGGAAGGAAGGAAGGAAGGAAGGAAGGAAGGAAGGAAGGAAGGAAGGAAGGAAGGAAGGAAAGAAAGAAACCGCAGGGCCGGGCGCAGTAGCTCACACTTGTAATCCCAGCACTTTGGGGAGGCTGAGGCAGTGGGATCACCTAGGGTCAAGAGTTCGAGACAAGCCTGACCAATATGGTGAAACCCCATCTCTACTAAAAATACAAAATTAGTCACATGCCTGTAATCCCAGCTACTTGGGAGGCTGAGGCAGAAGAATCGTTTGAACCCAGGAGGTAGAGGTTGCAATGAGCCGAGATCTCACCATTGAACTCCAGCCTGGGAAAAAAGAGTGAAAATCTTCTCAAAAAAAAACAACAAAGGCTGGGGGAGACCTTAGGCTGGGTGCAGTGGCTCACGCCTGTAACCCCAGCACTTTCAGAGGCTGACGTGTAACGATCATTTGAGCCCAGGAGTTCAAGACAAACTTGAGTGACGTAAAGATCCTGCTTAAATTAGCAGTGCATGGTGGCTGGTGCCTATAGTCCAAGCTACTTGGGAGGCTGAGGCAGGAGGATTGCTGGAGCCCAGGAGGCCGAGGCTGCAGTGAGCCATGATCACACCACTGCACTCCAGCCTGGGTGACAGAGCAAGAACTTCTCTCTTAAAAAAAAAAAAAAATCAATAAAAATGTAAAGGCTGAGTGCAGTGGCTCACGCCTGGAATCCCAATAATTTGGGAGGCAGAGGCAGGTGGATCATTTGAGGTCAGGAGTTAGAAATCAACCTGACCAACATGGTGAAACCCCATCTCTACTACTAAAAATACAAAGTTAGCCAGGCATGCTGGTGCATGCCTGTAATCCCAGCCACTTGGGAGGCAGAGGCAGGTGGATCATTTGAGGTCAGGAGTTAGAAATCAACCTGACCAACATGGTGAAACCCCATCTCTACTACTAAAAATACAAAGTTAGCCAGGCATGCTGGTGCACACCTGTAGTCCCAGCTACTCAGGAGGCTGAAGCAGGAGAATTGCTTGAACCCAGGAGGCGGAGGTTGCCGTGAGCCAAGATCAGGACATTGCAGTTCAGCCTGGGCAATAGGAGCTAAACTCCATCTCAAAAAACAAACAAAAAAAAATTTTTTTAATTAAAAAAAAAAAAAAAAAGCAGCCAGGCCTCGTGGCTCAGGCCTGCCTGCAATCCCAGCACTTTGGGAGGCTGAGGCGAGTGAATCTCTTGAGGTCAGGAGTTCAAGACCAGCCTGGCCAACATGGTGAAACACCACCTCTACTAAAAATACAAAATTAGCCTGGCGTGGTAATGCAGGCCTGTAATCCCAGCTACTTAGGATGTTGATGCAGGAGAAGTGCTTGAACCCAGGAGGCGGAGGCTGCAGTGAGCTGAGATCCCACCACTGCAGTCCAGCCTGGGCGACAAAGTGAGACTTCTTGTCAAAAAAAGAAAAGAGGCCGTGGGCTCAGTTTCTCATGCGTGTAATCCCAACACTTTGGGAGGCCACGGTGGTTGGATCACAAGGTCAGAAGTTCAAGACCATCCTGGCCAAGATGGTGAAACCCCATCTCTACTAAAAATACAAAAAAATTAGCTGGGCGTTGTGGCAGGCGCCTGTAATCCCAGCTATTGGGAAGGCTGAGACAGATAATTGCTTCAACACAGGAGGTAAAGGTTACAGGGAGCTGAGATCACTCCACTGCACTCCATCCTCGAAGACAGAGCGAGACTCCATCTCAAAAAAAAGAAAAAAAAGATAAGAAAAGACACCGCAAGGCCATATGGGTTTACAGCTCAGTATAAAGTAACCTTAACGAAATTTGATTTAATTAAAATGGTCAAGGCCAAGAAAAAAAAAAGAGTACTGACTTTCTTCAATTAGTTTTATGCTATAATGTCAAAGCTTAATACAGTTAATACATTTCAACTAACTTAGGATGCAAATGTTTATAAAACAGACGTCATTTTATGTACCATTACAAATATACTGCAAATTAAACAGACTTTCTCAACAAAAGAAAAACTGTTGTTGAGGAGTTCACTTCCATTAGACGCACACAATGGTTTTTTTGGTTTTGTTTTCATTTGTTTTTGTTTTTTTGAGACAAGGTCTTGCTCTGTCGCCCAGGGCTTAAGTGCAGTAGCGTGAGCACGACAATGTGCCTACTTATCCATTTTCCTGTGTTGTTTCCACTGTGTTAACAAAGGAGCCTGAAAACACCGAGTACTGACCAGGCGAGGTGGCTCACGCCTGTAATCCCAGCACTTTGGGAAGCCGAGGTGGGTGGATCACCTGATGACGTTGGGAGTTCGAGACCAGCCTGACCAACATGGAGAAACCCCGTCTCTACTAAAAATACAAAATGAGCCGGGCGTGCTGGTGCATGCCTATAATCCCAGGAGGCTGAGGCGGGAGAATCGCTTGAACCCCGGAGGCGGAGGCTGCAGCGAGCCGAGATCGCGCCACCGCACTCCAACCTGGGAAGCAAGAGCGAAACTCTGTCTCAAAAAAACAAAACCAAACAAAACAAAAAAAATGAGCACGGATCCGGGGGGCGCCTCTTTCCCGACCTCAGGCTGTAGCGCCCGCCAGTCCCCAACACCCCAACCGCTCCACGGTGTCTCCGCGTTCCTCCTCCTCTCCAGAAACAAACTCGCCTTCGTAACCCGCATCTTGGCCTGGCGCTGGGGGTGACCCGCCCAAGCCTCCATGAAGGGAGCTTGTTCAAAGTGAAATCCGAATTCAAACAGCCCGACGGGAAACGCGGCCGCGCTCGCTCCGCTGCGCTCACAGCGGGGGCGGAAGCCTTTCCCTCACCTTTGCCTCGGCGGCCCCGTGTGTCCCGGAGCTGCAGCAGCGTCTCCCTGTCCTCACAGCGGACGCGGCCCCAGGTGTCCCCAGGTGTCCCAAGCCCCGGCCCCTCCCGGGTGGGTCCTGAGAAGAGAAAGCTCTGTCTTCACAGGGGACGCCCCAGGACGGCGCCGTGCGGATCGGACACGGCTCTGGCGGGCGGCGCTCCGGGTTTGGCAGGGCCGGGCGCCCCCTCGCGGCAGCTCTGGGGAATCTCTGAAAATCAGCGCCTTGATTTTTCCAGGCCCTGATTTTGGAGATTGCAGGTGAAACGGAGCCCACCATCCAGTGGCTTGACCGGAACGCACGGAGATAGCAATCAGAGAAACGGCCAGTTCACGCCTGTAATCCCAGCACTTCGGGAGGCCGAGTCTGGCGGATCACTTGAGGTCAGGAAATCAAGACCATTCTGGCCAACATGGTAAAAACCCGCCTCTACGAAAAATACAAAAGGTATCTGAGCATGGTGGCGGGCGCCTGTAGTCCCAGCTACTCTGGAGGCCGAGGCAGGAGAACCCCTTGCCCCCGGGAGGCGGAGGTTGCAGTGAGCCGAGATCACACCACCGCACTCCAGCCTGGCGACACAGCGAGACTCAGTATCAAAAAGAAAAAGAAAAAAATAAATAAAAAGAAACCAGGAAAGAAAAAGGAAGGGGAAGGGGAAGGGAGAAGGAAGGAAGAAAGAGACTCCAGGCTAAGTGCAGTGGTTCACGCCTGTAATCCCAGTACTGTGGGAGGCTGAGGTGTAAGGATCACTTGAGCCCAGGAATTCAAGACAAACCCGAGCAACGTAGATACAGACTTCATAGCTCACCCCCCAAAAATCGCTCAAGATAGTCTGTAGACTTAAATTTTCAAATATAAAATTGTAAAAGTTATAGAAGGATTGGTGATGAGTCTTTAGATACAATACCAAAAACCAGTTCATAAAAGAATGATAATGTAGACTTTATTAAAATTTAAAATGACTGCTCTCTGATATATCCCGTTAAGAGAATCAAAAAACAAGCCACAGACTGAGAGAAAATACTTAAAAAACAAACCTGAAAAAAGACTTGTGTGTAAAATAACAAATTCTAATAACAAAAAGAAAAATAACCCAAATAAAAGATAGACACCTCCCCAAAAAAGAGATACAGATGACATGCCCGGGTGTGGTGGCTCATGTCTGTAATCTCAGCACCTTGGGAACGGGAGGCAGGCAATCGCTCGAGGCCAGGAATTTGAGACCAGCCTAGCCAACATGGCAAAATCCTGTATCTACTAAAAATACAAAAATTAGCTGGGTGTGGTGGCTTGCACCTGTAATCCCGGCTACTTGGGAGGTGGAGGCAGGAGAATCACTTGAACCGGGGAGGCAGAAGTTGCAGAGAACTGAGATCACACCACTGCACTTCAGCCTGGGCGACAGACCAAGACACTATCTTAAAAAAGAAGTGGAGTTTTGCTTTCACAAGCCAATAAACTAACAGAAGCTGAAGAGAGGCCCGAAATGGATCCTTCCCTAGTGCCTTCAGAGGGAGCATGGCCCTGCTGAGACAGAGTAGAAATGGGACTCGGCCCACCCCCACTAACGCATTGTTCCATACGTGCCCGCTGACCCCCAGACCTTGCAGCACCATACTCGCTGCAGGTGCCATACTCGCTGGCCAGACCTTGCCACCTGTCTGAAATAAACTAAGATAAGCAGCATCCCGCCATAAGTCTTCCTCCAGGGGTTGACTCAATCACCCGCTTGTGCATGAGGCCAGGAGAATGACCGATCCCTACCCCTGGCCTCGCTATAACACTAAAGTCCCCACCCAGGTATGGGCTTTTCTGCTATTTTCCAGTCACACAGCGTTTGTGTTAGCATGATTCTTCACTGCATCTGAGCACCCTTCACTCCACCCCATATGTGTAATGACACTCACCTAACTCATAAATCATGCATGTCACCCTCCTTAAGACACCACAGTGCACTCCTCTTGGGGAGCCAGCCAAGAATCCTTCCTCCTGGCCAACCTTTAGGGCATAAGACTTAATAGGTCTCTCTTCTGCCCAACCTTTAGGGGCATAAGTCTTAATAAAGCCTTGTCTGGGAAACTTGTTTGGCCTGGTATCAACTTCTGTTTCATGGGAGCCTAAGGATATGTAGTTGGGAACACTGCCAACATCCTTATTTCCAACTTCTGGACTTCAGAACAGAGACAACAAATCTCTATGGTTCTAAGCTACCCCTTTTGTGGCACTTTGCTATGGCAGCCCTAGGAAACAAATGCAGGCACGTTCTGCTCCATCTGCCACTCTCTCCAGACCACAGCTTCTCCCTAAGCCCACCCCATGAGAGGCTGAGGACAGAAGCAGGACCCTTCACAGGCCACCATCACTGCTGGATGGTCACTTCCAGCACTGACTGGGAGCTCCAGCCTCAGCTCTCAGTTTCCAGAAGCAAGTGGGAGGATGAGGACAAGGAGGAATGAGAGCACTGGCCTCCCAGGAACTGTCCCTGAACGTCCACCCTGCTGTCCCCGGAGCTGTCCCCGGAGCCTCCACCCTGACCTCAGCCCAGAGCTGTCCCTGAGCCTCCACCCTGCTGTCCCCAAAACTGTCATTGAGCATCCACTGCACTGTCCCTAGAGCCCAGAAAGCCTAGGGCTGGCCAAACCTCATCCCTCATTCCTCCTCTGGCCCCTCTTCCCAGCCATCAACACTTTGAAACAGCCATGAAGCCCCTTTTAATCTCTAAAAAGGTGCGTCAGGAAGGCACAGAGAGCTCACACCAGGTGGTCATGGTGCCTTACCTGTGTCCAGTGGGCCCAGGCTGGCCCTTTAAGGGGATGATGGCGGAACAGCTGAGAGACCACACCCCCCTTCTCAGAGAGGCCAGGGATAAAGAAAAGGGACAGCGGAGGAACCTGTGGGCAGGATGCTGAGGGTAGAGACTCCTCCCCACAGGCACCGAGCAGAGGGATCCTTCCTCCCTGAAGCTGCCCCTGAGCCTCCATCCAGACAGGACCTCCGACCACTGCTAGGGGCCCGTTCTCAGGAGGTTCAGTCCCAGACAAGGGCTCTGGAGACTTAAGTCCACTTTCCCAAAACGGACGATTCATCTGGCAAGTCAGGGTCCTAGAACATCCAGGACTGAGCCTTGCTGAGGACGGAAGGGAGTAACATGGCCTGGTGGGGGACATGGGGGCCCAGTCCTCCTGTGACAGATAGGCAAGTGGCTGTGCCCTCCACTCCGTACACCCTGCTGACAGTACATCCTCTGAGCTCAGGTCCCAGTGCCTTCCTGCTCCTCTCCAGGCCCACAGATTTCCAAGGATGCTCTGGGCCACAGGTGAGCAGCGCCGTGACCTCCTGACCCAGGGTTCTGAGGCTCTTCATGGGGCGCCAGCACAGTCCTGGCTCAGCAGCACACCGGCTCTGTGGGCCCCCAGGCAAGTCTGGAACAGAGTGCGGGAGGAGGGAAGGGCTCAGGCAGCATGTTCAGAACTCATCCTGGGAGGAGCTGCCTCCTTTCTGGCAAGCCCAGCCTCCCTCCTCCTCCAGGAAGCCCTCCTGAAGTCCTCCAGAGACCAAGCAGTGCCTATGTCTTGGATATTCTGTCTTTCCTCCATGTGCCAGCCCAACCTCATCATGGGGCCCTGAGTCCCTTCAGGCTCCTCACCGCTCGGCCAGCACAGGGCCTGGTGCTCACAGCAGCCTGAACCAAGGTACAGATGGTGATATCTGCCCAGGACAGAGCCAGCTCCTGACAGCATGAGTCTCAAGTCCTTTCAGCAGCTACAGAGACTGGGCATTCCCACCACACACACACATACACACATACACACACACACACAGACACACACACGAGTCGCTGTCAGGACTGGTGACTTTGAAAGCACTAGGCTATAGCCAGCAGACCTGGATCTTTCCGTGGGACCACAGGAGGCCCCCACCTCCAAAAGGAAGCTGTTCCCTTGGTGAGACCAGGAACCTCCATCCCATGCACCACACACACCACACCCTCCATCACTGCACTGCTCCCTGGAGACCAACCTACGGCACCAGATCTCCACCTGAGGGTCTAAATAACCCCTGGCAGGTGCCCTGATTCTCTAGGGAAGGGCTGGTGCCTGCAACAGGATGACAGTCCCAGGGGCAATCACAATCCGTGCCCTGCTCAGCCTTGTCCTCGGCTGCCCAGGCTCTTGACAGTCACACCTACCACCCTGGGGAACGAGGGAGACTCTGCCAAGAGCCAGGTGCCCGGTTTATGGTTCAAATTGAATATTTGGACAAAAATCTTGAAAACTAGGCTCCTCACTGAGAGAGAAAAGGATTTTTCTGCATAGTAAGCTGGAGCTGTGGTGTGGAGGGGACATCGTTGCCGCACAGGGCCCAGGGATGCCGTAGGGAACAGGGAGGGAAGATCCTGGAGAAGAGGGGTCAGCTTGGCCCAGACCCCAGGGAGGGGCCCTCACTGCGTCTCTGTTCCTTTGCCCAAAGTGAGGAGTCTGAGGGGACAAACTAGAGACCACTCACTGGAGCCCTCCGTTTCCCCCTCCTCCTCCCACCCAGGCAGCATGAACCGCCAGCCCAGCAGGGAGCGGAGGGCCTGATGCAACCCCCAAGTTGCTCCCTGGTCCCTGGGCTGTGGGAGCTCAACAGGGCCACAGAGGGGGAAGTGCAGAGCCCAATCCTCAGCTGTGGTGCCAGCGTGAAATCTGCGGGGACCAGGGGACAAGGCAGAGCAGGAGCCCAGTGGCAGTGAGAGCCCCGAGGGCAGCGCACACACCACAGACCCTTCCCCACGGCCACAGGACAGACACCTTCGCAGGAGGAGGTGAGGCACATGGTGGGTGCAGACAGCTGCAAACCAGAGGGGACAGAGATAAGTCGTGAGAAATTTACATTTTTTCCATCAACCGTGGAACTGGAGATATGAGAACAAAAAGAAATCAGCAATGGAAAATAAAGCTAGTTTTTCCCCATTTGAGACACGCGTATAAAGTGAAATTCACTGAATATACAGAAAAGGCTCCAAGCACTGACAAGACTCCCACACTGGCCGCCAACCCTCATGAAAGCCAACATCATGGGCAGGCCAGAGCTCTGGGCAACCCCTGCCCCCCACACCCTGCCGTGGACTCTGCACACACCTGGAAGTTCCCACTGTGCACACTGTAGGGGGGCCGGAAGAACGCCGCTGGAGAGGGCACATTCTGCTAGAAGGTTCTCTTCACCCTGAGGCCCGGAGAGGCCAGTCAGAGGCCTGTGGGGACCCAGGTGGCCTGAGGTCACTGCAGAGGCTGAGCTTCCTTCCATCAGCAGGAGGCCCGCCCACCTCGTCTCTGCCACTGCCTCTCCCATCTCATCACATCCCAGCCCACTCTCAGGGCAGGACCCAACTGGGCCTCCTTGCCTAACAGCCGCATAGAACTGATTTATACTGAGGCGAGAATCCTTTACAGTGTGAGTTGCGATGGCAGGTTCAGAACGGGGAGTTATCAGCGAGATCCTCAGTCCACAGAGGGAGCCGCACCTCCCGGAACTCTGTCTTTGCCATCAGGACATCTGTGGCTCTCACCTCACCCAGTGTCTCCCCAAGCACCAGACTTGCTGCCAAGGATCCACTGACCGTCCCACAAGGATGTCACCCGGGGCTCCAACCCAACAGGTGCAAACAGACCTCGCCAACCTCCCCGCAAGGATTCCCCCCATTTCCCCACCTCAGGAGTCACCACTCTTACCTTATCCAGCCACACATCCCCTCTATTTCTCCCCCAAGACCCTGCAATCCCCTCCACTTTGCTCTATCTCCACTTGTTTCACTGGCTCCTGCCATATCATCTCCCTGTGGGCACCCCACTGGCCCCCATTGGTCCCCAAGCAGGTCCCCCATGTTCCCTTGTCCCAGCAATCCATTCCTCAAAACATGAACTCGGTCGTATCACACAGTTTCACACTTTCCTTTGCTCCAAGGAGAAGCCAAGCACCCTCCCGCTTAGCCCCACCCAACACCCCTCTCCCCACACCCTCTTCCTCACATCCACAGCCTCACGTGGCCCCTGAGTCCCCTCCTGTAACCTGACGTGTGGTGCATGAGGCGTGACAGTTGATTTATGGAGGGCCCTCGTCCATGTTGTTCTCTAAGGCATCTGCCAGGGTGAGAAGAGTCTTGTGCACACCAGATGCCCCAAGTGTCCTTTCATAGACTGTGTGAACAGATGGACAAACCAAGCTCCTCCAGAGGCAGAAGACTAGGATCCGGGCTCTTGATCTCGGTGACTCTGGGTCTGGTCGAGACCACACTGCCCTTGTCTTCGGCCTGTGCCACAAATCCCCCTTTCTCTTCTCTCCCTGGCAACTTGACAACTCTCTACTGGCCCAGGGTGGACACTTGAAAAGTCCACTCCATCCGGGACCAGACAGTGGAGAGGGGAGGGGAGGAACCAGACAGGGATGGCCCTGGACGGCCCACCCACCACACACTCACACATTCACATAGTGGCACATCTGCACACATACACTAACATGTACACTCTTACCTGCTCACACACGTACACACACACAATCAGCTACGTACCTGGGTGACGGCTTGAACAGGAGGTAGGTCAGGCCAGTCAGCAGGAAAAAGACGGATACAGCAACAAAGGTGTTGCCTGGCCACGCCCAGGGTGGGATCAGAGGGCCTGTGGGCAGGAAGAGCCCAGGGCTGTCAGCAGCCTCAGTGCCAGGAGGCTCCCCACAAACCTACTTGGCAAAAGTGCACCCTTTAGTGCCCTGGGCCAAAGTGGAAGGTTTGTGATGAGCCTTGGAGGTTTATGTCACCTGCTGAAGGACCCGGTGTAAGCCACACTCCTGGGCCTCACTCTTACATCTGCCACACGGTGGGTCATAAGGTCCCCTGGGCCTTCTCAGCATTGCAGCACGCAAGGGTCAGCCCAGCCCTCACTAAAGACACTGAGGTCATGTCCAGCCTCCAGGCAAGAACACCAGCCCTGGTGTGCAGCCCCACCACCCTCACTCCTAACAGGAGTCACTGACTATGGGTTCCCAGGAAGTCCCAGAATCGTCAGGTGTTTGTTTCCTCCCTACAGACCTCAGACCTTCAGAGGAAGTGGGTCAACTGGGGCCTGGCTGCCTCAGCGAGGGGCTTCCAGGAGGATGAAAGGGTGCAGGGGTGAGGTGACGAGGGGAGAGGACACCCAACCTAGACTCTGGAAGTGCAGCAGCCGTAGCAGCGCCCACGTTGTCTCTGGGGAGCCTGGACGCACACAGGCTGGCTCCACTCACTCCACTGGCCTGTGTAACGCTCCTCCTCTGCCACGTCATCCTCCAGTGTGGCCATCCGGACACGCAGCCTGGCCTCAAGGATAAAGCCAGGGTCCAGCTCAAAGGCTTCAAGTATGAGCCAGGTCACCCCGACAATGTGATCCCTGTGCTGGGCCTGCTGCGGGGGTGGGGGCAGTTAGCAGGTGCTGAAGGTGGGGCTGGGTTCCTCAGTCCTCAAGAATACACAAAGGCACACGCTCACACAGCATACACCTGAACACGCCTGTGTTCACACAGGCACACTCACCACATTCACGTGCACACACACACAGAGAGAAGGCACACTCACACTCACACGCAGATACGGCTGCATTTGCCCACCAATACACACATGCACACACAGGCAGACATGTCTACAGGCACACTTTCACACTCCTCACACTTGCATGCACACTCACACACACAAGCGCGTGCACAGAAGCAACTCACCACACTCACATACACACTCGTACACGTAGACACGCCCACGTGCACACTCACAGATACAAACGCAAGGCACAGGCACACTCACATGTACACTTACAAACGCAAACATGGGCACACTTATATGTGCACACACATAAACACATGCACACTTACATGCACACACTCACACAGGCACGCTCACCCTACTCACACACACACACACGAAGCACACACATGTGCGTGTCAGCATGTGTGTTCACACACACACCTGGCTCCAGTTCCTCCCCTGCTCTTCACTCCAAGTTGACCTCTCCTTATTTAGAGTGGGGAGTCTGCCCTGGACTGCTGCTCCCAGGAGACAGGACCCCAGGGGAAGCCAGTCAAAGTGTTACCTCCCAGGCCTCTTCCTGCTTCTTGACGCCCAGTTCATAGCTGAGAAGAGTGACGTTGGCTCCAAGGCAGGACTGATGCTGCTGATCAGGATGCAGTGGCCAGAGCTGACGTGTTCTGTAAGTCAAAGAGTGGGTCCAGCTTCACTGGAACAGAGATAATCCATGTAAGGCTGAAGCCCCATGGGTCTGGTGTGTCAGTCAGCACACCCAAGACTGGGGATCTGAAAGATTCCCAAGGGGCATGGTCAAGGCCCTCTCAGACAAGGCACCTCACTGGGAGACTGGTCCAGAAAAGCCCCAGGTGGGACAGGACAGCAGTGACTTCCTCTGGCCCCTGCAGTAACCACATGGGCCTTCCCCTCCCAGGGGCCCAGCCCTGGATCTCACTTGGCAGGGACTGAGAACACTCACTGGGCCACAGGGGTCACAGGCTGCAGGGCCCTTCTCCTAGCCCCAAGCAGCCAGGATGTTCTTGCCAAGGGGCCCTGCTCCAGGCTTATAGCCGCTGTTCACCGTGTCTCCAGGGCAGGTACTACAGGTCCACCAGGCTGACCTGCTCCCTCCCAGACACGCAGTGGTAGAAAGTGACGATGCAATTGTCGGATGGCAGGAGCACTGGCTCAGGCGGCAGCACTACAGGGCACTCGCTGCCCTGCAAGATGCACTTGTGTGTGCCGCCAGGAGCCTGGTTGCTGGAAAAGGCATATGTCAGCACCACGGGGCTGCTACACTGTCCTGGCATATCTGCTGCAATCCTGGGGACCCCACCCTCATCCCTGTCCAGGTAGCCATGGCCCTCCACCCTCACCTAGTGAAGAGGAGCCCGGGCCTGGAGCCCTGGCCCACCTCTGGGACAGACAGTAGCAATCGATCCTGAGAATGTTATTGGTGAGACAGGCGAAGTTTCCAGCCCTTGGCCCTGGAGACAGTGACCATTGGGAGTCTACAGTGAGAGCTTCAGAGGAGAGCTGAGTTGGGGGGCTGCAGGGGATCTGACAGCTGACACCCTAGCAGGGCAGTCACTGGTGAATGATCCCAGAATCTGTCCAGGGAAGCACTGGGAGGCCTGGAAGTGGTGGGCTCTGACCCATGATACACAGGCAAGTCAGACCCGGAGAGGTGTCAAGAGGGTGAAGGAAGGGAGACCAGGGTCGGTCCAGAGACTGAAGGTAGGGAGGTAAAGGAAGGGAGACTAGAGACGGAGGTCCAAGCTGACCCCTAGAGGACATGCCCCAGCACAGTTTGGTCCAAACCTTTCCCGAGGGGCTCAACGTCGGACAACCCAGTCCCCCAAACGCGCCCTAGTTATCCACTCACCTCATGCAGACACTAGTGCCCAACCCTCACCTCGTCCATCCCCTGAGACAGAGACTCCCGAGCGGACACAGGTGCAGACGCAGGTGCAGGCCAGGAGCCAGGTGCCATGTGTCGCCTCAGGGCCTCGCTCTCCAAGGTCCAGCCTGCGAGGGGCTGGGCTGAGGGCCCGTGCGAGCCAGCCCTCTCTAGAGGAGTGCTCCCCATGAATTTCTCCCCAGCAGATTGCTCAGTGGGTCTCCATCTGCACTCACATGGTGTCCTGTGAAAGATGCTGGGCACCACTGCCCAGGCTTTACCGATAAGGAACTGAAGCTCAGAAAGGTCACTTGACCCAGCCAAAGACTCATGGCTGCAGGGTGTCAGATGCACCCTCAAACTTAGGTCCTGGACTCTGACTTAGCTAGGTCTCCACGTCTGCCAAGAAGGCTCCTCTCTAGGATGGGCATCCTCTGCCAGCCCATCCCCCATCCCTGGGCCCAGGCCCCATCCTGCAGGGGAGTCAGGATTGGGGGAACCAGTCACTACCAACAGCCACCACAGGTGCATTTTCTACTGTAATTCTCACAGAAGCTCCATGAGGGAGAAGCGCTGTCCCTGTTCACAGGCAAGGAGCTGAGTCCCAAGGAGGGAAGGAGAAATCACTTGCCCAGGGTCACACAGACAACCTCTATGCATTGATTGATTGATTGATTGATTGATTGATTTTTGAGACGGAGTCTCCCTGTCGCCCAGGCCAGAGTGCAGTGGCGTGATCTCGGCTAACTGCAACCTCCAACTCCTGGGTTTGAGCGATTCTCCTGCCTCAGCCTCCCAAGTACCTGGGATTACAGGTGCCTGCTGCCACACCCAGCTAATTTTTTTGTATTTTTAGTAGAGGCAGTTTCACCGCACTGGCCAGGCTGGTCTCAAACTCCTGACCTCAAGTGATCCTTCTGCCTCGGCCTCCCAAAGTGCTGGGATTACAGGCGTGAGCCACCGTGCCCAGCCTCTATGCATTCTCCCTCCCTTTTGTCTTCATAAATAAAGACCCATCCCAGGATCTGCCTCAGAAAGGTGGATGAGGGTGGCAGCAGGGTATCCATGCAACAGATGGCACTTACTGAATTCTATCTGTTGCACCCCTGTTTGAAGGTGCCTCCAAAGGAGAACACCCCCAGAAAGACAAAGCTCCCGTGCCGGAGTGTGAGGCCTGAGTCCCAGGATCTCTGGGGGAGCCAGAGGTTGGCTGGAGATGAGGCACTGGGTGTCAGGAAGTTCTTGGGTGTGGGAAGGCATCATCACCCCATTTGCAGCTCCAGATGGTACACCCATAGCCCCTAGGCAGGAAGCAGGGCCAGCCTGGTTACGCAAGGCTGATTAGTGATAAGGAAAAGAAAAAACTAGACATGCACGCAGACTACAACGTGCACACTCTTAAGGAACCTGCACACCCTCAACGGGCAGCAGGCAGTACTCTAACCCCACTCCGCCCCACTCCCGGCAGCCTGTCCAGGTACCCACAGGACAGTTCCCTGTTAAGACTGCTGATCAGGAAGCGTCACCCTTTCCTAGAATAGAGCGTGTAGTCTGGCACCACTGGCCGCAGCATGAAACACCGTGGCAAGTTCTCTGCAGCAGTGTCTGTCCCTTCTTGCAGCAGTTACTGGAAAGGTGGGAATAGGGAAGACAGTCAGCCTGCTCTTGGGATATGAGAGAGCAGGGTTGGAGTGACCACCAGGACCTGGGGAAGCACAGGCACAACAGCCACAGCTGAGAGCTGCCCCGGGTCCCAGAATGGACAACCACTGCCCCAGCAATGGAGAAACACCCACATCAGTGTAGAATCAGGCCAGGTCAGCCACAAGCTAACCCAGGAGCAGATGGCTTGACAGCAGGGAGTGGGTGGCTCCAAGCTCAGCGGGCCTCGTTTCTAGACAGGGAGAGGGGGTGGTAGGGCAGGACCCACAGGTGACACCTGAGAGTTACAAAGGAGAAAGCCAGGACACCCCCTGGGGGAGCACTGGAGTGCTGGGTACAGCAACAAGGCAGTATGGCCATCTGAGGGCAAGGTCTCTGCTTTTCCTCTGCACTGAAAATGCACAGCTGTCCCTGGTAAGCTGAGCAGGGCAGGGTTACCACCCTCCTACAGATGAAGAAACTGAGGCTCAGAGACCTGGGACCTGCCCAAAATCTGGCTCCTGACACCTCTGTTCTTGGCTCATTCCCACCAGCTTCTACACAAGCCTGGGAACTTCCCGAGGGCAGTGCCCCTCAGCACATGCCCCAGCAGAAGGCACCTCAATGCCTTATAAATGGGGTGGAGCTGCAGGCAGAGCTGCCTTCCCCCATCCTCGACCACAGGGTCAGGCACCCGCATGCTCCCTGCTCCTGGATGTTACCAGGGAGGACTCAGGAAGTTCTTGGGTGTGGGAAGGCAGTTGTGAGCAGGAGGGGAAGCCAGGGTCTGCCACCTGGGACAGAGCTGCCCCTGACATCCCTAGTTCTGCTGGGGGGCCTGGCTGACATCACTGCCTGGCACAGCTTCTCCCGCATTGGGTCTGTGGACATAGCCTTCAGCCTATGGTCACTCTGGTCCCTTCTCAGAGCCGCACCTGTTCCACGGCCTCAGCGTCAAGGCCTGGTCCAGAAGGCACTGGGCCTCATGGCCTGTCTGCCCTGGGTCCCTGGGCCACTGTGAAGCTGTGGGCTACTCTGCAGCTGGACCCCTGCCTCAGACCACAGGCTCTGCCACACCCACAGGAGGGTCCTCAGACAAACCCAGCCCTTCCCCTTCCATTAGCCAGGCATGGTGGCCCACGCCTATAGTCCCAGCTACTCGGGAGGCTGAGGTGGGAGAATCACCTGAGCCCGGTAGGTTTAGGTTGTGGTGAGCCGTTATTGCACTACCGTACTCCAACCTGAGTGAGAGTGAAACCCTGTCTCCAAAAAAAAAAAAAACCCAACAACTGCAGCAAGAATATTCCCAAAGTTGAGAAAACTAATGCAGCAAAAAAGGAAGTGTAATCTACTAATATGTGTTAAAACTGGCGATGGGAAAAGCACGTGTGGATCAAGAACAAGCTTAGGTGGACACATGTATGAAGATGGTGAAAACATAAAGTGCTTAAAGTGTATGGTTTTTCACTGCATCATCATTATTGTTATTATTTTTGAGACAGAGTCTCACTCTGTCACCCAGGCTGGAGTCCAGTGGCGTGGTTTTGGCTCACTGCAACCTCCACCTCCTGGATTCAAGTGATTCTCCTGCCTCAGCCTCCCAAGTAATGAAGGGGGCCTGCCCCTCCACACCTGTGGGTATTTCTTGCAAGGTGGAGACAAGAGACTGAGAAAAGAAATAAGACACAGAGACAAAGTATACAGGAAGAAAAGTGGGCCCAGGGAACCGGTGCTCAGCAAGTGAGGGCCTGCACCGGTGCTGGTCTCTGAGTTTCTCTGTATTTATTGATCGCTATCTCTACTATCTTGGTGAGGGGGATGTGGCAGGACTACAGGGTAATGGTGAGGAGAGGGTCAGCAGGGAAACATGTGAGCAAAGGAATCTGTGTCATAAGTTTAAGGAAAAGTGCTGTGTCTGGATGTGCACATAGGCCAGATTGTTTGACTTTACACAAACATCTCAGAGCAGTAAAAAGTAGCAGAGCAGTATTGCCGCAAGCATGTCTCACCTCCAGCCATGGGCGGTTTTCTCCTATCTCAGCAAATAGAATGTACGGTCGGGTTTTACACCGAGACATTCCATTCCCAGGGCTGAGCAGGAGAGAGATGCCTTCCTCTTATCTCAACTGCAAAGAGGACTTCCTCTTTCACTAATCCTCCTCAGCACAAACCCTTTACGGGTGTCGGGCTGGAGGACTGTAAGGTCTTTCCCTTCCCACGAAGCCATATCTCAGGCTGTCTCAGTTGGGGGAAACCTGGACAATAACCCAGGCTTTCTTGGGCACAGGTCCCTGCAGCTTTCCACAGTGCATTGTGTCCCTGGTGAATCAAGAATGGAGAATGGCGATGACTTTTACCAAGCATACTGCCCGCAAACACATATTTAACGAAGTGCAGCCCTAAATTCCCTAAACCTTGAGTCAACACAGCACATGTTTCTGTAAGCACAGGGTTGGGGCTAAGGTTACAGATTAACAGCATCTCAAAGCAGAAGAATTTCTCTTAGACACAGTAACAGTCTGATCTCTCTTCCTTTCCCCCACAGAGTAGCTGGGATTACAAGCACGCACCACCACGCCCAGCTAATTTTTGTATTTTTAGTAGAGAAGAGGTTTTGCCATGTTGGCCAGGCTGGTCTCAAACCTCTGACCTCAGATGATCCACCCACCTTGGCCTCCCAAAGTGCTAGGATTACAGGCATGAGCCACCATGCCTGGCTTCACTGTATTATTCATCAGCAAGAACTCTGTGGGAAATATCTGAATCCATTATCAGCGGTGAATCTATTGACTTTTTCAGTGATGTCAATGGTAGACTTCATTTGCTCTCCTGCACTTAACCAGCATTCACAGATGCACACTTGCAATTGATTTTGATGACAGGGAACACTAACTTTGAACCCCAGTTAAGCAAAATGGCATCCACTCTTCTCAGTAATAGACCCACATTACAAAAATTAAACTCAATTACTATTATGTTTTGAATTTTGCCTATAATTACATTCTGAGGTTAAATTCAAAAAAATTAAAGAAAAAGTATAAAAATTTTTAAAAATTGCCTATAAAAAACACACGGAAGCTGCCAGCCTTGGCAGCATGACAAAACTCTTGTCTCTACAAAGAAAAAAAAAATACAAAAATTAGCTGGGCATGGTGTGCACCTATAGTCCCAGTTACTACGGAGGCTGAGGTGGAAGGATCACTTGAGCCCAGGAGGTCCCGGCTGCAGTAAGCTGAGATCGTGCCTCTACAATCCAGCCTGGGCCACAGAGTGAGACCCTGTCTCAAAGAAAATGAAAAAGTAAGTAATTATACTATTCAGCCTCTGACCCTTAAGAAAACAGTTTGTAAACCCCTCAAACAGGTTATTATCATATCCACTTTATAGATGAGGAAATGAAGGCAGAGGTTCTGCAACTTGACCAGGGTTTCATCGCTAAGGTGCAGTCAGGGACACTGGCTTCAGAGTACATGATGTGTACCACGGATCCATGCTGCCTTCCAACAACAAAACTGAACAGAAGAACTGTTACCCGAGGAAATAAAACTAACAGCATAAGCAGAAGACATTACAGATAATGCCCACATGATAAAAACACATTTGGGAAGCCAAAACAAACTATTCTGAACTAGAGCCAATTAGAGATAACAGGCTCAGGAACTGGTAAACATGTTCAGTCAATACGAAAACAATCACATTAAATGTAAAGATTGGCCAGGCGCAGAGGCTCATGCTTATAATCCCAGCACTTTGGGAGGTCAAGGTGGGCATATCACCTGAGGTCAGGAGTTTGAGACTAGCCTGACTAACA
>NW_012117821.1:94535-98026 GCF_000951035.1 Colobus angolensis palliatus
GGGAGTGGTGGCAGTTACTCAGAAACCAAGGCGGTAGGATCACTTGAGCCTGGGTGTTTGAGGCCATCCTGGGCAACATAAACAACACCCCATCTCTTTCTGAGAAAGAGAGAGAGATTGATTTAGAAAGCAATTAAGACCGGGGTCTTGACCAAGAATCAATCTATCCATAACCTACACCCAGCTAGTCTGAGGCATCCTTTCTCTTCTTAGAGTTGAATGATTAACATAGAAAGTATAAAGTGTAAAAACATAGTGCCGGGTACAGTGGCTCATGCCTGTAATCCCAGCACTTTGGGAGGCTGAGGCGGGTGGATCACGAGGTCAGATCAAGAGCATCTAGGCTAACATGGTGAAACCCTGTCTCTACTAAAAATAAAAAAAATTAGCCAGGAGTGGTGGCGTGTGCCTGTAGTCCCAGCTACTCAGGAGGCTGAGGCAGGAGAATGGTGTGAACCCAGGAGGCGGAGCTTGCAGTGAGCACAGATTATACCACCGCACTCCAGCCAGGGCGACAGAGTGAGACTCCATCTCAAAAAATAAAAAACAAATAGTGTTGATTGGGAGGAAGGGAATGTCAACTGCCAATAAATGTAGAAGATGAAAGAACAGGACTTTAAACAGAGCATACTTAGTTATGGGTCTCCATCTCCTCCCCACACAGAAAAACTCCCCGACATTCACGACTTCATCCACTCTGACTAGCAGATGGGCCACATTTCCTGACACCCTGGTTCTTCACCTCAAAAGGTTTATCTTTCCACCACACCAGCAAAGACCCTCAGGATACACGATTCATACTGCCGGCTAAGCATCTACCCCAAGACACAAGGTAAGCACACACTGAAGCAGCTGGGCCATCCTAGCCCTAATCCCTCCAGCAGCATCCACACTGAGCATTGCTACAAGCATCTACACTTGTAGAAGGTGGTCATCAGCTCGTCTGCAGATTGAGTCTAAAACTGCATGAAGTAAGCACGAGGATGTTTGCATATGATACATGGCTCTGGCAAGGAGAAAAATGAAGTGACTAACATTTAAAAAAACGTTGCTCATGACTGTTAAAAGTGGGTATTACTTAATATCTTTTTTTTTTTTTTTTTTTTGAGACAGAATCTCCCAGTGTCGCCTGGGTTGGAGAGCAGTGCTGAACTGTTGGCTCACTGCAACCTCTGTCTCCCAGGTTCAAACAATTCTCCTAACCCAACCCTAGACCTAACACTAATTGAATACAAACCTGAACCCTAACCCTAAACCCGAACCCTAACCCTAGCCCTAACGCTACCCGAACCCAAACCCAAACACTAACTCTAAACCCTAACCTTAACCCCTAAAGCTAACCCTAACCCTAACCCCTAACCCTAACCCTTAACCCCTAAAACTAACCCTAACCCCTAAAACTAACCCCAACCCTAATCCTAACTTCTTAATCAACCGTATTGACTAATTAAGTAAATATGACTGGCAAGGCGAGGTGGCTCACACCTCTAATCCCAGCACTTTGGGAAACTGAGGCAGGCAGATCACCTGAGGTCAGGAGTTCTAGACCAGCTGGCCAACACGGTGAAACTCCATGTCTACTAAAAATACAAACATTAGCCAGGCATGGTGGCAGGCACCTGTAATTCCAACTACTCGCTAGGCTGAGACAGGACAATCACTTGAACCTGGGAGGTGGAGGTTGCAGTAAGCTGAGATCACACCACTGCACTCCAGCCTACGTGACAGAGCCAGACTCCACCTCAAAAAAAAAAAAAAGTAAACATGAATATTTAAACCTGAAATTTTTTGCAACTGGTATGTGTGTGATGTGCACACACATACACACACACGGGGCTGGAAAATATGGTAAGGTAATATTCTGTCCAGTAAACTCTTATGAAATTTCAATGATCAGTTGTGCCCTTTACCTTTCATTCTGCATTGAGATTTTATTTTTCTTTACTGATTATCCCAAATATGGACTCTGCTTTTATGTATCTATTTCCTTGATTTATAAATTAAGGGTGAGTCTCACACATGATCTACCAAACTTTTTTTTTTGTCTAAAAAAATCACGTTAGAACATTTGTGTTGTTAGACATCATAACCACTGTGACTTTAAGGATCTAGGTAGAAAGAATCTTAGAGTATTTGATAAGGGGGTGTTGGATGTGCCTAGAGTTCCCAAGACCCCCAGGAGCCTGCTGTGTCCCTGTAGGTGGGGGCCGCAAGGCAGGCAGCTGGGCTGGGCTGGGCTGGACTGGGCAGGAGACGGCAGCAGGTGGGAGCGCTCAGGGACTGGGGGCAGGTCAGTTCTGCGATCCCTGTTCTGAGCCCAGTGGGAAACCATCGCTAGAGTTGGAGAGTGATGGGATGAGACTTGTTTGTAAAGGAGAGTTTTGTCACAATCACCCTGAGAGCTCTATGGGGTGTGGGTGGGTCTGTGCTCCTCTAGGGGACTGTGCTGAGCAGAGCATGGCCAGAGGCTGCGAGTTCCCACCCGGAGTGCAGCGTCTGTACCTGCCCAGGGGGAACCGCTGTGCAGGCCCAGCCTGGGGGCAGCTCTGCTCTTCACCTCTGCGAAGGCTCCAGAAAAAGAAAACTGGACCCAGACGGAAAGAGATATTTTCCACCCAGCCGGGGCGGCTGCAAAGTGAAACATGGGCCTGCGGACCTGACCCTCAGGCAGGAACGAGGCCTCCTGTGCTGGGGTCACCTGGCGCTTACCTGGGAGGGGTCACTGTTTTGGGTGAAAAACACTGGGGTGTTTTCTGTGAAGTTGCAGATCTGGCTCAGCAACAACCACTGAAGAACCTGAGAGAAAAGAGAAAGAAAACTCCACAGTACCGTTGCAAGTTTCCTGAAAGTATGGAATTACTGGGAAGCAATCTACTTTTTAAAACAACTGTGTCAATTCCACGTCCGTGAAGCAGATACGACAACAAACTCCACCATGGAGGCCAAGCCTGAGGCAGCTCCAGCTCAGCAGCAGCTGTGAGCAGCTGGAGGCTACGTTTGTATTGATTATGTCGGTGTGGATTATTATGAGCCGGGACTGCAGGGCCGCGTGGGGAGCACGGGGTTTTCTATTAACATTTCTGTATTGAGGCAGTGCATTAGCGTTCCAGGTGTTTGTTACATGAGCACTGCGAGTGACATATTCGTATTTGGGAGTCGTATCTGCATTAGGAACGCTCCATTTGTGTTCCAAGGCTGCAGTGTGGACCTCGCACTGTGCTCACCTCGCCTTGGGTGGGGAGAGCTTCAGTGCACAGGATTCAGAGGGGCTTTTGGTTTCCAGTTTTCCACACCAACCCCTCTTACTGGTCTCTGACCCTAAGTAGTCAGGGCTGCAAACAGGAAGGATTTTACTCACCTTGGCCATGAGTTGTCCCAAAGTGAGGCAGGTGCCCCCTGGGTCTGTGCTGAGGAGAACGTGGGCTTCACCCTCGCATTGGCCCGGTGTGGACGCCCTGCTGGTGGCCTGCAGGCCCTCTTGCTCACGATGC
>NW_012117821.1:98076-108650 GCF_000951035.1 Colobus angolensis palliatus
TGACGCCCCCTGCTGGCAGCCGAGGGCACTGCAGGGCCCAGTTGCTCACGGTGCAGACACCAGCGCCTCCTGTTGGCGGCTGGGGGCACTGCAGGGATCTCTTGCTCAGTGTCATGGCCTTGCGCCCCGTGCTGGAAACCAGGGCTCTGCAGGGCCCTCTTGCTCATGGTGCGGTGCCCGTGCACCCCCTGCTGGCGGCCAGGGCACTGCAGGGCCCTCTTGCTCCCAGTGTAGTGGTGGCACGCCCCCTGCTGGCGGCTGGGGACACTGCAGGGCCCTCTTGCTCCCAGTGTTACAGCCGAGCACCCCCTGCTGGCCTCTTCCTATACCATTTAAACTCGGAGCGCAGGTTGTTCAGCGCTATCAGTTCTGCAAATTCAAACTGAAACGGAGCTAATACTGGGGAGATCTGATGTCCCAGTTCTGGTCTAACTTGAAATAAAGATTTTCACCAAGAGGCAGTACAAAGATGGCAGATAACTTCATTAAAAAGAAATATAAAGAGCATATTGTAGAAAAAATAAATACGCCTCAAGGGAGGAGCGGGGCTGATCTGCAAGAAAACAGCCCCAGGGTCCCGAGCAGGGAGTTTTATGTTGAACTTCTTCACATTTCTCAAGTTTCCACCTCTTTTGTCTGGTTTTCCTGCTCCTTCCTTAGATCCCTGACTTGCCCCACCTAGGCTCGTGGGACCCCCTCACTGTTGGTTGACACATATGTGCAGTGATCAGTGTGATTCCATTGCTGGGGCTGGGCTCCTTCCTTCCACTCCAGGAAGGTCCTACAGTGGTCATGTCTATGCCTACTGTGCCTGCCTATCTCTTTCGAATGTCCTTCTCTGCCCTAATCTGTACTTATGATGCCAGGTTTCTCTTAAGAAAGTCCTTACCAGCATGTAACTAGCAATATCCTGACATTTTAACTGCAGAGTGAATGATTATTGGGGTATCTTAAGAGGAGCTCTGTGCCCCAGACTTACACACCCTCCCAGAACCTCCTCCACCATCTATCCAACCCCAACCCTAACCCACCACTGTAATCTTAACCAACCCTAACCCTGATCCCCAGGGAAGCTTCCTCCTGCCAAGTGCCTCCCTTGATCCTCACCACTCTCTCAAAACCTGATCCCACACTTGCACTGAAAACAAACTGCAGGCCAGGCATGGTGGCTCACATCTGTAATCCCAGCACTTTGGGAGGCCAAGGCAGGCAGACCACTTGAGGCCAGGAGTTCGAGACCAGCCTGGCCAACATGGTGAAACCCTGTCACTACTAAAAATACAAAAATTATTTTGTATTGGGCATGGTGGTGTGGATCTGTAATCCCAGCTACTCGGGAGGCTGAGGCAGGAGAATTGCTTGAACCCAGGAGGCAGAGGTTGCAGTGAGCTGAGATTGTCTCACTGCACTCTAGCCTGGGCAACAAGGGCCAGACTCTGTCACAAACAACAACAACAACAACAAACTGCAGTTCTCACTTTCTTCTGACCCCTCCTGGCAGGGCACCCCAGGCCCACACCCTTGCATATACCAATGGCAGCATGGTGGGGTTTTGTTTTTGATTTTTTGCTAAGTTTTTATTTTAATTCAAGGACTTTGCTTCATACAAAATGTCATTGTAGAAACAATAGCAGAATCCAAAGTTTGGCTGATAAATATTACTCAGGCAGCAAACTAGTCAATCACAGAATTTTTTTTAAGTAGGTCCCAGTTGTGTTGCATGGTTGGGACTTTTTTTTTTAACACTTCTTAAATATAAAGTTTTGCAACAAACCTTTGATTTATATCAAATATAATTAAAAATTAAATGAATACATTGTATCAAAAAGTACGAAGATATACATTATCATGCACATACTTGTATATATGTATATATGTATATATGTTACATGCACACATAACTTGTTCAAACTACAGCCACTGCTTGACTGGTTCCAGATGCAGACAACTGGGTGATGCATTTCAAATTTGGCAACTCACTATGAGATTCAGGGGACATATATGATAGCTGGAGAAGACACAGTGAGAAACAAAACCCAAAGTCAGGAAAACAAGACATAATGTCTCCTTTCCCCGCTCCCTGTAGTTTTCATCAATTCCAATGCCTAGAAGAGTCCAGACAAGCCAGCTAGGCTGTGTGGGTCTAGAAAAGTGGATTCTCGACCGAACACCGCCTGGGGAAATGGCTGTGGTTCTGCATGGAATGGACACATTTGACACCCAAGATAACATGGGCTGGGGGCGGGGGAACAAGAGACAAAACATCAGTCAAAATACACATCCTTCTACTTTGCAACATGAGCACAGTGATCACATGCATAGTCCGAGATTCCTGGTTTATTCTATTGGAATAAAATACTCTGTTATCGTTAAAGTTCCAGAGTGTTGTGCCTTCAGGTAAGGAAATTCTATAAAAAGGTTTGGTCACAATCATGCTGAACCCCGAGACCAGGCAGCGGTCTTGTGTGTTTTATTTCTATTAAATGTGTCTTTTGTTGCATAGCCCTATGGGTTAATGACATCCACGCACTGAACACACCTGCACAGGCACTGTGCCTCCTGTGACACAGACACACACACACGCATCACACACAATTTCTTTGAGGAGAATCATGGGGTAGAAGCCAAGAATCCAACACAGATCATCTGGAATTTCAGAACACGGAGGACACACCACCACCAACTGCTCTAAATGCTCCCTTTCTTCACAAGACAAAGGGCCTCCCAGCATCTCGTGCACCTTGGACAGCGTCCTGAGCGTGGTCTTTCTCTCCTGAGCATGGCCACGGGGGTCAGACCTCACTTGACTGCCTGCTCCGTGTCTGGCGCCAGGACAGTGCTGGGCGTCAGGTGTCCTCCCTCGGTGACTTGCTCTGAGTTTCATTCCGGCTGGGGTTTCCTCCCTCCTGCCCTGATGGCCTCACATCCAAGCCCCCAGCCAATGTCTCCCTCCTTCCTGCCAGCCTTTCCCACTCTTCTGCTGTATGTGGAAGGAAACCTGTTTCACACACCACAGAGTGTGCCCTGAGAATCAGATGCAGAACAGACTGAAAATGCCTCACACAAGCACATGGTCAGCCACCCTGTGGCTTCCCTGGAAACCCCTTCCACTCGTGGGAGGAAGATAGCAAATGGCTGCCTTGTTTCCCACCATGACGTCCAGTACTCTCCACTGGCAAAGGCTTGCTATCTGGCTGCCATTGCGAGTACTTTTCACAACATCCTGCCACAATGGTTCCCGAGGCCTCGCCTCACACCACAGTGCCCAGGAGCCTGAGTGTGAGGGCCTGGCGGTCAGGCACTTGGTCAAGAGCAGCAGAGCCAGGGGCCGTCTGGGATCCACCTGGACTGGAGAGGGCTGCACAGGGAGTCTCCTCACATAAGCCACAAAGACACGTGGCAAAAAGCTGACATCTTTCTTCCACAGGTTTGATTTTTTAAAGTTATGTGAACATTTCCTTCCCCATTTTTCTGGTTTTCTATTTTTTCTACATCAAGTATATAGAAGTGACAAGACTGAGAGGTGTTGCAATTAAAAATCAAAACCACAGTAAGAACACTTTCCAACTCAGTCCCTGTGGGGCTGACGGTGTCCAGGGAGGGACAGAGCGTGTCTGAGTGAGCGTTCACTGACACCGGCGGGCTGCACGAGCCACGACTGTGTGCCCTTCCCATCCCCTCCGTCGCGAGGTCTCGGCGCGCTTTCAGGTGGGCCCCGCTTCTCTGTGCTGCACGGCCGCATGAAGGGTGCTCCCCACAGCACGCAGAGCTCCTCACAACGGCTCCAAGCCACCCTGGATGCTGAGTCCCAGGACACGGGATTTGGACTCCTGGGTCCTTCTCAGCCACACACAGCAGCCTGCGGTTTAGGGTCTGGTGTGTGGTACGAGACCCAGGAAGGCAGGACAGGAAGGGGACAGAGAGAGCCGCATCCTCTAACAGGGCTTTATTCGTCGTCTAGAGTAAAAGAGGGAAGGAGGGGGAGGGAGGGGCCGCAGGAGCCTCACCAAGGTGGGCAAGGCCTCCCCCCAGGGGCTGCTGCCCCGTGTGGATGATAAAACTCATCCACTGGAACACACGCCTGCTGCATGCAGGCGTCTGAGCGGTCACGGTGCAGCTAGCACCAGTGGTCTTGGTCAGGGTGGTGGTAGCTGTGCCGTGCTCGGCCGCCCGAGCTGAGTCCCAGGGTGCAGTGGTAACCGTTGGGCACGCGGCGGAGAGGGTGAGACTGGGAGGTCAGGGAGGACACGTAGGAAGTCCTGGAGGAGCGGCCTGAGTTGGTGGCCACAGCCTCCTCGAAAGTGAGCGTGTCCTCAGGCAGGGCGTGGACAGAGGCCTCGCTGTCCAGACGCTGCCCCAGGTAAGGGTCAGAGCCGATTCGAGAACCGGGGGCCAGGGGCTGGCTGAGGGGGTCTCTCTGCAGCAGGGCGTTGTGTTCAGAAAGCCCACGGCTGAGCCGGCCCGGGGAGAAGGCAGGGAGGCTGGTCTGAGCCCCGGCGAAGTGGATGGGTGAGGAGTTGGCCGTCTTGTAGGTGATGCTGGGGCGGGGAGTCAGGGGTGTCTGGGGGAGCTGCCTCCGCCCACCACGGCCGGGGGTGCTAGCACCAGATGTTGACAGCAAGGGGCTCCCGTTCACGGAACCACTGCCCTACACGAAAATGGACCAGAACAAATCAAAGATAAAAAAAAAAGCCGAACCAACAGACAGAGCACATCACATACAGGTGCCTGGGGGGATGAGAGGAGAGGAGGAGGCAATGGTGGACGAACTGGGCCGCGGTGGCCAGGGAGGCAACAGGCACCTGTGTGTGCGGGAGGGCGATGGTCAGGGTCAGGCCCAGGCATGGGGTGGGGGAGAGCAAGTGACGGGAAGGGACAGGCTAGGGCCAGGGAAAAGGACAGAACAAAAGCCCAACAACCACAGTCAGGGAAGGAGAGTCAAGAAGTGACCGAGAGAGAGGTGAGGATTTGGGGGCCCAGGTCTGAAAGTGGATGAGGACACAGAACCACCATCCCAGGGTGACCCAGGCAGGAGCTTGAGGAGAACACAGCTGGGGTAGGGTGCAGACGCAGGCTCCAGGACAGGGCACAGAGGGGGTGCCCAGCCCTTGGGGTTGCTGGGAACAACAAAGGGCAGTGGGGAGGCCCTGGGGAGAGGGAGGGGCCTGCGGGACAGTGGTGCTGGGCCAAGGGAAAGGCAGCTGGGCTCTGACCTTCTCACCTATTCCTCTTACCTGTGGGTGGGGACCTGGCTCCTGGCCAGCTGTTGGCGACGTGGGGTGGCTGCTAAGGGAGGGCTTGGGCTTCGGGGGCTCACGGCCCCCAAAGCGGTCACAGGAGTAGAAGCGTTGCTTCTCCGAGGAGGAAGATGAAGGCTGCCTCCGCTCCTGGGACCGGCCCCGCTCCTGCCGGCGCTCTCGTTCCCGCCGGCAGCCTGTAGGCCCCTCTCCCGGGGGCAGCCCCGGCCCGGCAGCACTGCTTGGTGCTGGCCAGGGAAGAGAAGAAGTTAGTGTGGCCAGGCCCAAGGCAGGGACCCCTGACCCCCGGGGCCAACAGGACAGAATTCAGGCGGTGCCAGGGGAGGACTAGGGTGAGGGTTTGGGCCTGGGCCTCAGCCCCAGCCTGCTCCGGCTGGTTATGGGGTCATGAGGCCCACAAAGGAAGAGGGTGCCCCATGGGCTGCTTGGACCCCCCGACTCGGGCCACAGCTCCCTGAGGGGCTCCCTGGGCCCCTCCACACGCACCACCATCCGTATCGGCAGACAGGCTGGGTCCCTTCTCCAGGGACCTCTGCTTCCTGTCCCTGCGGCGGTGGCAGCGGTGGTGGTGGTGGTGCGGTGCCTGGCTAGGGGGTGGGCGGTCCGGGGTGGTGCTGCAGAGATGAGTCCCGCGGGGCCTCTGGGCCAGCGTGGAGATGGAGCGCTTCATGGGGCTGGCATCTGTAATGGGCTGTGAGCAAAGGACAGGGGTGGGCAAAGGACTGACAGTGGGCCTAGGGGAGGCACCAGGGTCAGCGGGGATGCAGGCATGGGAGGGGGTCATGGAGCAGGCCCACACGTCCCCCATCCTGGTCTCACAGTCAGAAGGACCCAGGCCTGAGATGGGAACTCAGGTGGGCAGGCTGGGGGCAGACAGTGCCTGAGTCCCCACCCCATCCCGTGTGCCCTGCCAGGAAGAGAAAGGTGGCTGGCTTGGTTGAAAGAACCCTGAGTGGGGCCCAGAGACGCCTCTGCTGGCTGCAGTGGGATCACTCTGCCTGGTGCGTCTGCGGTCAGGACCTGTGGAAGAGACCTGGGAGGGAGGGCCCACCCCTCCCAGGTAAACTCACCCACAGCCGCCAGTGCATCACATGTGTGAAGGAGGAGGCCCCAGCATAGGCTGCAGGGAGGCTCAGCCTGCACCCACCCACCAGGTAGCACCCAGGAGGGCACCGTCAGATGGGAAAAGAGACAAAAGAGGAAGGACAGGTGGGAAAGGAGAAAACCGCAAGAGGGAGGAGAGCCAGTGGAGAGGAAAAGGGTTTGCTGGCCAGAGCAGTGAGACGGGAAAGGAGCCACAGACAAGGTTCAGATCCACAGCTCCACAGCCCAGGTCGGCCGAGGGACAAGGGTGGCACGGGGGCTCTGGTCACTCTTGGCCAACTGAAGCAGGCTCAGGTTGCAGGTGAGGCCCTGCAGCAACTACAAGGCCTCGGAGGTCTGGGCACAGTATTCCCAGACTGGCCTCAGAGGGGCAACCCTCCCAGTGTCCTCGTGGAAGGGGCCTACGCCAGGAAACACATGCGGCTGCAGCCATCCCCAGGCCAGAGCTTCCTCTTCCTTAATCCAGCATGCATGTCCCAGAAAGAGGCGAGCCCAGCAAGCAGCTGGGGCGTGGAAGTGGTCCAGGGACTGCCTGCCCATGAGCAGGGAGGGTCCTCCGCAGAGCCACAGGTGGGAGAGGGGACTGAGGTGTCGGTGAGATTTTCTGGATGAGGGTGGGGGTTGTCTGGGGGAGTAGAAACTCGGAGAGGAGGAGCAGAACATGGCAGGGCCAGAGTGGGGGCCCCTATGCCCCACGGCCCCTGGTGGGAGGCTGAGAACAGGCACAGCTGTCCCAGCAGCATCTAACGGACCTGACTCATCCTCTTGAGAAGCCTCGGGGGCTGAAGGCGACCAGGCTGCACCTCTGTTGGTGCCCAGTCAGGGCTGCCCGAGGTGCCTGCTCCCGCCTCAGCAAAGAGCTCCACACATGGACCCCAGCCCTCTCCACCCCAGGTCTCCTCACCTGCAGGAAGCCCAGAGCCACACGCCCACTTCCCCACGCCTCATTTGCCTGGCCCAGGGCCTGGACCCTCCCAGACCGCCTACCTGAGTCTCAGCCGCAAGGCGGGGCATGGAGGCCGCTCGACCCTGGCTCTCCAGCCCAGGCTGGGGCTCCCCATCAGGGCCCCTCCGGGTCATGCTCTGCATCTGAACGTCCACAGCCTGTGGATACAGCACTCGCCCAGTCTCACCACACAAGGCACCATGGACTCATCTGAGCCCCCCCAGACTCACCCCATGAGGCAGTGCTGTCTCACCCAAATCCATCTCAGTCTCACCTAACCCCCACTGCTGTTCAAACGTCCCCCACCCCGGTCTCACACACCCCCCATTCCCTGTTCACATATCCCCCACCCCAGTCTCACACATCGTCCACCCTGGTCTCACACGCCCCCCACCCCAGTCTCAAAATCCCCCATCCATTTTCACACGTCCCCCATCCCAGTCTCAAACATCCCCCATCCCTGTTCACACATCCCCCAACCCAGTCTCACTAGCCCCCCGGAGTGCTCACCAGTGCTCCTGACTGCCCCACAGGGATCTCTGTGGAGTGGCCACGCTCCAGGGGCGGCCTGGCCTCGTGGGGCCCATCCTGGGTCCTCTGAGTGCCCCAGGAGACAGACTCCTTGATGCCACTCTCTTGGTTTTGTCTGTGGCAGAGAAGACAGAGAGATTTCTGTAGGGTCAGAGGCTGCAAAGGCCTCACCAATAGCCTGGTGCTTCAACCTGCCAGATGCCTCCACCACACGCAGCAGAGGTCAGGGGGCTCGGCCACCCTGTTCTGGGCTGAACTGGGCCCTCCCCTGAACACAAGAGTACCAACATGGCCTGTGCAGGCTGGACCCAAGCAAAGCCTCATCAAAGGACATGGATCCAAAACAGGGTCAGAGCAGGAAGGAATTCAGAGTGGCAGAGAGGATGCAGAGCACCAGCTTACAGCCCCACAGTGCTCACATCTGAGGGAGGCCTGGGCCCATCACCGCCTCCTCTGGACAAGGAGCTGATCTGGGAAGTGCAAGCAGGGGTTGTCCTTGCCGCACAGGACTAACCTGGGAAGGAGTAGTAGGGCCACATGTGTAGAGCCTGCGTTAGGACAGTAGCTGAAGAAGCCCTGCCTATACCAGCAGACAGCGAGAGAAGCTGTCATGGAGAGGACAGGCTGGGACAGGTGAGGGCAAAGCTGTCATGGAGGGGACGGGCTGGGATGGGGGGTAGGGGGCCTCGCCCAGGACTCTTTGGGCTTCGTCCTCCAGGGGCTTCCTCCCTCAGGAGTCCCTTGCTGGTGGCTCCTCGTTACTTCTCTGACCCCCCCGCCCAAGCCACGACGAGCCTTTCCATCCCTCGGCTCTCTGCTGGGGTGCAGCCTTCTGGCAGAGGCCACCCCACACATGCTGCCCATACACCTGCCCCAATAGCCCCACCCGGAGATGCTCCCACACTGGTATTTCTCATCACTTGTCTCCCAACTGGCATGGAATGTGTTTGGGTGAGTGCTCGTTCTCACGTTCAGTGAAGCACTGACTACATTCTTAGTCATGCAGGTCGAGTGGCACTGATAACTCTGAGCTCAGACTGGAGCCTGATGGTCTAAATACACCACACACACTGCTGCACGGACCAGGCACTGCAGCCCCTGCTGGCGCTGGGCACAGAGCAGCCGCAGTGGCAGGCTGGTGCTGAGAGGAGGGGTCGTCAGGAGAACCGGAGCCGGCTTCTAATGCACTGCTAATCCTGAAAAAACACCAAGTCCAAGGCCAGGGGTGTGCTCAACCCGCTCACTAAATAGCTCAATACATACCCTCGTCAGACCCAGTCTGAGTGGGTGTTCTCTAACTTGGAGTTGTAATTGATTTAGGTAGAAACGATCATCACAGAAATAACAGAAGCTCAAATTTCCTGCTGAAAGCCTGGCTTAGATAAACCCCAGACACCTCAGTATCTCCTCCCACCTACACATACAGTCAGAATCAGGACTTTCAATGCAAGGAAGGTTTCCACCAGCATGCTGAAAGCAGAGTGTGGGAATGGGGGGCTGCCAGGGGCTCGGGAGTCAGCCCCCAGGATCTGGGTCCTGAGATTTGGGAGCACACTTTTCTGGGCCACAGTGGGAAAAAGTGATGGTTCTTTTAAGTCACCTGCTTCTGAGTGATTTGTCACCAAGAAATATTGTGGCAAGAGTTAAGTAACACAAAAGAACCTTACCAATTTGTTTACAAAATATCACAGCTTCAGAAATCAGTACCAAAGTGGAGATCTAAGATGAAAAGTGCCTTACAGGGTTAGAAAGATCAGAGCAGTAGGAGGCCACTGACAGGAAGGGGTAGGAGATGGAGGTGGAATCTCAGTATCTGCTGGCACGGAGGGCCCATGAGGAGCAGGGGCAGGGGCCTCCTGTCTGAAAGGGAAGCAGGTACGTGTGTTGGGAATGGGACGTGCTGGTCTAAGTGCTGTTAGGAAGGTGGGTTCGACGAGGCACCTAATGTCACAGGAAACAGTTTTAAAGTCTGCCACAGAACCCAGCAAAGGAAGGGCCCTTGACTGCTCTCAGGCAGCAAGTACAACGAGCACCTGTAGCAGAGCCAGCCCCTGAGAACTGAGATGTGACCTGGGGGATCTCTGTCCTTGGAGGGTTGCTAAGGGTCCAAGTGCAGGGTCGGGTGGCAGACATGCCCCTCGGGTGCCTCTAAGCTGGTTAACCCAGAGGCCAGTGGAAGTGAGGGCCAGGGAGGTCGAGGAAATGGGATGTCTGCTTCCCCCTATACTGGCTTTGGGCCTCCTCCTGTCCAGCTATGTCCCGCATCTGGATACTCACATGGCCCCGCCGTTGCTGAGGGAGGTGGAACTCTTCTGCCGAAGGAAAACCCGGGCTCCTCGGAGCACAGCCGGCTGCGTCTGCTCCAGGGTGGCCTTCAGGGGGTGGAACAGGGACACAGGACCCATCTGCAAAGGAGGCAAAGGGAAGGGAAAAAGCTCCAATGGGCCTGCAATGTAGCCTCTGCGACCTGCTCCGACCACATGGCACAGGGCAAAAGCCAGGTCATGTTCAAGCCCAGCCTAAGGGCTCTTTCCCCTTAGCAAGGGGCCGCTTGCTTTCCCTAATATGTCCCTAAATATGAGCATGTGACCAAAACAGTGAAGCAAGCCAAGGGACCCTTACATCATCTCCTCAAAACCCTATCTGTCAGTGACTTCAGGAAAGCCATGTCACCTCTCAAAACCTCAGTTTCCCTGTCTACACAACTAGGGGATTAGACCAGATTACAGGTGGCA
>NW_012117821.1:110200-113393 GCF_000951035.1 Colobus angolensis palliatus
CCTGAGGCCTCTCATAGCCGAGCTGAGGCCATCCCCACCTGCTTAATGCGGGGCCCTTCCTGTGTCTCCTCCCCAGAAAGCAAGATGGAGTTGGACACCTCCCCGCGCTCCCTCACATCTCCCACACGATGGAGTTGGGCACCTCCCGGCGCTCCCTCACGCCTCCAACAAGATGGAGTTGGGGCACCTCCACGCACTCCCTCACGTCTCTCACAAGATGGAGTTGGGCACCTCCCGGTGCTCCCTCATGTCTCCCACAAGATGGAGTTGGGCGCCTCACTCTGCTCCCTCACATCTCCAAGATGGAGTTGGGCACCTCCCGGTGTTCCCTCACGCCTCCCACAAGATGGAGATGGGCACCTCCCGGCGCCCCCTCACCTCTCCCACAAGATGGAGTTGGGCACCTCACCCTGCTTTCTCACGTCTTTCACAAGACGGAGTTGGGCACCTCACTCCACTCCCCAACGTCTCCAAGATGGAGTTGGGCACCTCCCGGCGCTCCCTCACATCTCCCACAAGATGGAGTTCGGCACCTCCCTGCGCTCCCTCACGTCTCCCACAAGATGGAGTTGGGCGCCTCACTCTGCTCCCTCACATCTCCAAGTTGGAGTTGGGCATCCCACCGCACTCCCTCACATCTCTGTGGGATACCCTCCTGCCTCTCCTCTGGATTTTAAAAAATACATTCCACACACCAGGAGCTCAACACAACAAACCCACGCTCATCTCCACGGCTCCTCTGCCACCCAGGGCTCCCTTGGTTGGAGCTGAGCGCAGACTCACGAGGAGGTGAGCCCGCTCTCCAAGGTGGCCTGCCCTTCGTCCCTCACCCTCACCTCCACAGCCCTCCAGCCACGCTGGGTGGGACAGGAAAGGTGGGGACTGGGGGCATTTCTCACCCTCACACTTACGCTTATGGGGTGGTACCAGCAAGTCCAGAGTCTTCTGGGGCAGATTGGCCCACACAATGGAAATCTCCTTCCTCAACTCCGCGTCACACTGATGCTGCTTTGTCCCAGCTGGACCAGGATGATGGTGGGGAAGGGGAAAAGACAGAGACGTTAGGAGCAGCCCTGCAGCCAATGGGACAGAGCTGGTGCAGGCGGGGAGATGAATGGTGTAGGGGGAGATGGGGTACAGATGGTGCTGGAAGGAGGGTGCAGTGGGAACAAACGCTGATGCAGAAGCTGCTCACAGCTCTCCCTGCCACGAGTCTGCCCAGAGGAGGAGGCAGGTGAGCAGGGAATCCACCTCATGTGCACACGTGTGTCTGATGTGTGTGCGCGCGTGCTGTGCACATGTGCATATGTGTGCATGGGATGGGCAATGGGGATTTAGGAAGAAGATGGCAGCACTCCAGCCATTCATCTATTCATTCAACAATATTTACTGAACACCTACTAAATGTCAGGTACTGTTCCAAGTGATGGGGCCAAAAAACTTCCCTTCTGGAGTTGACACCGCTTTAGTCTACCAATAAAGCAGCAATTAAAAAAATAATAATAATAA
Source organism: Colobus angolensis palliatus (assembly GCF_000951035.1). NCBI lineage: Eukaryota > Metazoa > Chordata > Mammalia > Primates > Cercopithecidae > Colobus > Colobus angolensis. The sequence continues at coordinate 111,710 of NW_012117821.1, forward strand.
AGTGTACTGGAGAGTGAAAAGTGCCAAGGCAAGAAGAGCAGAGCAGGGAAGGGGACAGGAAATATCAGCAGGGCTTCGGCTGTGGACAGGACAGCCATCAAAGTCTCCCAAAGAGGAAGCCTGTGTGCCCTGAAGGTAAAAGGAGCCCCTGAGTACACTGGCCCTGCTATGTCACCCAAAGGGCCAGGGAGGCCTCGGGGCAGGGTGGATGGAGGGGGTGGGCAGGAGGGTTAGGGAAGGCAGTGGAGGGTTTTGAGCAGAGGAATAAAATAATTGGATTCCACCTTTCTTAAACATCAGGTTTATTAAGGTACAATTCACATGCAGTGAGAGTCACCCTTTTTCCATTTTCTATGAACTTTGGTAAATTCATACAGCCATGCACCCAGTACCACCATCAAGGTATGCAACAGCTGCATCACTCCCAAATTCCTCTGTGACCCCTTGAGTCAACCCCTAGTCCTACTGGCAGCCCCTGCCACCACCCATGTGTTTTGGGTCCCTCTAGTTTTACTCCAGAACGTCACGCCAATGGCATCATACAGCACACTGGCCTTTGCATCTGGCTTCTTTCACCCAGTGCGGTGCATGTGAGAGTCATACCAGTTGCCGCACGCAACAGTGGCGCGTTTCCTTTTACTCCTTAGTATTAATGGTACGAATGTACCGTTTGTTTATCCATTGCCGACTGATGGACATATGAGTTGTTTACAGTTTTGGGCAATTCTGAATAAAGCTGTAAACTTTTGCATGTAGATTCTGTGTGGATGTATGTTTTCATTTCCCACGTGGAATGGCTGGACCGCAGAAGCAACTGCAAACTGTCTAAGGCCCTGCACCATTTTCTTTTCCCACCAGGAACATGTAGAATTGAGTTGCTCTGCCCTCTCAGCACTAAGCATTGTCATTCGGAAAAGTATTTTGGCAACTATAGTGGAGTGGAGTGTAATCTCGTTGTGTGTGTTTTTTTTATTTTTGGATTTCTCTAATTAATGATATCAGGCATTTTTGCATATGTTTGTTTGCCTTCCATATATTTTCTTTGATGACATTTCTGTTCAAATCTTTTGTCTGTTTTGGTTGGGTTATTTTCTTAGGGAGTTGTGACAGTTCTTCATATATTATGAATAGTAATCCTATAGCAGATATGTGTTTAATAATTATGTTCTCCCAGTTTTAGGTTTGTCTTTTCATTCTGGCTTTTCGTTTTGTTTTGAGACAGGGTCTCAATCTGTTGCCCAGGCTGGAGTGTAGCAGTATGATCACAGCTCACTGGAACCTTGAACACCTGGGTTCAAGCAATCCTTCTGCTGCAGCCTCTGAGTAGCTGGGACCACAGGCATGCGCCACCATGTCCAGCTCATTTTTTAAAATTATTTTTTGTAGAGACAGAGCCTCACTTTGTTGTCCAATCTGGTCTTAAACTCCTGGATTCCAGCAATCTTCCCACCTTTTCTTTCAAAGTTAATCAAAGCTGGGATTACAGGCACAAGCCACTGCACTCGGCCTCATTTTTAAAAATATCTTTCGTGGCGGAGCGCAGTGGCTCATGCCTATAATTCCAGCACTATGGGAGGTCGAGGCGAGTGGATCACTTGAGGTCAGGAGTTCAAGATCAGCCTGGCCAACATGGTGAAACCCCATCTCTACTAAAAATACAAAAATTAGCTGGGTGTGTTGGTGG
>NW_012117821.1:113443-116667 GCF_000951035.1 Colobus angolensis palliatus
TATCTGTCAGTGACTTCAGGAAAGCCATGTCACCTCTCAAAACCTCAGTTTCCCTGTCTACACAACTAGGGGATTAGACCAGATTACAGGTGGCAACAATATTCCATCTAATCATCACCTTAAATTGGCTGGTGGGTGTTAGGGTTAGGGTTAGGGTCAGGGTAGGGCTGAGCAGAATTCTGAGATTTCAGGGCTTGGGAAGACTGCTGGATGGATTAGTGATGTCTACCCCAGGTATGAGAATGGAAGGTGTGGCCTGAGCACCACATATTCTCCATCCGAGGCCTGGGTCAGTGTGCCCAGAAGCCCTGGACACCTAGACAATTTTCCAGCAGACAGACTACATATGGTCACCGAAGACACGGCTGTGTGGGAAGGATGACATCGGGAAGATGGGCCCCCAAACCATCTCAGTCAAAGGCAAGAGCAGAACAGACAGTGATCCTGAACCTATCTATCTGAATTTCTTTGCTCTCTGTGCGAAGGGAAAACAGTTCTCCGTCCACCTCTCCAAACAATCCTCCTCAAATGGTCTTCACATCTTCTTCTCCTCCACCCCGCAACAACGGTAACACTGCCCAGCCCAGCCCTCATCTTCTGGCCCTGAGTGCTGGCTTTCTATGTCAGGAGCTGTCCAGTACTGCCAGCTCATGGAGAGCATAAAGGCTGTGTGTAGTTTCTGACTTTGGGGGCCAGAGAGGTAGCTTCAAGAATCTCATCTTCCTTCTCCTGAGGTACTTTTTCCAAGAATGGCGTGCGTCTCCCAGTTTGTCAAACCCCCGAAGGATGCCAGAGCCTCGGAGGCATCACAGTTACTTCCTGGAAAACTGAGGGCTGCCAGGTACCTGGGAGAGGCCTCCGGGAGCCTGGTGCATCTGGTCTCTGGTGGTTTTGTTCTGCTTGTAGAAGTCAAATATCATCAGAGCTGCATAAACCTTCCCCACTGTCATCTCATCCGCTGGAAGAGAATACAGGAGTTGAGATTCAGAACACGAGGCAGAGGACCCATGGAAACAGGGGGCGCAAGTAAGCTGAAGAAACGGCCTCCCTTCCCTCGTCCCCCACAAGGACTCCTGGAAATGCACTGGGACAGAGGCTCTCAGGCAGAACGCGGGACTTGGCCTACCTGGGGCTCCTCCAGATGCTGACCCGGCCCTCCACTACCCTGACTCCTCCTGAGGCCTCTCATAGCCGAGCTGAGGCCATCCCCACCTGCTTAATGCGGGGCCCTTCCTGTGTCTCCTCCCCAGAAAGCAAGATGGAGTTGGACACCTCCCCGCGCTCCCTCACATCTCCCACACGATGGAGTTGGGCACCTCCCGGCGCTCCCTCACGCCTCCAACAAGATGGAGTTGGGGCACCTCCACGCACTCCCTCACGTCTCTCACAAGATGGAGTTGGGCACCTCCCGGTGCTCCCTCATGTCTCCCACAAGATGGAGTTGGGCGCCTCACTCTGCTCCCTCACATCTCCAAGATGGAGTTGGGCACCTCCCGGCGTTCCCTCACGCCTCCCACAAGATGGAGATGGGCACCTCCCGGCGCCCCCTCACCTCTCCCACAAGATGGAGTTGGGCACCTCACCCTGCTTTCTCACGTCTTTCACAAGACGGAGTTGGGCACCTCACTCCACTCCCCAACGTCTCCAAGATGGAGTTGGGCACCTCCCGGCGCTCCCTCACATCTCCCACAAGATGGAGTTCGGCACCTCCCTGCGCTCCCTCACGTCTCCCACAAGATGGAGTTGGGCGCCTCACTCTGCTCCCTCACATCTCCAAGTTGGAGTTGGGCATCCCACCGCACTCCCTCACATCTCTGTGGGATACCCTCCTGCCTCTCCTCTGGATTTTAAAAAATACATTCCACACACCAGGAGCTCAACACAACAAACCCACGCTCATCTCCACGGCTCCTCTGCCACCCAGGGCTCCCTTGGTTGGAGCTGAGCGCAGACTCACGAGGAGGTGAGCCCGCTCTCCAAGGTGGCCTGCCCTTCGTCCCTCACCCTCACCTCCACAGCCCTCCAGCCACGCTGGGTGGGACAGGAAAGGTGGGGACTGGGGGCATTTCTCACCCTCACACTTACGCTTATGGGGTGGTACCAGCAAGTCCAGAGTCTTCTGGGGCAGATTGGCCCACACAATGGAAATCTCCTTCCTCAACTCCGCGTCACACTGATGCTGCTTTGTCCCAGCTGGACCAGGATGATGGTGGGGAAGGGGAAAAGACAGAGACGTTAGGAGCAGCCCTGCAGCCAATGGGACAGAGCTGGTGCAGGCGGGGAGATGAATGGTGTAGGGGGAGATGGGGTACAGATGGTGCTGGAAGGAGGGTGCAGTGGGAACAAACGCTGATGCAGAAGCTGCTCACAGCTCTCCCTGCCACGAGTCTGCCCAGAGGAGGAGGCAGGTGAGCAGGGAATCCACCTCATGTGCACACGTGTGTCTGATGTGTGTGCGCGCGTGCTGTGCACATGTGCATATGTGTGCATGGGATGGGCAATGGGGATTTAGGAAGAAGATGGCAGCACTCCAGCCATTCATCTATTCATTCAACAATATTTACTGAACACCTACTAAATGTCAGGTACTGTTCCAAGTGATGGGGCCAAAAAACTTCCCTTCTGGAGTTGACACCGCTTTAGTCTACCAATAAAGCAGCAATTAAAAAAATAATAATAATAAAGTGTACTGGAGAGTGAAAAGTGCCAAGGCAAGAAGAGCAGAGCAGGGAAGGGGACAGGAAATATCAGCAGGGCTTCGGCTGTGGACAGGACAGCCATCAAAGTCTCCCAAAGAGGAAGCCTGTGTGCCCTGAAGGTAAAAGGAGCCCCTGAGTACACTGGCCCTGCTATGTCACCCAAAGGGCCAGGGAGGCCTCGGGGCAGGGTGGATGGAGGGGGTGGGCAGGAGGGTTAGGGAAGGCAGTGGAGGGTTTTGAGCAGAGGAATAAAATAATTGGATTCCACCTTTCTTAAACATCAGGTTTATTAAGGTACAATTCACATGCAGTGAGAGTCACCCTTTTTCCATTTTCTATGAACTTTGGTAAATTCATACAGCCATGCACCCAGTACCACCATCAAGGTATGCAACAGCTGCATCACTCCCAAATTCCTCTGTGACCCCTTGAGTCAACCCCTAGTCCTACTGGCAGCCCCTGCCACCACCCATGTGTTTTGGGTCCCTCTAGTTTTACTCCAGAACGTCACGCCAATGGCATCAT
>NW_012117821.1:119567-120212 GCF_000951035.1 Colobus angolensis palliatus
GAGGACACAGCAGGACGATAGCTGTTTACTAGCTAAGAGAAGAGGCCTAAGAGTGACACCCACCTCACAAGCACAAGCTCTTGGACCTCTGGCTTCCAAAACTGTGAGAAATACATTTCTTTTGTCTAAGCTGCGGCATTTTGTTGTGGCAGCCCAAGCAAGCTAAAACGGCATGTCAAGAATGTTTCTCTTTTTGCATAGGATTGTCTAAATTTCTCCAGCATCGTTTGTAGAAAAGATGATCTTTTCTCCATTAATTGCCTTTCCAAGTTTGTTAAAAATCAATTGACAGTATAAGTGAGTCTATGATACATGATGGATGAAGCTTTCCTTAATTCCCAGTTCATGGAGAAATTTAAAAACATGAATGGATACTGAATTTTGTCAAATGCTTTTTCTATATCTATTGAGATAATCGTATGTTTTTCCTTCTTTGATACAGTAAACTATATTAATTGATTTTCAACACTGAACCCAACTTATCCTGGCGTAAACCCCACTTGTGTCATCAGGTATTATCTTTTAAAATACATTCAGCTTGGCCGGGCACGGTGGCTCACGCCTGTAATCCCAGCACTTTGGGAGGCTGAGGCGGGTGGATCACAAGGTCAGGAGATCGAGACTATCCTGGCTAACACGGTGAAA
>NW_012117821.1:121219-121555 GCF_000951035.1 Colobus angolensis palliatus
TTTTGAGATGGGGTTTCACTCTGTTGCCCAGGCTGTAGTGCAGTGCCCAGGTGTGAGCTGCACCATCACAGCTGATTCCTCCAACCTCAGCCTCCCCAAGCAGCTGGGAGCACAGGTGTTCACCACCACATTCAGCTAATTTTTTAATTTTTTTGTAGAGCCAGGGGCTCCCTGTGTTGCCCGGAGTGGTCTCAAAACTCCTGAGCTCAAGTGATCCTCCTCCTTCCACCACAAAAACTGCTGGGATTACAGGCATAAGCCAGGACACCTGACCTGGTTATTCTTTTTTTTTTTTTTTTTTGAGACGGAGTCTCGCTCTGTCTCCCGGGCTGGAGT
>NW_012117821.1:128954-134430 GCF_000951035.1 Colobus angolensis palliatus
TTTTAAGAGATGAGGTCTCACTCTGTCACCCAGGCTGGAGTGCAGTGGCACGATCTTGGCTCACTGCAACTTCCATCTCCCAGGTTCAAGTGATTCTTTGCCTCAGCCTCCCGTGTAGCTGAGACTACAGGCATACATCACCATACCGGCTAATTTTTTCTATTTTAGTAAAGACAGGGTTTCACCGTGTTGTCCAGGCTGGTCTTGAACTTCTGAGCTCAGACAATCTGCCCGCCTCGGCCTTCCAAAGTGCTAGCACTACAGGTGTGAGCCACTGCGCCCGGCTATTGGTCTTTTTTTAAACCTGATCCCTCTGGCTGTTGTGTTGAAGGCAGACAGAAGGGGCCAAGGGTAGAAGTGGATGAATTAGAAGCTGCTGCAGCAACAGCCAAGAGCCAGAGGATGCAGCAGTGGGGGACGGGAGAGGAGTGGCCACATTTTGGATATATTTTAAAGATAGAGTCAAGAAAATATGAGAGAGAAGACATGAATCAGAAATGGGATAACAAAGAAGGAGGAGAAAAGGATGATCCTCAGCCTGTGCAACACAGCGAACCCCCATCTCTAAAATATACAAAAACTAGTAGGGAGGAGTGCTGCCTGCAATCCCAGCACTTTGGGAGGCCGAGGCAGGAGGATCACTTGAGCCTGGGAGGTAGAGGCTGCAGTAAGCCATGACTGCACCACTGCACTCCAGCCTGGGTGACACAGTGAGACCCTATCATTCATAAATAAATAAATAAATAAATACATGAATAAATTAAGATGACTTCTAAGGTTTTGGCTTGAGCATTGACTGAGATGGGGAAGGCTGTGGGGGAAAATTTGAAGTTCAGGGGAGAAGTCAAATACAAAATTGGATTAATGCTATTTAAAGCCATGGGAATAGGTGAGATGATAAAGGAATGAGAGTAGAGAACATTCCATGGCACAAAGGCACACCCAGAGTTCGTGGGACCAGAGGAACAGATAAAAAAAGGTTCAAAAAGGAGAGCGTGCAAATGGAGAAACGGCCATGGACAGCCCATGAGCTGGGGATGTGCCTCGGCCTTCAAGTCGAGCAATATGGAGGCCTGGAGACCCCAAGGGCAGCTCTCGTGAAGCTGGCGAGAGCCTCCAGCATGTGGGAAAGGGAATTCAGAGACAACCTCTCAAGAGCGGGGCATTAGAAAGGAGAGAATAGGGAAGTCAACAGAGGGGAAGGTAACTTTTTTTTTTCAAGATGGAGTCTCACTCTGTTACCAGGATGGAGTGCAGCGGTGCAATCTCAGCTCGCTGCAACCTCCGCCTCCCAGATTCAAGCCTGCCTCAGCCTCCCGAATAGTTGGGGCTACGGGTGCTCGCCACCACCACGCCCAGCTAATTTTTGTATTTTTTGTAGAGACAAGGTTTCGGCATGTTGGCCAGGATGGTCTTGATCTCCTGACCTCGTGATCTGCCCACCTTGGCCTCCCAAAGTGCTGGGATTACAGGCGTGAGCCACTGCACCCGGTGGAGAACTTTCTAAAGATGGAGGAAATAATCGGGTGTTTATATGTTGACACAAATAATCCAGTAGAGAGAAAAACTGGCAGGACAAGAAACAGTATGGCACTGCCAGTATGGCATCCTTGGGGAGACGTGAGTGGGGCTTGGTGCACAAAGTAAGGGACGGGGCAGACGCAGGGGGGCGGGGGTGGACTCTCTGGGGCTGTCATCGCCTCTGTGGTGGGGAAGAACACTAACTAGAGGCTCCTTCTCTTCTTGCTTTGGCATCGCTCTGGGGTTCTGTCCATCAGTTCAGGGAAAGACCAGCTAGGGAATGGGCTCACTACGGGAAGGGGCCAAGGGCGTGCCGGCTCTTCCCCAGGGAGGGTGCTGTGGTGAGGCTTGGCCAGGCTGTGTCCGGGTTCCACCACCAGCTGGCTCTGAATAACCTGGGCAGTTTATGAAATCTCACCATGCCTCAGTTTCCTTACCTGAAAATGGGATCATTGCAGTACTCATGTGCAGATGGTTACCAGGCGAAAATGCCAGTGCCCTACAGGGCGGGCATCCTGTGTGGCTGTCCTCAGACCCCTCCAGACACAGCTGGCCCCTCACCCTCCTCCCTGCGTGTCCTCCTGGGGCTGGCACTCAGGGCGGGGGTGCACATCCCTGGGTCCGGGGCCCTCCTTCCGAGGCTGCCTTGCTCACCTGGGGCCAGCTTGATCTCCAGTGCCGTCCGGATGAGGGCCATGAGTGTGGATGTGAAGTGGACAGTCATGTCCTCGCTGGAGATGGGCATGTTCATGCGAACCAGACGCTAGGGACAAGCAGGGCGGTCAGGGCCAGGCCTGCTGCGGCCACCCCACCCCAGACTACGCAATGACGGGGTCCCTGGAGGCCGGGCCGGGGACAAGCAGGGCAGTCAGGGCCAGACCTGCTGAGGCCACCCCACCCCAGACTACGCCATGACGGGGTCCCTGGAGGCCGGGCCGGGGACAAGCAGGGCGGTCAGGGCCAGGCCTGCTGCGGTCACCCCCCACCCCAAGACTACGCAATGATGGGGTCCCTGGAGAATAGGCTGGGCACCCCAGTGGTGGTCCCTGCAGGTGCCTAGGCCTGAGTGAGGTGGGGCGGGTGGGAGTTTTGCCAGCATTCATACTCTCCCATGGACTCCCCGCCCCGCAGGTCTAGCTGAGGACCCTTCTGGCTGCAGAAAAGTAGAACTCCAGGTAAAGACTGGAGCCTTGATTCCTCTGAAATCACAGCCACTTCCTCACCCCGAGGGACCCCTGCCTGTGACTGAATGTAGGAGTGCAGCCTTGGCTGGGGAGGAGCAGCGGCAGCCACAGACAGAAGGAGTTCCTGTGCTCATGGCTCTGCCCACCCTCGTCTTCTCCTCCCACCGCTTGGACCATCTGGACAAGGAGTAGGTGGTCCAGGGTGCCTCTCTGGGGCCCAGCTCCCAGTGGAGGCCCCTAGAGGTGACACCCTGGCTTTAGCTCAGGTCCGGTGAGGCTTCTGCCTCTCACCACCCAGCATGAGGCCTGGGAGAGATGCTCGATGCCACTAAAAGGCAGAGCCCATCTCCGCGCAAGGCAGCTCCTGCTGCTGGAAGGACAGGAACAGATGGGACTACCCAGTGCCGCAGGCCGAGGCTGCTGCACTTCAGAACGGGCTGGGGCAGGGTCCTGCAGCACTGTTCCATCTCCCCGTCAGGCAGATAGCCCGTTGCCAGTTTTCAGGGACAGAACAGCCGGAGATGAGCTTGTGTCTGCACCACAGTCCTCTGGCCACAGCCAGTGCTGCCCAGAGACCCACGCTCTAAGATCTTAAGAGGCCTCAAGGAGGAAATGTGTCTCAAGTGTGCCTGGAATATTTTGAGCGTGAGGAGCAAGGAGCTGGCCAAGTGGAGCCCCAGGAGCACTGTCCAGCTAGAGACGGGAGCCCCTCCCCAGGGTCTGCCTGTCCTTGACCAAGCCTGCAACCTGTGGCAGGCCAGCCCCTTCTCTAGGCAGGGCCACACAGCCCTGCCCCTAGCATCCTGGCCCCAAATCCAGAGTCCTCAGCCTAACAGCTGGTGGGGTGTGGATGCAAGCCAGGCTGGAGACATGAGCCTGACTCTGGCCCCGAATGCTGGCAAAGCCCCACTTGCCACATCCAGTCCCAGGGCTTTGCCCAGCATGTGTGTGCAGCACAACAGGAGTAAACGGCTTCCCAGAGAACGGCATCCCTGCAGACCAGCATGGATGGCGGTGTGAGAGGCCAAGGAATTCCTCTCCCAGAGGGCAGGCATTGCGGGGGCGTTGGGAATAGCAGTGAAGGCAGAACAGGCAGGTGATTTCCAAGAAGGAAGAGCTCCGCCCAGGGCACTGGAGACTACCCTCCCCAGGGTGCCATCAGCCCACTCCAGGCCCCAAAGGGCCAAGAATCTCAGGAAGAAGCCAAGAGGCAAGGCCAGGGCAAACAGACAGGTGTCTCTGCCCCGGGCCCTCCTAGGTGCGGCACTCTGGGCATCTCCTGGACCCTCCTCAGCTCATCTGGCCCTTCTGCTCCCACCCTGAGACCTCCCTTGGTCTCTCCATGCCCAGAACCTTGGAGTCAGCCAGCACAGCTGGATGGGGCTCCAAAGGCTGCTCCGTCACGGCCCTGCCTGCTCGCCCCGGCACCAAGTGTGGACAGAGCTCTCCTTCTTGGGGACAAAGCTACAGCCTTGCATGCAGGACACCCAGGCAGGCACAATGCAGGGACAGGGCGGGGGCTGAGGATGGCTTAGAGGAGCCACTCGGGTCCCACAGGCTGCACTGAGTCGGGTGACAAAGACCTAGAGTCAGGGCACAGAGACAGACAGTGTGGACAAGAGCTGTCCACAGCACCAGAGGGATGGAAGCTCTGGTGGGAAGCTTCCTCAGACAGATTCAGGGAAGTCTTCCTCAGGGAGACTCAGGAGAGCTCTAGGCACGTGCTGGCTGAACCACAGGCTGTTTGCGGGAGAGCAGTGGGGGCCTCAGGAGGGCTATTGGGGGGGGGGTGGGTGCTGGGGGAACGAAGATGCTTACACACAGGGGGTATGGGGTGGGACTGGGGACAGCTGGGCAGATGGAACAGGTTTAGGGCTGGGCCGTGTGACCTGCTTGCCCACCCAGGAGGGAGGCCTGGAGGCATCCCTCGATTTACCCCCTTCCCATGCCTCCTGGGCCCTGAGGCCATCCCCATCCTCCAGCGGCCCTCTGAGGCCCCAGGAATAATAGCAAGAAGCCTCTCCCCGACACCCCTTTCCTTCTCAGTGCCACGGTGCCTCTTCCCCACCATGGAGCCTAGAAAGTCCCTGGAGACCGCAGCCTGGGCCCCGGTAGCCTCTGCACTTGCTGAGCTGGGGAGGGGGTTATAGAGAAGCACCAGAGGCCCTGCAGGCCCCACCTGCCCCGAGGGCCAGACCCAGAGGGCTGGACAGGTCCATCCATACCAGGGGCTTAGGGCTTTGTTCTGAGCCCAGAACAAAAACAATCTCTGTCAAACAGATGGTCTGTCCCCTCAATCCTAGAAAAGGAAGAGAGGGAGAAAAGGCAGGGAGGAGGGTCTAGTTCTGTCTTCCTGAGCCTCCAGGGGGCTCTCAGAGGGGGCAGCTCAGGTTGTGGGGACAAGAGGCCAGTGAGACATCATGGGGGCCACGTCCCCCTGTCTGGGAAAGAAGCTGGAATGGGGCCGAAGAGAAAGACACAATGAGGCGGCCATGGGTGCACAGCAGAGCGGCAGACAGACAGCCGGGCACCCTGAAAGGGAGGGGAGCTGGGAGAGCCAGCGCGCACCCCCCAGCGAGCACACACAGCCTCCTGGCGGGGGCGGTGCAGGGTCAGGGTCTACCTTGTAGGCAACTCGAGCAGGGCATTTCTTCCCCAGCCCCAGAGGCGGGGACATGTGTTTCAGCATCTCAAACATGTCATTGTAACTGATGCGCCCACTGGAAACCCGTCCCAGCGAGGCCAGGGCACAGTGGGGTGGTCCACAGGAG
>NW_012117821.1:134571-145802 GCF_000951035.1 Colobus angolensis palliatus
GAAGCAGACAAGAAAACAGAGCCAGTTAATCAAAGTGTCGGATTCAAAGCCCAAAATCAAAATAAGTAAAATGAGGGATTTCTTTGCTTGGCTTGACCCCCTCCTGGCCCCCCACCCCCGAGCCTCACCTCCTCACTCCAGCCCCATGAGGGGCAGTGGACGGGGGTGGCGTCTGAGCTAATGAACATGGAGGGGTGAGGAAGGGCTGCATCGGGGCGGCTTTGGGTTGATAATTTCTGATTTTACTCTTTTAAAAATCACAGTGAATGCCAATCAGAAAAGAGCTGGTTCACCCTGCCAGAAGAGCCGGCAGGCAGGGTCAGGTGGCAGATGAGGCAGTGGTGGAGAACCACAGCAGAGACATCAGCTTTCCTTACGGTCAGATTTGCTTCCAAGTGAGGCTAGAGGCTAAAAAGGTGGAGAATATCTGAAACAAACCAGAAAACTAAAGAGGGAGCCCTGAAGCTGTAGAGCCAAAACTTGACCTTGGGGCAAGTCCTGCTTCAAGCCCAGAGACGCCCGAGGCCAGCCCAGGGCAGGGCTGCTGCTGGGGGTCAGGGCTGGGTGGGAAATGGGAGACTGCAGGAGAGGGGAGGAGCTGGCGGGACATGGCCTGGGGCCACCTTGCACCGGCTCTGACAGCAAAGGGGCAGGCTTTAGGATCTGGGAACCTAAAGGCTCCGACGACAGAATCTTCCCAAGTAGAGAGGCCACTAGGCCTGGGACACCTCCCAAGTAGAGAGGCCCTCCAACCCCGGGACACCTGCCTGTGGGCTTGGGGTCCTAGAGGCACAGCCAGATTCAGGTGGCCCAGGAGAGAAAGGGGACAGCCTCTTCCTGGCAGATGGATCTGCCCTGGGGCCTTGCCCTCCGCCCATGGTTCCAGACCAGGGACTCTTTGGCTGAGCTGAGCGCACCACTCCAGAGGCAAAGCAGGACGGCTGGTCTTTGGCCCCCACCCTGCCTCTGCCCTTTCCTCCCCCAGGGACTGGAGAGCCACTGGGTTACTGGGCTCTTTCGACCCAGAGGACGGCTGCTCCTGGGAGGCCTGTGCCCACGCCCCCTTCCTCTGGGGCCCTCGGCCTTTGGCCTGACCATCAGCTCACTCTTGAGAGCTCAGAGGAAAAACCGGGCAAGTCGGCTGCTTCCTTGATGCAGGAGGGACCTAGCCCCCATCACCCACCCAGCGAGCTGGTCCCAGCCATCATGGCCCAGCCAGAAAGCTTTCTGAGCACTCTCAAAAGGCTGCCTGTCCCCAGCCAGCTAGAAGGGTCAGGGGAGATTAGACAGGGAACCAAAGCGTCCAGGAGGCTGGAGTGCGGGGCAGGACAGGAGGAAAGAAAGGTGAGGCGTCGTCATTCCCAAACCAGGCAGGGAGTGTGTGCTGTGTTTGCATTTCGGGCAGGGAAGTATGTTGGATGGAGGCTCTGAAGTTGCAAACCTTGTAGGCCAACCTACGAGGGCAGTTCTTCCCTAAGCCAACGGGTGGCGCAATACAACGCAACAAACTGTACATATCCTTATAATGAATCCGGCAACTGGAAAGGAAATGTCACAGGTTATGGCAACAAAGGCAGGATGGAGCCCGACCCGCCCGCCCGCCCAGCCTGTGATGGGAAGACCAGCCTCGCGCAGGCGTGGCGGCGGAGGTGAGGGGTGCACTGGACAGGTGGCACCTCGCTGGGGGACTGGGGCCTGGAGCTCCCCGGGAGGTGTGGTAAATAACCCCAGCGAAATTTCCAGAGCCCGATGTGTGCAGGAGCCGCTCCACACAGAACACTGCGCTGCCCTCCCTCTCGGTCAACTCTTCCTGTCACTGCCTGAGTGACGATGCTCCCTGGGCCTCCCAGGTCAGCCAAACCCTCTGCTGCACCACAACACAGTGGGTCTGCTTCTCTATCACGGCAGCCTCAGAGGCCCACACCCGTCTGCCTCCTGACTGACCCCGTCTCCCTGAACACTGTGCCCTCCCCTAGAAGCCCTGGTCCAGCTAAGGACCTCCTATCATTGTCGGGCTGGCGTCCTTGGGTCACCACCAATGCTCCTCTCTCCTACAGTGTAGCCCCCTCGGTCCAATCAGCTCCAAATCACGTTGAATTTCCTTCTGTAAAAGGGGGTAGAAACAGGAAGCCCCACCTGGGCCTCACCAAAGGTGTTTGCTAAGGTTGTTGCAGCCAAGGGACCACCACGGGGGGCTGGACACATGTGACACCTCCCACCCTCCCCAACTGTCCCTGCCCATCAAGCCCAGGTGAAAGGTGTGGGCCTGACACCATCACTTCTCGATTCAAGGACTGTACCCACTGTCTATAAAACAAAATCAAAGCGACTTGCTTAACCAATTTCCATGCCCTTCTCAACCAGTCTCAGCCTTCCCTGCAGCCCCTCTGCAATGCGCTCTCCTCTCCAGCCAGACAGAAGCCACCGGGCCTCCCTCTCCCCTCTGCCCCACCTCCCACCCCCAGCTCAATCCTTCCTATTAAGTTCAGCTCAAATGCCGCCTTCTCTCATTCTTCAGGCCGGACGTGGCCTCTCCTTCCTCAGAAATGCTCTGGCCTTGAGCTACAGTCACCACATGGTCTCACTGCCCAGCCCGCCTGAGTGTTCTGACAGCATGTGCCCGTTTCCCCTTGAGCCCCTGCCCCAGCACATGGCAGATGCCCAGGAGATGTTATTGGACAGATGGGTGGACACAGAAATGAGCAGCCAGATTGCTGCAAGAAGTGTGACTGCAATTCTCCTCTCAAGTCGCCAGGCTTCACACCACAGGGTTGAAGCAACAACAAAAGGAAGGCTGGGAAAAGCAACACCAGGGTGAATAGCTCCGTGATTTCAGAATCCACCCACAGCAGGCACATGCACACCACAGGCACACACACACACAGGCACATGCGCACCACAGGCATGTGCATACCACAGGCACACACATGCACACATGGGTACATGCACAACACAGGCACACACACACACAGGCACATGCCCACCACAGGCACGTGTACACCACAGACACGAGCACACCACAGGCACACAGGCACGTGTACACCAGACACGTGCATACCACAGGCACGTGCACACCCACACCACAGACACGTGCACACCACAGGCACATGCACACCCACAGGCACGTGTACACCACAGACACGTGCACACCACAGGCACACACAAGCATGTGTACATCCACAGGCACACACACATGCACACCACAGGTGCACACGCACATGCCATGCATACACACATCCATATACAACCACACATGCATGCACACACAAACATGCAGTTCACTTGCACACATATACACACATGTGCACATATATACAATTACATGTGCACACAAACATGAACATGCACACACATGTGCGTGCCTATGTGCGTGTACATGTGCACAAAACATACATGTAGACATCTGTGTGCATGCATGCACAACGCACGTGTACACATGCACATATGCACATGCACAGAGTGCACATGTGGTCACATTGTGTAAACACACACAACACAGCCATGTATATGCACACACGTCCTGTTTGTGCACATGCACAGTCACACGTGCCCACACAACTTAGGAAATTTCATAAATTTTGTTGTTGTTTCAAAGTTTCTCCCAAAGAACGAGGAGCCATAGAGTGGTCCCCTGGGAACTGACTACATCACTGCATTTGTCATGGAGGCTAACCAAAAAGGCTCCAGGTGCCCAGTGTTCTGCTCAGGAGGCAGGATCCAGACCCAATCTGCTCAGCTGCCTCTGCTGGCCCCTCAGCTCGTCCTGGCCATCTTGGGCTGCGTGGGGTGAGCCCAGGCTGCTCGTGGGGGCAGAATCATGTGTTGCCAGCAGGTCACATCTGTGCTACTTCAAGGCCCGCAGGTTTTGCGTATTATTTTGTGTGTACTATCTCTGGGGTGAGGCCTGTATTCTGTTGCTTACTCTTCAATAAGCTCTTCTCATATCCCCGACTGCCTGTGTCTTCCAAGGATCCCTGTCGGAGACTCTGGCTTTGGTACGGTACCACTGTGCATGGTAACCAAGCTGCTATCTGGCCCAAGTCCACTTCCCGTTCTTCCTGCCTGTGCTCCTGCCGGCGGCTGACTGCGGAAGGCCCGGGAGTAGCTCATAAAGATTGCGGAACGTTGTCTTCCTCTCACGGGCCTTTGCTGATCTGCCTTTGCTCTTTAGTGCTAACTACATGCTATAAAGTGTCTCTGTTTTCTGCAACACAGTCTCCTCTGGAAAAAATACACCCAGAAAAAGCAGCGACTCTCTAGACCACACAGTCAGGGTGACCTGCCTAGAACTCACCTAAATCCTGCCTCAGCTGGAGTCTCTCCTGCCCTTTGCCTAACAAGGTCTAGGTCTTCAGTGTGGTCAGTCTCCCCCAAGTCCACTGGGCTTACCCAACCACAGGTGCTGTGGGAATGTGCCTGGGCCTGTCCCTCCCAGCATAACTAAGTATCATAGGGCAAACATGTTGCTGCATCAGACACGACAGGGTTCTCGCAAGCCACAGAAATTGTCATATACACCATGAAACACAGACAATCTCTACGTCTGTTCTGCACTGTGTAAAAACTTGTGTATTTCCCACTTAAATGAAAAGCACCCACAGAGATGCTGTGGGCCTGGAAGAGCCTGGACAGGAGAGGCCCTGTCCCAGAGCCCCCGATACTGCCAGTGGCTCCGGACCTTGTCTAGACTGGGAAGGGCTCCGTGCAGCACCTTCTGGACCCTCACCAGGAGGGTGAGGGTGCTCCGGGGAGGCTGAGTGGATAGGAGGGTGGGGAAGTCTAGTCAGGCTCCCAGGCTTTTTGTGTCTGTGGAGGGCTCCCTCTGCTGAACTGCAGTTTAAGCAAAACCGGGCAGAACCCAGGAGCTCTGTGGACAGACAGTAGGATCTCACCATGAGGGGTCTGACCACATCCTGCCGGCCCTCCCCCAGCAAGGGCGCTGGGGGTAGAGGAGCGCAAGGGGGCCTGGGCAGGCTGGGGAGCTCAGAGAGAAAAGGCAGACCTCGGAGCCACTCACGGTTCCCTCATCCCCCTGGGGCACAGGGAGTGGTGGATATCTACGCACTCACTGACAGCTGCTCATCCACGGCCACTTCCTGGGCACGCACTGTGAGTGAGGTGCCAGCAGGCCTCGTGGCCTTGCAGGGAGCAGCCCACAGTAGACACTGCTTGAGTGAGTGAGTGAGTGAGCAAGTAAATGAGGAACAAGAGATGGGAGGAATGGACACACGGAAAGATGGAGAAGCCATGCTGCCTGACCTGTCTTCCCTCCCGAGTAAGCTCTCAGCCCTGCTGAGATGCCATGCTGTTCGGGACTCCCGTGGATCCTGATCTCAAACAGCTTCACCTTCTGACCCAAACCATGCCCTTCACGTGACTCTTGTTCTGTCTGGAAAGGCGCCGCCTCTCGCCTTTGAAACAAGCAAACCTTTCCCACCATGACAGACGATAGACAAGGGTCTTAAACACACTACAGCCTTCCTGGTAGTTCATCTGATGTCAGAAAAGTTCACCAAGCACCCACTATGTGCGGCCTGGGCTGGGGACACAGAGGTGCACGTTGGCCCCTGTCCCCAAGGGAAAGAGCAGAGGGAGACCCCTAAGCCTCTTAGGGAGAATGTCCTAAAACCCCACACTGAGTTTCACAAGGACGCTATGGCTGTGCTGCCTCCACACACTCCCACAAGCCCCCCACGGCCCTCACATGACAGGCCTTGGAAGAAGACAGTAAACTTCAGCAGAAGACCCGAGTCTCACAAATCCCATGAAAACCTTCCACGACTCCGGGTACCTCCCAAGGAACTGAACTCAAGGTCTCAAAAGACCCTTATCACTTTATGCAGTCCGGGCCACTGCGCAAAGGCACACGAGATGGCAAAGGGAGGCGCTGCTCAGAGGAGACACCACTGCTGCTCTACACAGAACAGGACAGATCCCTGGGCCCCAAACCAAAACCTGAGGGGGTGCTCACTTGAAACATGTCCGAAGCCACCAGGCCCATCCCAAGATCTATGGGTATGGACCACCCCCAACGACCACAGAGCACCAGGGCTCACTTACCACGCAGCCGGGTCATATTCAGCCCAGACCCGGATGAACTCGTCCAAGTGGTGAGGACCTAGGATGGAAGAGTCCCGCGTAAGGTACTCAAAATTGTCCATGATCACAGCCACAAAGAGGTTCAACATCTGCAGGACAGGAAGGAGAACAGGTAACATAGACAGACCTCAGTCTGCCCTCCCCGCCGCCCCCCACCACTGTCCAGTGTGTGTGAAGCTCTCAGGATACCAGGCATCACTCTGATTAGACCAGCGCATGCCCGACCTGCTCTCCCCGTGGGACTTCCCAGGGTTCCGGAATCCACATGCTAGTGTCTTGCCTATTTCAGGCCCCGGAGTTTCTTGTCCATGACCCGCCTTCCTCTCTGTGATCACATTTCCTTTCCCTCTCAGACTGGCCTTCCACGGGATCAGTGACTTGCAGTTAACAGTTTGGACTCTATAGGCCAACAGTTTGGGTTCTTATTTTAAAATTAAATTTAAAGTCACATAACATTTTAAAATGTACAGTTCAGGGGCATTTAGTGTATTCACAATATTGTGCAACCATCTCTCTCTTTTCAAAACTGTTTTCATCATTCCCGAAGAGTACCTCATACACATGAGGTACTCACCACCCTGATCCCCACCCCCAGTCCCCTGGCAACCACCAATCTCCTTCCTGTTTCTATAGCTTTGTCTATTGTGGGTATTTCACATAAAGGAATCACACAGTATGATTTTATGTCTGGCTTCTTTCACTTAGTTTTATGTTTTCAAGGCTCATCCATATTGTAGTATATGTTAGTACTTCACTTCTTTTTATGGCAGAATAATGTTCCAGTGGTGATACACCACATTCATTCATTCACTGACAGGCATTTGGGTTGTTTCTGCCTTTTGACTGTTCTGATTAATGCAGCCATAAACGTTCATGTACAAGTTTCTGTGCAGATATATCTTTTCATTTCTCTTGGGTATATACCTAGGAGTGAAATTACTGGGTCATATGGTAATTCCGTGCTTCATTTTTTTTTATGAACTGCCAAACTTCTTCCATAGCAGCTGGTGCATTTTACATTCCTACCGGTAATGTACAACAGTTCCTCCTTCTCCACATCCTTGTAGACACTTGTTATTTTCAATTTTTAGAAAAATTATTGTTATAGCTGTCATGGTGGATGTAAAGAGGTATCTCATATGGTTTTGTTTTGCATTTCCTTAATGACCAAAGATGTTGAATATCTTTTCATGTGATTGTCTGCCATTTGTATATCTTCTTTAGAGAAACGTCTATTCTTATCCCTTGCCATTTAAAAAATTGGGTTGTTTGTTTTTTTGTTGCTGAGGTGTAGGAGTTCTTTATATATGCTGAATATTAACTCCTTATTAAATATGTGATTTGCAAATATTTTCTACCATATTGTTCTGTACATTGTATTTCCACATATTTAATAATGTCCTTTGATGTACAAAACTTTTAAATTTTGTTGTAGTCCAATTTATCTATTTTTTCTTTGGTTGCTCATGATTTTGGTGTCCAATCTAAGAATCCATCACCAATTCTGACGTCTTGAGGATTTACCCTTTATGTATTCTTCTAATAGTTTCATAATTTTTGCTATTCTATGAGGTCTTTTATTGACTGAGAAAATTTTGTATATTGAGTGAGGTAGTGGTCCAACCTCATTCTTTTGCATGTGGATATCCAATTTTCTCCATATTATTTGTTGAAAAGATTATTCTCTCCCTCACTGAATTATCATGGAAAGAAAAGACAAGTCTTCCCCCCACTGGCACAACTGTCAAAAGTCAATTGACCACAGATATTTGAGTTTATTTCTGGACTTTCAATTCTACTTAATTGGCCTATGTATCTATCTTTATGCCAGTACCACATTGTTTTGATTACTGTAGCTTTCTAGTACGTTTTGAAATTAGGAAATGTGTTGTTGGAATTAGTTTGCTAGTATTTTGTTGATGATCTTTGGATCAATATTCATAAGAGATATTAGTCTGCAGTTTTCTTTTCTTGTGGCATATTTGACCATGATATAAGGGTAATGCTGGCCTCACAAAATGTGTTAGGAAGTGTTTCCTCCTCTTGTGTTTTTGGGAGAAGTTTGAGTGCTCATTTTCTTCTTTTTTTTTTTTTTAACTGTAGTAAAGATACATAACAAAAAATTTTCCATTTTAACAATTTTTAAGTGTAGAGGTCAGTGGCATTAAGTATATTCACATTGTTGTGCAACCATGCATACCATCCATCTCCAAAACTTTCTTCGTAATCCCAAACTGAAACTCTGTATCCATGAAACAGTAATTCCTCATCCATCCTCCCCTGGAAACCACCATTCTACTTACTGTCTCGATGAATTTGACTACTATAGGTACCTCATATAAATGGAATCATACAGTATCTGTCCTTTTGTGACTAGCTCATTTCACCTAATATAATGTCTTCAAGGTTTATTCACATTGTAGAATGTGTCAGAACTCCTTTTCCTTTTTAAGACTGAATAATTATAGTCCATTCAATGTTCATACCACATTTTGTTTACCCATTCATCTGTTGATGGAAACTGGGGTTCCTTTCTCCTCTTGGCTATTGTGAATAACACCGCTATGAGCATGTTTTGACATGTATCTGTTGAAGTCCCTGATTTGATTTCTTTTGGGTCTATACCAAGAGTCACTTCTATTAATCTTTTGAGGAACTGCCATACTATTTTCCACACCACCATTTTACAGTTCTACCCACCAGTGCATAAGGGTTGAAATTTCTCCACATCTTTGCTAATATTAATTAATTAATTAATTAATTAATTAATTCTTTTTTTTTTTTTTTGAGATGGAGTCTTGCTCTGTCTCCCAGGCTGGAGTGCAGTGGTAGGATCTTGGGTCACTGCAGCCTCCACCTCCCAGGTTCAGGCAATTCTCTGCCTCAGCCTCCTGAGTAGCTGGGATTACAAGTACACGAGACCACACCTGGCTAATTTTTGTATTTTTAATAGAGACACGGTTTCACCATGTTGGCCAGGCTGGTCTCAAACTCCTGGCCTCAGGTGATCTGCCCATCTCAGCCTCCCAAAGTGCTGGGATTACAGGTGTGGTTTTATTTTATTTTTTGAGACAGAGTCTCACTCTGTCACCTAGGCTGAAGTGCAGTGGCATGATCTCAGCTCACTGCAACCTCTGCCTCCTGGGTTCAAGAGATTCTTGCGCTTCAGCCTCCCAAGTAGCTGGGATTAAAGGCGTGTGCCACCACACCTGGCTAATTTTTGTATTTTTAGCAGAGCCGGAATTTCACCATGTTGGCCAGGCTGGTCTCAAACTCGTGGCCTCAAGTGATCTGCCTACCTTGGACTCCCAAAGTGCTGGGATTACAGGCCTGAGCTACTGCACCTGTCCTATTTTCTTTTCTTTCTTCTTCTTCTTTTTTTCTGAGACAGAGTCTCATTCTAAAGCCCAGGCATGATCTCAGCTCACTGCAACTTCCATCTCCCGGATTCAAGCAATTCTCATGCCTCAGCCTCCTGAGTAGCTGGGATTAGACATGCACCACCAGGCCCAGTTAATTTTTGTATTTTTAGTAGAGACAGGGTTCTGCCATGTTGGCCAGGCTGATCTTGAACTCATGACCTTAAGTGATCTGTCTACCTCGGCCTCCCAAAGTGTTGAGATTACAGGCGTGAGCTACCGCACCCGGCCTATTTTCTTTTCTATCTTTTTTTCTTTAGTAATAGCAATTCTACTGGGTGTGAAGTGGTATTTCACTGTGGTTTTGATTTGCATTTTCCTAATTATTAGTGATGTTGAATATTTTTTCATGTGCTTATTGGTCACTGTATTTGGAGAAATGGATATTAATCACTTGTCAGATGAATAGTTTGCAAATATTTTCTCTGATTCTGCAAGCTGTCTTGTCACTCTGTTGATTATTTCATTGGCTGTGCAGGAGCTATTTACTTATTTTTACTTATTCAGTTCCTTTTTTTTTAAATTCAATCCCTTTGCCCATTTCTTTCTCAAAAAAATTTTTTTTTGCTTTCATTGTTATTTTTAATTGGCATGCAATAATTGTACATATTTATGGGGTACAGTGTGATATTCTGACACATGTATACAAATGTGTAATGATCAAATCACAGCAATTAGCATGTCTGTCACCTCAAACACTTATTTCTGTGTTGGGAGCATTCAAAATTTGCTCTCCTATTTGAAAATATTCGAAATATTTGAAAACATTCAACAAACTGTTGTTAATTATAGTCACCCTATAGTGATACAGAAGACTAAAACTTACTTCACCTGTCTAGCTGTACTTTTCTATCTGTTCACCAACCTTTGGCTATCCCCCATCCTCCTAACCTTCCCTGCCTCTAGTAACCACTATTCTACTCTCCACTTCTATGAGAGCAATTTTTTTTAGCTTCCACATGTGAGAACACGCAATATTTATCTTTCTGTGCCTGACTTATTTACCTTAACCTAATGACCTCCAAGCTCATCCATGTTGCCACAAATGGCAGAATTTCATTCTTTTTATGGCTAAATAGTATTCAATTGTGTATAAAGAAAATATTTTAAAAATCCATTCATGTGTGGATCGACACTTAAGCTGATTCTGTATCTTGGCTACTGTGAATAGTATGGCAATAAACATGGGAGCCCAGATATCTCTTTGACATAATTGATTTACTTCCGCTTGGATATATACCCAGTAGTGGAATTGCCAGATCATACACAGTAGTTCTATTTTTAGTTTTTTGAGGAGCCTTCCTACAAACAGTGTATGAGCGTTCCCCTTTCTCTGCATCCTCACAAGCATTTGTTATTTTCTGTGTGTGTTTTTGGTAACAGCCATTCTAACTAGGGTGAGATGGTATCTCACTGTGGTTTTGATTTGCATTTCCCTGATGATTAGAGATGTTGAGCACTTTTTCATATACCAGCTGGCCAGACATTCGTACGTCTTCTTTTGAAAGATGTCTATTCAGTTCATTTACCCATTTATTAATCTGATTTTTTTTTTTTTTTTTTTTTTTTTTTTTTTTTGAGACCAGGCCTTGCTCTGTCACCCAGGCAAGAGTGCAGTTTAATTGCTTGTCAGATAAATAGTTTGCAAATATTTTCTCCGATTCTGCAAGCTGTCTTGTCACTCTGCTGATTATTTCACTGGCTGTTCAGAAG
>NW_012117821.1:145852-155802 GCF_000951035.1 Colobus angolensis palliatus
GATTTTTTTTTTTTTTTTTTTTTTTTTTTTTGCTGATGGGTTGTTTGAATTTCACCTTGTATATTCCAGGTATTAATTGCTTGTCAGATAAATAGTTTGCAAATATTTTCTCCGATTCTGCAAGCTGTCTTGTCACTCTGCTGATTATTTCACTGGCTGTTCAGAAGCTTTTTACTGAAATGCAATCCCATTTGTCTATTTGTGCTTTGGTTGCCCGTGCTCTTGAGGTCTTCTCCATATAATTTTTGCCCAGACCAATGTCCTGAAGTGTTTTCCCTGTATTTTCTTCTAGTAGATTCATGTTTTTGAGTCTTACATTTAAGTCTTTGATCCATTTTGAGTTGGCTTTTGTATATAGTGAGAGATCGGGTTTGAGCTGCATTTTTCTGCATGTGGATATCCAGTTTCCCTACCATCGTTTATTGAAGAGACTGTCCTGCTCCAATGAATGTTCTTGGTGCTTTTGTTAAAAAATCAATTGGCTGTAAATACAAAGACTTATTTCTGAGTTCTCTATTCTGTTCCCTCAGTCTACCTTTCTGTTTTTATGCCAGTACCATGCTGTTTTGAAGTTTGGTAGTGGGATGCCTCCAGCTTTGTTCTTGTTGCTCAAGATTATTTAAGCTATCCAGGGTCTTTTGTGGTTCTGTATTAATTTTAGGATTATTTTTTATATTTCCATGAAGAATGTCATTGGTATTTTGATAGGGATTGCATTAAATCTGTAAGGTCCTTTTCACAATATTAAGTCTTCCAATCCATGAGCATCAAATGTCTATTTTTTGTGTGTCCTCTTCAGTATCCTTCATCAATGTTTTACAGTTTTCCTTGTAGAGGTCTTTCACTTCCTTAGTGATTTCTTTTGTAGCTATTGTAATGAGACTGATTTCTTTTTCTGCTAGTTTGCTGTTGGTATACAGACACACTACTGATTTTTGTATACTGATTTTACTTAATTACTTTATGAGTTCTAAGAATTTTTTGGTGGAGCTTTTAGGGTTTTGTATATATAAGACATGGCCGCAAACAGGAACAATTTGACTTCCTTCTTTCCAATTTGGATGCGCTTATTTTTTTTCTCTTATGTAACTGCTCTGGCTAGAACTTCCAGTATTATGTTGAATAACAGTGGTGAAAGTGGGTATCTTTTCTTGTTGTAGATCTTTTCCCCATTCAGTATGACGTTGGCTGTGGGTTTATCAGATACAGCCTTTATTGTGTTGAGGTATCTTCCAACCTAACTTGTTGAGCTTTCATTATGAAAGGATGTTGAATGTTATCAAATGCTTTTTCTGTGTCTATTGAGATGATAATATTGTTTTTGTCCTCATTCTGTTGATGTGATGTATTATGTTGATTACTGGTTTATTTATTCCTTACATCCCAGGAATAAATCCCATTTGATCACAGTGAATTACAATGTGCTGCTGGATTCAGTTGCTACTAATTACTACAAAATACTATTTTTCTTGAGAATTTTTGCATCTATGATCATCAGGAATATTGGCCTATAGTTTCCTTTTTCTTTCTAGTGTTTCTCATTTGTTTTTGCTTCTGTTTCTGCTGTGTCTTTGTCTGGTTTTTACATTAGGGTAATGCTAGTCTTGTAGACTGAGTTTAGAATTCTCTAGTGAAACACCCTAGGCTTTTCTTTGATGGGAGATTTTGTTTCTGTTTTTGTTTTTTGTTTTTTGAGATGGAGTTTCGCTCTTGTTGCCCAGGCTGGAGTGCATTGGCACGATCTCGGGTCACTACAACCTCTGCTTCCCAGGTTCAAGAAATTCCCCTGCCTCAGTCTCCTGAGTAGCTGGGACCGCAGGTGTGCGCCACCATGCCTGGCTAATTTTCTTTTTGTATTTTAGTAGACATGGGGTTTCAGCATGTTGGCCAGGATGGTCTCGATCTCCTGACCTCATGATCTGCCCGCCATGGCCTCACAAAGTGCTGGGATTACAAACATAAGCCACCACGCCTGGCCGATGGGAGATTTTTAAATTACAGATTCAATTTCATTACAGTAATTGGTCTGTTCAGGTCTTCTTTTCTTCTTGGTTCAATCTTGGTAAGTTCCACGTGTCCAGAAATTTATTCATTTCCGCTAGGGTTTCTAATGTGTTGCTGTATAGTTGTTCATAATAGTTACTAATGATCCTTCGTATTTCTATGATATTAGTTGTAATGTCTCCTTTTTACTTCTGAATTATTTATTTGCATATTTTCTTGCTTAGTCTAGCTAATGGTTTGCATTACCTTTTCATAAAAACAATTTTTTTTTTTTTTTTTGAGACAGAGTCTGGCTCTGTCGCCCAGGCTGGAGTGCAGTGGCATAATCTCGGCTCACTGCAACCTCCGCCTCCTGGGTTCAAGCAATTCTCCTGCCTCAGCCTTCCAAGTACATGGGATTACAGGTGCCCACCACCACGCCTGGCTAATTTTTGTACTTTTAGTAGAGATGGAGTTTCACCATGTTGGCCAGGCTGGTCTCGAACTCCTACCCTCAAGTCATCCACTTACCTAGGCCTCCCAAAGTGCTGGGATTACAGGTGTGAGCCACCGCACCTGGCTACATTTTCATTTCATTGACCTTTTGTAAAGTTTTCATCTCAATATTGTTTCTTTTTGCTCTTGCTCTGATCTTTATTATTTCTGTTCCTCTACTGATTTTTGGCCTGGTTTAGGTTTTATTCCTAGTTCCTTGAGATGCATCATTAAGTCATTTATTTGAAATCTTTGTGTGTTTTCGGTGTAGGCTTTTATTGCTATAAACTTCCTGTTTCATACTGCTTTTTCCGTATCCCATAAGTTTTGGCATGCTATGTTTCCTCCCCACCTACCCTGCCCCCTGGTTCAAGTTATCATGAGAGGTGTTTCTATTTTTATTGTTTCAATAATTTTTTTTTTTCTTTTTAAGACAGGGTCTCACTGTCACCGGGCTGAAGTGCAGTGGTATGATCTCAGTTCACTGCAACCTCTGCTTCCCGGGTTCAAGCGATTCTCTTGCCTCGGCCTCCCAAGTAGCTGGGACTACAGGTACGTGCTACCATGCCTGGCTAATTTTTGTATTTTCAGTAGAGACAGGGTTTCACCACGTTGGCCAGGATGGTCTCGATCTCTTGACCTCATGATCCACCCGCCTCAGCCTCCTAAAGTGCTGGGATTATAGGCATGAGCCACTGTGCCAGGCCAAATTGTAAAACTGCCTTCTTAATTTCTTCATTGGCCCATTTGTCATTCAGGAGAAGGTCAATTTTCATGAATTTGTACAATTTCAAAAGTTCCCCTTGTTATTGATTTCTAGTTTTATTTCATTTGTTAGAAAAAAATACTTGATACGATTTCAATTATTTTACATTTGTTGAGACTTGTTTTGTGGCCTAACATCTGATTTCTTCTAGATAATCTTCCATGTGATGATGAAGCTAATGTGTACCACGCAATGGTTGGATGGAAAGTTCTGGAAATGTCTGTTACGTCCATTTGGACTAAAAGGCAGTTTAAATCCAATGTGGGTTTTTTGTTGTTGATTTTCTGTCTAGATGATCTGTTCAATGATGAGCATGGGGTACGGAAATCCCCAAATGACACTGCGCTGAAATCTCTCTCTCTTTTTGGATCTAATAATATTTGTTTTGTATATCTGGGCGCTCTACTGTTGGGTCCATATATATTGACAATTGTATTTTCTTGCTGAGTTGATTCCTTTATCACTCTATGATGACATTCCTTGCCCTAAACATTTTTTTCTTAAAGAGATGGGGTGTTGGTATGTTGCCCAGGCTGGAGTGCAGTGGCTACTCACACAGGTGTAATCACAGCACACTACCACATTGAACTCCTGGACTCAAGCAATCTTTCCACCTCAGCCTCCCAAGTTGCTGGGACTACAAGTATGCACCACCACACTGGGCTTCTTTTCAGAGTTTTTGACTTAAAGTCTGCTTTGTCTGATATAAGTATAGCACTCCTGCCCACTTTGGTTTCTGTTTGTGTGGAATATGTTTTTCATCCCTTTACTTTCATTCTATATGTGTCTTTATAGGTGATGTGAGCTTCTTGTAGCCAGTATATAGTTGGGTCATTTAAAAAAATCTGTTCAGCTAGTTTATATCTTTTAAGTGGGGGAGTTTAATCCATTTACATGTAAGATTATCATTTATAGGTAGGACTTACTCCTGTCATTTTGTTAATTATTTTCTGGTTGTTTTGTATATCCTTTCTTCCTTTCTTCCTCTCATTATTTATAATTACAGTTTAGTGGTTTTCTGTAATAATAAGGTTTGATTATTTTATCTTTCTCTTTTGTGAAACTCACTCTACCAGTGAGTTTTATATTTTTGTGTGTTTTCACGACAGTAATTATCATGTCTTTGCTTCCAGATGGAGGACTCCCTTGTGTATTTCTTGTAAGGCTGGTCTAGTGGTGATGAATTCTCTCACTTCTTGCTTGTCTGGGAAAGACTTTATTTTTCCCTCATTTCTGAAGGATAGCTTTGCTGGGTATAGTATTCTTGACTGGCAGTTTGTTTTTTGTTTTCTTTTTGCCACTTAGAATACATCATTTGCATTCTCTCCTGGTCTATAAAATTTCTGCAGAGAAACCTGCTATTAGTCTAATGGGAGACTCTGTTATATGTGACTTGATGCTTTTCTCTTGCTGTTTTTAGAATTTTCTCTTCTCTTTGACTTTTGACAATTTGACCATAACATGTCCTGGGGAGAACCTTTTTGGTTCAATCTATTGGAGGACCACTGAACTTCTTGGATTTGGATGTCCATATCTCTCCCCAGACTTGGGAATTTTCTAGCTATTACTTCATTAAATAGGTTTTCTACACCTTTTCCCTTCTCTTTTCCTTCTAAACACCCATAAAATTTTTTTTTGCTTAATTGTGCTCCGTAATTCTTGAAGGCTTTTCTTCACTCTTTTTAATTATTTCTTTTCTTTCCCACTAACTGATTAATTTCAAATGACCTATCTTCAAGTTCAGAGATTTCTTTTTTCTTCTGCCTGATCAGATTCACTGTTAAAGCTCTCTATTGTTGGTTTTTATTTTTAATTTCATTCATTGAATTTGTCAGCTGCAGGATTTCTGCCTGGTTCTTTTTTTATGATTCCTATCTCTTTGTTGAATTTTTCATTCATACCGTCCATTGCGTTCCTGATTTCACCGCATCGTCTGTCTGTATTTTCTTGTATTTTGCTGTACTTCTTTAAGAACATTATTTTGAATCCCTTTTCTGGCATTTTTAAAATTTAGTTTTTACTAGGGTCTACTACTAAAGAATTATGTTCCTTGGGTGATGTGGGATTTCCTCACTTTTTCATGTGTCTTGTGTCCCTTGATGTCTGTACATCTGATAGAACAAATCACCCCTTCCAAACTTTGTACAGTGAAGTTGGGTTTTAGTGTGCCAGCTGGGAAGGGCGTAGTTAATCTGTTTCCAGGTGCAGTGGTAAAGTCTCCCTACAACTTCTTTAGCTGCATTCAACATCAGTAACTGTGGGCACTTCAGTTGTCCAGGATGTAGAAGTTTGTGGCAGCAGAAGTGGCAGTGTAGGCTGTAAATGTCCTCAGTGTCAAGGGCTTTTGGGGTCCCGTTATTTTTGTTTTCCCCACAGTTGGAAGACTTAGCTGAGGGGATACCTCTTGGTATCAGGTCTAATGGCCTGCAATCAGCTGCAGCACCACTGGGTTCCAGGTGTAGGTGCTCAGAGTGGCTATGGAGCTGGGGTCCTATGCTTAGAATCTCATGAACTTATTGTGGCATCTGGGTCTTGGGGTACAGGTGTGCTCCCTGGGGCAGAGTTGAGTGTACACTGCCCACAGTGCCACGATCTGACTCTAAGCCATTCCCAAGCAGCTCAGGCCCAGGTGGTGAGATTACAGCTGTGATTCTACTCTTGGGTGGGGTGGGGGCAGGGCATAGCACTGGTCCAAATCAGGAAGAAGGGGTGCTCTGGAGTTTTGGTCCTGAGAAGTTGGGTACAGCTGCAATTCAGGAACCTGAACCAATAGGGCTTAGTGGCATCTTGGGTCCCAGGGGAAAAGGCACCATGTAGTAGTTACTCTTGACCCTGGGATGGTGAGGCTTGGCAGTTCTGTGAGACCAGGTGTAGCAGCAAGTACCCTAGAATGGCAGAGCACAGCTGTCATTTGAGCCCTGGGGAAGAAAGGAACTCCATTCCGCAGGGCTGTCTCAGCAGCTCAGACTCTAGGGGGCAAGTCTAGCTCCAGGGAAGCAGGGCACTAGAGTAGTTTGGCCGGTGGGGCTGAGTGTCTCGGCTGAGCCAATGCTCTATTTATCTGGGATGGCAGGGTACCGTGTCAGTTCAGCCCTGGGATGCACAACCCTCAGTTCAGTCAGGGCACTGATTCCTGGGGGTGGGGGGGCAGGGGCAATGTGCCACTTCAGCTCAGGCTTGGGGGATGTGACTGCTCTGGGTGGCCAATGCACCATTTCCTGGGATGCAGGAAACTGCTTCAACTTAGACACTGGGGAGGTGTGACCACTCCGAGTGGTCAAGGTAGTGTTTTCCCAAGAGGCAGGGTACCACTTCAGCTCTGGCCTGTGGGCATGGAGGGGAAGGGTAGGTGAAGCAGCTCCACCTCCACTTGGCCCCTTGGGGAAGGGTGTAACAGCTGCTTGCAGCTCAGCTTCGGGATGTCGGTCACCAGTCTCAATTAGTTTGATGGCAGTTTTGCCTCAGGGATAAAGGGAAGCTGTGGCTACTCCAGGAGCAAGTCACACTCCCGCTGTAGTTCCAATTCCTAGGTAGTAGAGCACAGTAGCCACATGGGCTACAAGGGCTGAGCAGTGTTGGCATTGTCTCTTGGGGGAGCACAGCTGTGTGGACTCCAGGCAGCTCCCTCAGCTGGGCTTAGTGCCTTGAGGACTGCAGGGGACCCGAGGGGTGGGGTCTGTAGGTGTCTGAGGTGGTAATGGGGGCTCCTGGGATCCTCTTGCTTACCTCCTCACCAAAGGGAAAAGCTCCTCCTGGGTCCCAGCTGATCCTAGTTACAGGATGGAGTGGTGGTGTTTGATTGGTGTTTCCTTCCATTCTCTAAGTGGCCATCCCAAGGGTGCTCATTAGTGTCTCTGTTACACCTCTGATGTACTCCGAGACTCTCCCTCAGTTATTTTCGTTAAAATGTAATTTTTTGTTCATTGCTCTTTTTGAGAAGGACAAGCACTATGGGGAAAGTCAGTCATCCTGCTGATATTACCTCTCATTTCTTAATTGGGTTGTTTTACTTTTGTTGCTGAGTTGTAGGTAGAAGTTCTTTATACATTTTGTTAAATCAGGTTTGGCCTAACGCTGCCTCCTTGTATATTTTAAGTTCAGCCTAAAGGTTTCTCTGTACCTAGTGAACTATAACCTAAACGGAAGTGTAAACAGACTTTGTAACCCATTATCACACCAATCATCAAGTTTTGGCCAAGGAGGGCCAACTGTTCTAACTGTGTTCAAATAAGGCAAACGTTCAGTTGTAACCAATCAACTGTTTCTGCACCTCACTTCCATTTTCTGTACATCGTATTCCTTGTTCTGTCCATAAATCCTCTTCTGCCACGCGGCTGTGTTGGAGTCTCTGAGACTACTCCGACTCAGGAGGCTGCACGATTTGTGAATCATTCTTTGTTCAACTAAGCTCTGTTAAATTTAATTTGGCAAAAGATTTTCTTTCAACAATTATGATATTAACCCTTTATCAGAAATGTAATTTGCAAATATTTTCTCCAATTCCTTGGGCTGCTTTCTCATTCTGTTGATAGTTTCCTTTGATGCATGAAAGTTTTTAATTTTGAGTAGACAAATTTATTTTTTCTTTTATTTTGATTCTGGTGTCAAATCTAAGACTCTGTTACTAAGTAAAACATCATAAACATTTATCCACTATGTTTTCTTCTAAGAGCTTTATAGTTATAGCTCTTACATTTAGTTCTTTAATTTTATGTTAATTTTTGTATATAGTATAAGGTAGGAGTCCAACTCCATTCTTTTGTATGTGGATGTCCCGTTTTCCCAGCAAAGAGTGTCCCTTTGCCATTATACGGTCTTGGGCTTCTCTTTATTGGGAAGTTTTCGATTACTGATTCAATCTTCTTATTTGTTACAGGTCTATTCAGATTTTCTACTTAATTCAGTCAGTTATGGTAATTTGTGTCATTCTAGGAATTTGTCCTTTTCAATAACTTAGGTTCTAAGCTCAGGCTAAGATATTTAACATCTCCAAACCTCCATTTCTTCATTGTAATAATAATAATAATAATAATAATACCAATCTCAGGACAGTCACAGAGACTGAAATACTTAATGTATTCATAAGACTCTGATAGTGCCTGACTCAGTGATTATCAGCAGGCTGCCATGAACAACTTCATTCCCTATTCTTCCATCAGCACCCTCTATTCCAATTAATGGAACCAAATCCCAGCCTAACCAAGTCCTGCCACCCATCCCAAATTCACAGTCCCATTTTCTCCACGTCACTTCTCTATCAGACCAAACCACATCCCAGTGTTTCAAAACATGAGTTGCATGTCCAATCTGTGAGGGAAGTACCAGAAGAATTAGGATTACAGTTTCAGTAAGGAGACACCAGGATTAGCCAAGAACCATGACTGAGGTCCATGGGGACAAGAACAAAGGACAGTGGCCACGAAACACCCACTTCTCTGCACAGGGGTGACAGCTAAACCCAGGGATTCCTCGACTCATCCTGGACATGTCTAGTGAGTGCTGGCCCTGTGCGTGCTGCGGTATCATGAATGTGGCTTTCTGTGGAACCCCATCTCTGCAGCCAGGTGCATGGTAAGGTCAGGCTAGTAGGTTTGGCTTTGTGACCACAGGTGTGCTGGTTCTTACAGCACCAGATGTCCTTGGACAGTATAGAGACCAACGCCTCAGGAAAGTGATTCTCCAAAAAGCCCACCCTCCCTGCTGCCCACAAGGGGTCTTCGGAGGGATCAGGAGATGACTCAAACATGGAAATCCTTCCCTTGGTTTCTGGCAAGTGGCAAAACACAGTTTTGTAGGTTCTTCTGTATTTCTCTATCTAACTGTAAGCTCACCTGTCTCAAGTGTACACCATTCCCAACCACCTCAACCTCCTACTGCACCCTGCAAAGCTCACAGTCCGCCATCAGCACAAGTCCTTATATCTCCATCTCCCCTGAGTACTCTCCACTTGTTCTTGCTCTGGCTCAAACATCTAAGCGGATGGATGTCCCCTCTGGTCTCTTCTTTAGAAACCTGTTCTCTGGGGCTCACGTCACATATTAACTTTCCCCTTCCTTCATGAAAAACTTAGCACCTAGCTTGCTGTTTGTGTCTCCACTTCTATTCTTGTCATCATTCTTGTTGTTTTCAAGATCTACAGAGATGGGAGGACCACTGCCTGCCCTCTCCATTCCTGAACCTTCTCACCCATCAGCTCATCTCTTTGTTCCCACAAATCATGCTAAACATGCTTATCACCAGTGATCATGCTAATGTTAACGCAGTGATCTTGCAATGATAATGTCATGACGGCAATGATGTTTACTGATGGCATCACTCACTGTCTCCCGAGTCTCCACTTCACACATCCCACTCTGCTCACATCGCCTACTTTTCCGGCTCGCTTTTTCAAATACCTGCATCCCAAAACATGTCCTCACGAGAACCTCCAGTCCAGTGGCATTGCCCCTCACCCTCCTCTGTCCCCAGCTTTGATCCCACATCCAACACAATAACCATACTCTTACACACACCCTTCTCTCCCTCCTTGCACTTGTCTGGGAAATCCCGAATCTGGATAATTCACTTTCCTACCCATGTACTGAGGAGTGAACGTGGCTAGAGAAAAGCTCAGCTCGGCCGGGCGCGGTGGCTCAAGCCTGTAATCCCAGCACGTTGGGAGGCCAAGACGGGCGGATCACGAGGTCAGGAGATCGAGACCATCCTG
>NW_012117821.1:156419-202177 GCF_000951035.1 Colobus angolensis palliatus
TTGTTGTTGTTGTTAAGATGCAGTCTGGCTCTGTTGCCCAGGCTGGAGTGGAATCGTGCAATCTCGGCTCACTGCAGCCTCCACCTTCCAGGTTCAAGTGATTCTCTTGCCTCAGCTCCCCCAGTGGCTGGGATTACAGGTGTATGCCACCACGCCTGACTAATTTTTGTATTTTTAGTAGAGATGGGGTTTTACCATGTTGGCCAGGCTGGTCTTGAGCTCCTGGCCTTAGGTGATCTGCCTGCCTGCGCTTCCCAAAGTGCTGGGATTACAGGTGTGAGTCACCACGCCCGGCCCAATGAACAATTCTTGGTCATCATCTTGCATCACCTTCCGTCAATATGGCGCATGGCTGGTTACTTCCTCCCTCCGCCCACTCCCAGTTCTCCACCTGCCTCCCTGACTGCTCCTCCTCAGTTTCTGATCTAGTGCTCCTTTCTGCCTCCTCAATGCCCTTGGGGAGGGGCAAAGTCTTCAGCCTTCTTCTGAACACTGTTCTTCCCCTACGTCAATGCTCATCAAAGTTCAACACACAGAGTCACCCTGAGAGCTTGTTAAAACTCAGATTCCTGGATCCATCTCCACGACATCCTGATGCAGTCTGAGGAGTGGCCCGGGAATCTGAATGTCTAACAGGCACTCAGGTGCTGCTCTGGACGCAGGTCACAGCACCAAGCTTCGCATTAGCAGGGATCCAGCGAATAGCAAGCAGCCCCACAAACACACCAAACACTAACGACAACCCGTTTATATCTCCAGCCCAGAGGTCACTGGGCATCTCTGTTGCCTCCAACCCTAACCTAATCTCAGCTCCCCAGTACGCCCATGTCAGAAGAACTGCTCACCCTGTGGCCCCAGAAAACCCCAGGATGCAGCCTGCTTTTCCCTCTTCACATGCCCATCTCTCAACATCAATCGTGCCAGCTCTACTTTTCAAATGCAGCCCAATCCCACCTCATTCCCTTGCCTCTCCTTTCTCCAGGACACTGTTGCCCCCAGTCATCTCCCCACTCGTTCTGCAGCCACGTCCTCACTACTCACACAGAAGCCAGAGCCAAGCTGTAAAACATCAAGCAGACCCTGTGAGGCCCCCAGAGGCTTCCATGGATGTGAAATAAAATCCACACTTCTGGAGCCTGCCCTGCCGACCTCCCTACCCAGTCCGGCTGCTTTCCCCGCACACTGGCTGGGATGCTGTACCTTCACGTCCCATCACCACAGGGGATGACCTTCTAGAAGCTGGAAGTTAAGCAACAGTTGCCCCTGGAAATGTAACCTTTTTCCACGGACGTCAAGGAAGGGCCCACAGGAGCCTGTTACCACGTCGGCCCTTTCTCATGCTAATGAGGTCGCCATCTCTGGGAAACAAGGGCCATCAGCACAGACTCAGCTTGTGACACAGCCTGGATCGGAGTCAGGGATCAGCAGGAGATGTGGGGGGAGCCTGAGCTGCACCGAGACAAGATGTGGCACTGGGAGGGGCACGGTGCCCAGGACTCACCAGAAAGGAGCACAGGAAGATGAAGGAGACGAAGTAGAAGTAGGCAAAGTCACTTCCACACTCGGTGGCGTTGGCCTGCTCATCACAGGCCTGGTTGCTCAGGCAGGACAGCATGATCTCGTGCCAGGCCTCCCCTGTGGCGCTCCTGAGAAGAAGGGCAGAGCTGTAAGGCCCACAGAGG
The DNA here is from genome assembly GCF_000951035.1 of Colobus angolensis palliatus. Taxonomy (NCBI): domain Eukaryota; kingdom Metazoa; phylum Chordata; class Mammalia; order Primates; family Cercopithecidae; genus Colobus; species Colobus angolensis. The sequence goes on from NW_012117821.1 coordinate 158,102, forward strand.
CCCTCGAGGGAGCCCGAGCCCTGTGGGGCTGCCAAGCGTGCCCGCTCCTTTGGGCTCCTTCCCACAGAGAGCTCACACGTGTGCAAGGCCTGGGTCACAGATGCTGTTCCTTCAAAGGAGCCTTCGGCACTAGATTTCCAAACCGACCGTTAGTCAGGAAAGCGCTGCTTACTAAAAAGTATCTATGGCACCAGGGGCCAACGCCAGGATGAGCACTTCTTTGTGGACACCACAGGCCCCAGTTGTCTTCCTGACCTCCTCCCAGACACACGCCATCCTGGTCTTCTTCATTTCCAGAAATGGTGACTCTCCTTCCAGCTGCTCCAACCAAAAATGTAGGCATCATCTTTGCCTCCTCTCTCTATATATATCCTGTTCATCAGCTCATCTGCCTTCAAAACACAGCCAGGCTCTCACCACTCTTCACTGTCCTAGGCCAAGTGATCATGGCCTGCCCTGTGCTATGGAAGCTTCCAAGCTGGTCTTCTCACTCTGCCCTACACAGCAGGAAGCAGGGCCACTAAGCACAGGTCAGATCACATTCTTTCTCCTCTCAAAACCCTCCAACGACTTGCCTCACTCATCAGAAATGCCAAAATCCACATGACTGCCCACTGCACTGTGGGACCTGCTGCCCACTCTTTCCCTGACTTCACCCCCATCTCGGTTCCAGCTCAGTCCACTCCAAGCACCCTGGCCTCTGCTGGTCCTTGAACACCTCAAGAGCACCCTGCCCTGAGCAGCCACCCTGGATGCTGCTGCATGGTGTCTGTTCCTGGACACAGCCAGCACCAGGGGCTTGCAGGATACAAGTGGGTCAGAGGCCTGGGTCCCCACCTCCATGTGTCTGTGTGGTCAGCCCTGGGCATAAGCTGGGCCCACTCCTCACTGATGACAGCCAGAGGCAGGGGTGTTCCTGCAGGGCTGCTGCTTCAACCTGTGCCGGGCCTGACTGATAAGGGTGTTCCCAGGCAACACAAAGTTCAGGGAGAAACAGGAAGCCGTGAGACCAAAGGCCTCAAAACTAAGGCTGACTTCATAGATTTGCCTTAAATCTTCTGTGGCATGAGGCAGAATATTAATAAATGATGAAATAAAATGAACACAGCAGCTAAAGCCCAGACAAACAACATCATTTGGGGACAGTGTCAGCCTAAGGGTGCTTGCTTATCTTATGCAAAGAAACAAGAGTCCAAGAGGTCTCTTCAGGCAGCTCAGCAAAGCAGGTCTGGGTCTGCGCTCGCCCCAGCATGCATCTGCAGGCAGGGTGGGCTGTGTCGAGCAACCCCCAGGGCTGGCTGTGCAGCATCCCAGTGCATTTGCAAACATGAACTGAAATGGTAAATCCCTAAAAGAGCTCCTTCCTTCTGTCCTAGGTTCACGAGTGATAAACTGTGGAACACTCAGGAGGCAGGAAAACACATCGCCACCTCCCCTCTGCTCCCAAGTTCACTCTCAAACCAGGACGGCCATAGCACCTGCTCCGCGCCCAGGAACAGCAGCTGACGCTTAGCCCTCTCCTGGGCACATCTCCGCCAGGAGACCTCGGAATGCCCAGAAGCTTGTGCCACGGCCTCTTGGCCCCTCCAGGTTCTGCCTGTTACTTGGCTTGGCTGTATCCAGGAGCCCAGGGAACAGCGGCTCCCATGAGAGATAGTGGAAAATAAAGGTGTGTTCAGACCAGCAGTTCTGGCCGGTTGGGTTCCTTGGGCCACTGAGTAGCTACAAACTCTGCTGGCAGCAGTTCCCCCCTATTGCCCTACTGCCCTCGATCCCACCGATCCCTGTAATCAACAAGGGTGCAGGTGGAAAGCTGGAGGCCGCACATGAAGAGAGCCCCTGCTAGGCACCTCTGTCCTCCCAGACCTCTGCCTGGAGCCTCACTGGAGGCCCCCAAGCTGCCGCCAGGGAGCACAGATGAGGCAGCAGAGGCCGGCCTGGCCCAGGGCTCCCAGGATGACCTCCCTCAGGGCTTCCCTTCAGCCTGTTCTGAGATTGGGGCAGGTATCAGGAGCCTCTGGAAAAGATGAGCAGAGAGAGGGGAAGAACCAGAAAGGCCTGCTGAGGGGAAGCCAGTGGGGTTGGGGGATTAGAAGTGGGCTGTCTCCGTGGTTGGCCCCCACCCTTTTTCATCCTGAGTAAAGCAGCCACTGATGGAAGAAGAGCGGACATTGGCCTGGGTTGACCGAACAACACACCTGAACAGCAGCATCAGGGCTTGCAAAAACGTCCGGAAGTTGTTGTGGCGGTTGATGCTGGTGTCATCATCCAGGGCAATATTCCCAAACACCTGCAATGGAGAAGAGCGATGGCACGGACTCTGCTGGGTCTGCAGGAGCCGCGGCAGGTGGACCAAGCCAGAGAGGGTGTGCGAGCCACACAAGGACCCCACATGAGATGGGCAGCTGCCCTCCCCAGAGAACTCCCACCTGGGAGAGGCCAGTGCGCGTTCCCAGTATAGACACCCTCTCAGTGGCCACATATGTGCCGGCTCCAGCTCTGAACCTGTCCACAGATGCAAGTCTGAAACACTCCCAAGAACGGCCCCCAGCCAAGCTTGCGAGGCCTCTGCCACACATAACACAGGAAGTGTTTTCAAGTGGGATCATCAGCGGCTCCAAAGCAGGCATTATGTTGGTAACAGGTCTGACAGATCATGGGAAAATGTCTTTTTAAAACATATGCAATAGCACGAGCGGCTTTTTATTCATTTTAACTGACTTTTCCACACTAAGAAATGCAAATGGGTCAATAATTGTACTCAGCCCAGAATCTGGAATCTGGCTGCAAATGTATGAACTATCCACAGAGATCAGTAACGTCCATGCTCTGTACATCCACAGACCAAAGCAGGAAAAAAAAATGTATTTCTTTAAATAGCATCAGATCTCTGCAAATTTTATTTTATTTTATTTTATTTTTTAATTTAATTTTTTTTTTTGAGACGGAGTCTTGCTCTGTCGCCTGGGCTAGAGTGCAGTGGCCGGATCTCAGCTCACTGCAAGCTCCGCCTCCCAGGTTTACGCCATTCTCCTGCCTCAGCCTCCCAAGTGGCTTGGATTACAGGCGCCCGCCACCTCGCCCGGCTAGTTTTTTTGTATTTTTAGTAGAGACGGGGTTTCACTGTGTTAGCCAGGATGGTCTCTATCTCCTGACCTCGTGATCCGCCCGTCTCGGCCTCCCAAAGTGCTGGGATTACAGGCTTGAGCCAGCGCGCCCGGCCGAGATCTCTGCAAATTTTAAAGCAAAAGAACTCTTCAATCCCTGAAATAGAGTTTAGAAATCAGCTTTCAGCAAACCTTTGAAACGCTGGCACCTTCCATCACAAATTAACCCTTGGGTCCCTCTTCCGTCCCTACTGTCGGAAAAGTGGTCAGATGCCAAAGATTTATAACTGGGACACTGCTTGATGGTTTTCAAATGCTTATTCCCAAATAGCGGACAAAGTGTTCTTTGGCAAAATAAAGAAAATCTAAATTATGCAAGCCAAGTTTGCCCAGTGCAAGGATCTGATGTGCTCCTGCTCGCATTCTCAGGCAGTTTTCCTCCGTAGCGTGTAACCCCCCGCCGTGGGTCAGGCCTGTCCTTCAGCGCGGCTGCCAGACTAACAGAATAAGCGACCGCTGCTGTGCAGGCCCCTCGGCAAACGCAGTTGTGCTCAAATGTGCTGCCACCACACAACCAGCACCCATTCTGACCTGTGCCCTGACACCCTACCATCACTGGGCGGAAGCCCGTGCGGCCCTCAAGAACACCAAGGTGCATCCACCTGGAGAGGTGGCAATGGGCCGAGGGCCAGGGCTGCTCCACACCAGGATGGCCCTGGGCAAGCAGCCCGATCTTGTGGCACCTCCTGTCCTCCTCCATAGAACAGTCTTTCTGAGGGTTACGTAAGTTTAGGCTGGGCGTGGTGGCTCACACCTGTAATCCCAGCACTTTGGGAGGCCGAGGCAGGTGGATCGCTTGAGGTCAGGAGTTCAACACCAGCCTGGCCAACATGGTGAAACCCCGTCTCTACTAAAAATGCAAAAATCAGCCGGGCGTGGTGGCGCCCGGGAGGCCACCACTGGGGAGGCTGAGGCAGGAGAATCACTTGAACCTGGGAGGCAGGGCTTGCCGTGAGCCCAGATCACACCACTGCACTCCAGCCTGGGTGACAAAGCCAGACACTGTCTCAAAATAAAAAAAAAAAAAAAAAGAGTGAGAAAAGAGGATTACATAAGTTCATACAGTGCTCCAAGCAGGATCTGGCTCATAGAGAATGTTCACTAACGATCAACTGATTATGATGACAACCTAACAATCATGATCAGTGCCCCACTGCTCTGGGGGACGGGAGGCTGGGACCACGCTCTGTCCCGAAGGGGAGCACCCACCTGCATGCCGATGATGGCGTAGATGAAGAACAGCATGGCAATGAGCAGACACACGTAGGGCAGGGCCTGCGGAGACAGGGGCCGGTCAGCGACAGACGCCTCCCGGCCACCACGCCCAGGCCTCGTGCTACAGTGGCTGGGCCTTTGAGGTCACACAGACCTCAGCCTACTCCAGCTTCATCCCACTGGCCACCAAGCCCCTCCAGCAAGTAATGCCCCAGTTTCTTTATCTAACTCGGAGTCGTGAAACCCACCTCAGGGTTCTTGTAAGCATGAAGAAGGGAACCTACAGGTAACTTAAAATGTCTTTATAAATAACAGGACAATGCATACAACCACGAGACCTGCATGCCGTGCCCTCTCCCAGCCTCCCAAAGGAGGGGCCGCTGTGGTGGGGGCGGGGGAAGTAAGACAGAGGAAGGGGGGACAGAAAGCACGGAGGCCCCCGGCCTGGCCCACCTTGAAGGACTGGACAAAGGTCCACAGCAGGATGCGGATGGTGTAACCCTGGCGAAGCAGCTTGATCAGCCGCGCAGCTCGGAAGAGGCGGAGGAAGCTGAGGTTGATGAAATTGTTCTGCAGAGAAGAGGAATTGTTCTCTGACCTTCAGAAGCCCTGAAAGCGCAGGCCAGCTGCTGCCACCCTACAACCTCTTCCCACATCCCTGTGGCCCCAAAGAAAAGTGGTTAAAAAGATTAAAATAAAAAGTCTCTGTTTCACAGTCTAAGCAGCAATCGGCCACCAGAAAATCTTCCAGAAGTAAAGCTTGTCCTTGCAAATCACTTCTCATGCAGCAAATCAGAGAAAACTTCCTTGGCTCTAAGGCCTCTCCCCACCCCCAACCGTGAGCAACAAAGAGAGAAAAGTTCTCCCAGGCAGCTCTCTGCTGCAGGTGAGCTGGGAGATCACCTGCGGCTGGGCCTCCAGCAGTGACCGCCTCTCACAGGACACGGCCAAGCTGACCACGTGCTGGGCATGACTGCTTCTCCACCGAGCACCCCTGAAGGGACCCCCGCCCAGGCTTCATGGCCATGCCCTTTCCTTCCTGGCTCAGACAGCAAAGCCCTTGCTTGCTGGACCCCAGCTGGGACCTGGCAGAGGGGCAAACACTTCCTCTGAGGCTGCTCCAGGTGTGTGCAGACAAGGTATGGAAGGTACAGGTGTTCTGCTGCTCACACCACGGAAGCCACCTCTGCAATTCACAGTCAAACAGGCCTCTGCTCTAGAGAACCCAGGCTGTCTAGTGTAGCTCCCTCATCCAAGGCACTCAAAATCAAGCACAAGGATAAATGGATAAACCCGGGACTCCACAGATTACCTGGGAGTAAAGCCTCCACGTGGCCTCAGGGCACTTGAATTACTGTATTGGCACATCCCTTTCAGGGAAGCAGGCTCTGGGGAGGCATCCATGCACAGATGGGGGTGCTTGTGGACCCAGGAGGCTTTCTGCCCTCTGTCTACCTAGAGGTCAGGTGCCCACACACAGCCTGAGAGCAGCTTCCTGCCACTGCAGCATTTAAAATATGCAAGCAGCTCAGGCTCAGAGACACGTTCATGTTGTCAGATTCAGTCATCAAATAAGGAGAACACAGATGTCGAATGAGACAGCAGCAGCGGGAGCATGTGCAGGTGCAGAGGTGGTGAGGGCCTGGCAGAGCGTCCCGCCTCTCCAGGGCTACCATTATGCGGGAATGAGGCATCAGTGGAGGGGTAGGCCTCACTCTTCCTTGCAGGGACAGTGGCCCAACCCATACTCAGAGGACCCTCTGCCTGGGTCTGCCACTTCCACTCGCAACGGCAGGACGGCTGACGACTCAACGCGAGGGACTGGCTCTCAGGTGGGATGCTGGAACTGTGGGCGCAGGACTGGTTTTGAATGATATCCATGGCCAGTGGGCACAAGGACGGGCTATGATCCAAATCAGCAAGGCGGCAGCAGTACACCTCAGGGTGTAAGAGGGCACCACAAGTGTACCCGTAGCTCCATAACCTGCTTGTGCCAGGGAAATAACATCTCCGTGGTAGACAAGATGGCCAAGAACTCTGGGCCACGAGGACCCACAGAGAAGCCAGCCATCTTAGAAACATGGGTGCAGGGGTGGAGGGCCGCAGTCTCCAGTGTCAGGAGACCCTTATGTAAGATGATGAAACAGAGCCGGGGGCTGGAGGATCCCACTCTGAAACCATGTGCTCAACGGGTCTGGAGGGGCAGTGACTGGGGCAACACAGCACCCGCTGGTTCACAGCATGGTCAGGCAGCGGCACAGACAAGATTTCCTGAAGACACTGGGGAAAATAAAGGTTGCCGCATACGAAGGAAGGACTGGAAGACAACAGGGCAGGTGAGAGGTGCGTGGAGAGTAAGTTTGTCCAAATGACTTAACGCATGAATGCCAACCTCAGCCACCATCACTTTCTGCTTTTGTGGAGACCCACATTCCCCTCTTCCTCCTGGCTTCTCTTGGGGCTCCCGTGGGTACTCAGGAGAGGCTGGGGGCAGGAGACGGGCGCCCTGGAGAGCTGTGAAGACAGACGGTGACGGCAGCCACAGATGTTCGAGCACAGCGTGGCAGGCCGGGCACCATGCCAGCTGCATGCAGGAGAGCAAGGGACAGAAGCACAAGCAGCACCATGCCGTGCACCTGCACCGTCACCTCTGGTCTCAGCCAGCCCCTCGGAGGCGGACACAGCCTGCCCCATCCTCACAGAGTCCATGACCAGCCCCTCGGAGGCAGACACAGCCTGCCCCATCCTCACAGAGTCCATGACCAGCCCCTCGGAGGCAGACACAGCCTGCCCCATCCTCAGAGAGTCCATGGCTTCTGTTGCAGCCACACCTACTTCAAGGTGAGGCCCTCCCTTACTTCCCCGAGTGGGAAAAGCTCTATGGCGCCCCAAAGGCATATCATTGTGCCCTCAACATGGCGGCTGACTCACCTTGATGGGACAACGGTCCCTAACCCTTCAATCCTCACCTTTCTCAATCACAAAGTAGGAACATGGGGATACTCAGTCCAGGAGGTGGGGAGCACTTGAGAAAAGGGATTTAAAATTGCACTTAGCACTGCGGGACACCATGCCATGACAGTGACCCACTGACCCTGTATCCAAGACCACCGCAGCCTCTGGCCAGAGTCACACAGAAGTGAGGGCTTGTCCCGAGTGTCAGTTGGGCACCCCACCCAGATCTGTGGGCCACGATGTGGGCCAGGTACCACGCCAGAGGACAAGGCCCACCAGGTGCAGAAAAACTGCTACGTGGCTCCCACTCAGTCGTCATTCTAATGAGACGGGCGACTGAAGATGGGAAAGGGACGTGCACGTGCATGAGTAACCCATCAGGCGTGGATTGCGGTGGAGAGAGAGGACGGGACAGACAGTGTGGGGAAGGGCTCTCTGAGGAGGTGACACTGAGCAGGGGCCTGACTGGCACAAGCTGGATGCGTGCAGATGGCATCACCTGGGTGTTTCTGCAGCATCAAATGGTATTTTCTCAAAACGCAAGCTCTTCCGCGCAACTGTGAATCGCTGTATCACAAACATTCACTTTTACGTGACTCTCAAATATCTTCTACTTTACATTAATTTCCACAGTCACAGCTAAAGTTTGGTCGGTTACCAACTATCTTGGCTCTAAAATTCCCTAAGACCCAGCAGGAAGCTCCGGTTGGACCCACACTCCACATGAGCTTGCTGACCGAGGCACACACGCAGTTCAGTGACATGCGAATGGGGGAGCCTGGGCTCCACTGCCTCTAGGGGCAGAGCCCCCTTCTTCTACTCAGCCCTACAAGAACCCTTCTGAATCATGAAGACAAAGACTCTAAGCCCTGCCCCTGAGCCCTGAACCCCAGGCCTGACCCCGCCCACCCCAAGGCAGGTCAGTCCAGGAAGGACAGATGCTACAGGGGACTCTGCAGAGGCCACCTGGGCAGAGCCGAGCCTTCTCGACTGGCACGATGGGGACAAAGTAGGTGGGAGACGGCTGTGCAACAGGAACCATGGACTCGCAGGGATCAGGGACAAACTCATGTCCCTCAAAGCCTCCCCAAATCTGAGCCAGTCCCAACAGAAAAAACTGCCCTCGACATTTACCCACTCCAGAAACCCCATCTCCCTCTCCCTGGGCAGGTCTCAGGGAAGCCCCGCCCAAGGCCAGTTCCCAGAATCAAACCGCTGCCAGGAGGGCCCTCAGAAGCCCTGCTGGACGCCCACAGCTAAAGGAGGGAGCAGGCCAGAGGTGAGTGGGTGCAGCTGCATCCAACCACATGCCCAGAGGGCAGTGGGCTAGAGTCCCAGGAACCAGAGGACAGGAGGGGAGCTGAGCAAGCAAAGCAAGGACTTGCAAGAACCGTTCAGAGTTGTGAAACCAACCGTTTCCTACATGTGATGTTTTCATGGATGGATATTTGCGTATTATTTACAAATTGGGAAGGTGTGAGCAGCAGGTGCACAACATACAGACGGAGACATGGGTTTTCGCATTGTATGTTGGTTGGATGGCGTGAGTCAGCAGGTAGGTTAAGATAAATCAAGAACAAAAACAGAAAACAAAAGAGAAAATGAGTCATCAACACAAGCAAAAACTCAAACTCTGATTACTTAACTAGAAAATTTTAGGATTTTGGTAAACTGCATATTTTTCTTAAAATATATCAGATCAAAACATATTTTTGAAGTCTGTAGATTATGCAGACAAGGTGGCATTCATTTGCATTCTTGTTTGTAATGCAAATCCAAAGATGACTCACAAACACATTTTTTTTTTTTATTTCCAGGCAAAGAAATCAATGTCAGTTTCGTGCTTGCTTGGAGCCCTCTCTCTGGGTGCCCTTGCTAAAACTCTATTTTGATTTTTAAGTTGGGGATGGGAACTGACAGTCATATTTTTGCCTAAGAAAAAAAAGTGCATTCACAAAGTAAACATATGAAGTGGCTCCAAATGAAAAACAGACACACAGACAAAACAAAGCACCATCAGTCCACACGATGGCTTTCCCTTCATCTTTTCTCCTCCGGGCAGAACAGGAGACGACCTGGGCTCCAGGAGCAAGGGTGGCCAGGGGACACCTGAGCTTTCCAACCGACAGCTCTCAGGCCCCCACCTGCTGGGTTGGGTGTCCAGGGTTGGCAGGGGCTGCCAAGGAGGGCTTGCCTGAACCAAGGTCTGAAACGACCACAAACAGCCCCAGCCTTGACTGTCTCGCAGCTGAGGGACGGAGTGTGGGTTATTCTGGCTGTCTGCATTGCAGCAGGCATCTGCCTTGTATCAAGGCCTCTGCCCTATGCCAGGGCCTTTTTGGGGCGTGGGGAGGTTTCCCTAGAACCCGGCTGGGCACTGGGGCTCTCTGCACATCTCTGATGTCAGCCAGCAGTCAGCAGTCCTCGCCCCTCTTGGAAAGGAGCCGCACACATGCAGAAACCACCCCTCCCCACCAAGCTCTGTCCTTACAGCTGGGAGCTCAATGTTTCTATCACTTTATTTGACGAATACAGGTTTCTGTTTCCAAAGAGGAGGCCTTAGGAGTCAGCAATGCAGCCCACCTGTGCCTCTCGGAAAGTGCACTGGGACTAACTGCTTCTGCGCGAGACGCACAGGGAGGAGGCAGCCACGGGGAAACGCAACACCAGCGGACTAAACTTTCTTGATTTTTCTGATTAAATGGCAGGTTTCAGCTTTTTTGCTTCAATTACTCACATCATTAACTTTTTTAAATCATAAAGCATGTCACATAAAAGATTATGCATAAATATTCTAAAGAAAAGTAAAACCAGGTATCTATACATATTCATCACCCAGCTTTACGAACGGAACATCACCATCACTTCTGAAGCCCTTCTTGGGTCTCCCTGCCTCCTCTGCAGATGCAGCAACTACCCTTCCTTCTTGTTAATCACGGCTTGTCTTTTCAGCTTTACCATAAACTCTGAAAATGCATTCTGTTTGCCTGTTCCTGGCCTTTGCTGTGGGATCCGGCCGTTCGCAGGCTTCTGTGACTTGTGCACACCTGTGTTCTGACAGCAAACTGTTTCTGAGAAGCATCCACACTGATGTCACTGGAAAGGGGCGCACACACAGAACCCCCCCCAAAGCTGTGTTTCCAGTGGGGAGCTCAATTTCACATCATTTGTGTATTTTCACTGCTATGCGGCCCTTCACTGCATTAGCAATGCTAACAACTGGTACATTCTATTACCGACGGGCACTCGGATGCCTCTGGTTGGCAGAACACTGGTGCCAGGAACACTGGTGTGAAAATGCCTCTGGTGGTCATCTATGCAGACGCCCTCTGAGATACACGCCTAGGAGTACAGTTACTGAGTTGTAAGCACCTGTCCAACTTTCGAGGTGCTGCTGAGCCCTCCCAGAGGCTGTGCCAGCTGGCACGCCCACCAGCAGTGCCAGAGTTCTGCTTTTGATGTTTTGAAAGAGTCTTACTCCGTCGCCCAGGTTGGAGTGCAGTGGTGCAATCTCAGCTCCCTGCGACCTCTGCTTCCTGGGTTCAAGCGATTCTTGTGCCTCAGCCTCCTGAGTAGCTAGAATTACAGGGGTGCGCCATCACGCCTGGCTAATTTTTGTATATTTAGTGGAGACGGGGCTTCACCATGTTAACCACGCTTGTCTCGAACTTCTGACCTCAGGTGATCTGCCCACCTCGGCCTCCCAAAGTGCTAGGATTATAGAGGCCTGAGCCACTGCCCCTGGCCTTCTCTTCTTTTAAAAAATTTAACGTCAACATTATACTAGCCTAGTTAGAGAATGTGCACTCTTTTTCTGTTCTCTAGAAAAATCTGTTTAAGAGTGGAATTGTCCTTCCTTATATTTTAGGTAGAAACCTAACGTGTAAGACCACTAAAATCTGGTGTTTTCTTTATGGGAAGATTGTTTGTTGATTCATCTTCTTTAATGCTTTAATAAAGAACCATTTAGGGTTTTTCTCTCTTCTTCTGTCAGATTCGGTCATTTACATTTTTCTAGTAATGTGTTCACTTACCTCGGTTTTCAAATGTACCGGAATAAACTGTTCACAATATTCTCCTTCACCTTATTCATGTTAATCTCTCCTGTACCTGCTGTCATGACCCTTTTCTCTGCCTTACATCATATATTTCACCTTCTTATTTTTCTTTGATTAATCTTGCCAGAGGTGTGTCAATTTTTAAGTCTTTAAAGAACCAAGTTTAGACTTTCATTCTCTCTAGTCTTTGGTTTCTACTTTCTTAATTTCTATTCTTAGACTTTTCTTCTACTTTACTGAGCTTATTCTGTTTTTCTTTCTCTAACTTTTAAAGTTAGATGCTAAACTCATTAATTTTTTACATTGTTTTCTTTTCCCAATATAAATATTAAGGTTATGAATTTCTTTCCGAGTACTGTTTCAGCTGTTATCTCATGAGCTTTAATATATAGTATTTTCATTGTTTTTCTGCTGTTTATATTTTCTAATTTCCATCATTTCATCTTTTACCCATGACTTAGTCAGAAATTTCTTTCCTCAAAAGTGAGAAGGTACCGTGTTTCAGCCACACAGGCCCTGTGATCACTTTGCTTCTGTCCACACTGGCTCCCAGTGCACTTTCACACCCAGCAGGAGCTGTCTCTCCTTCTCCCTCTGTCTCTCTCCTCCTGCCTCCCGGCCTCTCTCTCTCTCTCTCTCTCTCTCTTTTTTTAGAGATAGAGTTTTGCTCCATTGCCCAGACTGGAGTGCAATGGTACAATCATAACTCAGGGCAGCCTCGAACTCCTGGGCTCCAGCGATGCTCCCACCTCAGCTTCCCAAAGCTCTGGGAGTACAGGCTTGAGCCAGCGTGCCTGGCCCACTTGGGTCTCTTGATGTGGAATTCCCACAGGCTGCCAGAACCTGCTTTGCAGGAGGAGCCCAAGCTGCACTTTCCTGCCCCTCACTGGGACAACTCTGATGTGGCATCCACACCACCCTCAGAGCTCCCCTGAAGGAAGGAGCCCAAATTACATGGAATTGCTTGAAGCTGGATCTCTTTCCTTGTCCAACTGCCCCCCCTCCTCACCAACTATTCCTGGAAACACTTCCTAAAAAATCACATTTGGATCACAGGTTCTGATCCAAAGACAGGTGGCACCAGAGGTGGTTCCTTGGAAGCTGACTCTAAGGATGGAGCCTTGGGGAGTGGCTCACGGGCCAGATTCTCCTCTGTTGGTGGGTGGTAAGTGAGGTGACAGTAACTCCCGCTGTGCTGTAGCATTAAAACTGCTGAAACCTTCATCTTGGGTAAATCTGTAAAGGGTTGAAACGGGTGCAATAACGATGCTGCAAGACATCATCAGCGTCCACAGGCTGTCAGGAATGGGCACTGCAAGGACGGGAGAGCTGGTGAACCATAGCTAAGTGCCCCCAGTTGCTCTGGGGAAAAAAAGTTACAAGTGTAAATTGTCAACTAGCAACTCCAAGCATAACACAACTGTGGTCTGTGGTGGATTGTGCTGACCAGCCTGGGACTCAAGGGAGGACCAGGGCCCTGGAGAGGCCTCCACAAGTCTCTCGTGCTCCAGCGTCAGCACCCGGAGAGGGAAGGCAGGCCGGACAGGCAGAGCGGGAACACCAGTGTGGGCGTGCCCCCAACACAGAGTTCTCAGATGCCCCGGGACTGCCTGGGCCTGCAGGAGCGTCCCCTCCCTGCCGGAGGACCTCACTTTGTCTTGCCTGAATACCTGCAGGAGTCTCAGCTGAGGTGGATGCTTTCCACAATGGTGCTCACTCTCCCCAAGATCCACCTTACTTCCCACACTGGCCACTAGACTCACAACTCGAGTTTTCACACAGGCTGCCTGGGGAAGCGGTGGTCCTGCTGAGTGAGAAGCCGAGGCTGCTCAGTGAAGGGCTGTGTGATGTAATGGGTATGTGTGGGAGGAGTGTGGGAGGACCATGGTGGGAGGGACTGGATGAGGATGGGTGTTAGACAGGCTGGATAAAAAACTATTTTTAATGTAGGGGAGCTTTCTCCCATGACTCAGGATCCAATGCCCTGGCAAGGGCACCTGAAGCAGGTGCTGACAGGCTGCGGGGATGACCCCCAGGAGCTTGGAAAACCTCATGGCCCACATTAAACGAGGTGGGGGTGCCAGAACTGCCTGGGCAGATGCTGAGCAAAGGACCAGAAGGCTCAGAGAGGTGGGCATGCTAGAAAGAACCTATCATGTACGATCTAAGTGCCCATGAGCCAACCAGCTTCTCAGAGCATTTTGGGAGGAGGGCACTGGCATCACGCACAAGGTCCCTGGTGGTTATCTCCTGCAGGCCAGGGTTGATGGGAGGGGACACTGTCACGGAGCAGGGATTCTTTTGGGCAGAAGAGAAGGCTCTGGAGCTGCAGAGTCTCCATGGCAGCCCACAATCACATGAGGCTGGCTCCCTTCCACAGTTGGCTGCCTGGAACCACCACAGTGGGCGGCAAGGCCTCAATGGCAACCAAGAGCCCTGACCTGCAAAGGTCCACGGTGGCAGCTAATCAGCCGTGACATTCCTAGGGCAGGACAGAGGGGCAGCGCCAACAAGGATGCTGCTTGAGATGAACGTCCGTAAATATGGAACTCAAAGGAATCAAAGTAAGTGAGCAGAGGCTGGTATCAGCCACCACAGTGGACAAACACACTCCCTCCCTGTCTCTCAACCAGTCAGTTTCCAGATCCAGGGTCCATAGCTTAGAGGAGAGACGGGGCCCCCTTGCAGAAGAATCCTGCAACACAAGAGGGAGTCTAGACAGCAGTCATTCATCTGCCCCTCCCCAAGGAGATCTAGCTTGTTTACTTGAGAAATTGCACACTGGAGAAAGAAGAATCCCTGGATGTTTTGAAGGCTGTTGGATACAAGGTCCAAGATAACACTGATGCTAAGGAACTAAAATGAGATGGTGGCTCCATGTCAGAGTGTGCACAGGGGCCAGGACACCAATGAATCCCTGGCCCAGGCCCGTCTCTCAGTGGTCTCGTGTGCCCGGGCAAAGCTGGTGTTCGTTTGCCTCGTCCTAACTGGCAGAACCCGCCACACTGGCCCCTCAACATGTGAATTCGACATAACAATAGGAAAGTCCTCAACACCGACACCCCCCAGCCAAAACAGTAAATTATAACGCTGCATCCAGTATGGAATGGAGAGGTTAGCGCCACCTTGAATAATTAAAAGATAAAGGGGTGGTTGGTCTACACCCCATTCCCATTCAATTCACCAGTATGGACCATGCAAGAAAACTGGATCACAGTGGATGACAATACCCAGCGCTGTGGGAGATTTGATATCTTTAAAGAACAGATCTACTCAGCCTCTGGGACTTGGCACACAGGTGCCAACCTGGTGAGCACACTCTTCAGCAGTCACTGCTAGGCAGGGTCAGAAGCAGTTTGCATGCACAGCAGACATTCACGGTCTGACCCTATGTCACAACACGGTCCAAAGGGACTCTTAATCACTTAGAATTCTTATTTTTATTTTTTAGAGACAGGGACTCACTTTGTGGCCCAGGCTGGAGTGCAGTGATGCGATCATAGCTCACTGCAGCCTTGACTTCCTGGGCTCGGGCGATCCTCCCACCTCAGCCTCCTGAGTAGCTGGGACTACAGGCGTGCATCACCATGCCTGGCTAATTTTTTAAATTTTTTTGCAGAGACAGGGTCTCGCCATCTTGCTTAGGCTGGCCTCCAACTCCTAGACTCAAGTGATCTTCCTGCCTTGGCCTCCCAAAGCCCTGAGATCACAGGTGTGGGCCACTATGCCTGACCAAGACATTCTTCAGAAAACCACACTGGTCCACAACATTGATGACGTTATATTACTTAGATCAGATGCCCTGACGAATCTTATAAGGATTCATGGACCTTCCACGTCAGTGAAGTTTTTAGGGGTCCGGTGGTCTTGGCTATGCCAGGACAAGGACTCCAAGGTAAGAGACAAGTTAGTGATTGCACCTCACATTTCTACTGCAGGTAGGTTGCTTTGCGTTCTGGAGATGGTATAAGCCACTTAGGAAATACTGCTGTGACTCAAAACGCTGCCACGTTTGAGAGGTTTCAGAGCATGAGTGGGGTCTCTAACAGACCCATGATGTAACAGCAATGGCCCTGCCACTTTGGCCACAAAACCCAGCAGCCCCCAGGGTCCTTGATGTGTATGTGGTAGGTAAGGATGCAGGGCAAAGTCCTGGGAAAGCCTCCACAGATAAGTCAGTGCAGACACCTAGCATTTGGGAGCAGGCCACGCCATCTACAGAACAGAAGCCTAACGAGAGGGCCCAACCTAGCTCCTGGCCCTGGTGGCAGCTGTGTGTGTCACCAAGAGACATCGCTGTCTATGACACCAAAGCATCTCCCCATAGTGGTGTGCTGTCAGACCACCACAGGCCCAGTGAACAAGGGAAGGGCTCCTGATCTCTGTGACCAAACCCAAGCATATCTGGAGGACACAGCACCCAACATGTGGCCAATCCCCCACGACACGCATCTCCATTGACCAATGACGTCCTCACCTCACTCCGGCCATCACCACGACACGCATCTCCATTGACCAATGACGTCCTCACCTCACTCCGGCCATCACCACGACACGCATCTCCATTGACCAATGACGTCCTCACCTCACTCCTGCCATCACCACGACACGCACCTCTGTTGACCAATGACGTCCTCACCTCACTCCGGCCATCACCACGACACGCATCTCCATTGACCAATGACGTCCTCACCTCACTCCGGCCATCACCACGACACGCACCTCTGTTGACCAATGACGTCCTCACCTCATTCCTGCCATCACTTCATAGGGATTCGGGGAAACGCAGACCTGGCTTGTGGATAGGCTGCTTGGTGTACTGGTGCAGGCCTCACTACAGCCTCACATGGGAACAGCCTGACAGACAGTGGTGGAGCAGAGCCCTGGGCAGGGTACCTGGTCAGCTCCGTGTGTGGGGGAAAACAAGCTGCCTGTGCTGGATAACAAGGTCCGAGGCAGGCACAAACGGCTGGTCAGGACCCTGGAGGGAACAAGGTCTAGGGGAGAGGCAGACAGACAGGCCTTGGGAACAGGCATGGGGTACCGGCCTTTGTTTTGCGAACCAGTGCTCACCATGGGGCACTAAAAACCAAGCATTGGGATAAGTCGACCAACAGATATCGGCTAGCCTCTGTCCTCACCAGCCCCAGTGTCCACACAGCAGACCTCTGGATAGGGTGGCCATCATGGCCAAGAGCCTCTCAGCAGATGATCCAGCCATGACCACTGACGATTATCTACCTGAGGTGAGCAGAGAGCAACACTGGGCCTCCATTTGGTGCCATGCCTTGTGGCTGTCAACCAGCCACCTAGTGGTAAGCCGACTGTATCAGACCTCCTTCTCCTGGAAAGGGCAGTGATTTGTCTCAACTGGGATCCACCCACATCCCAGGTGTGGGTCTGCTTTCCTTGTGCAGCACCATGGCAGCACTAGCATCTCAGGGCTGGTGTCAGAGATTTCCCAACACAGGATTTCATATAACATCAGCTCGGAGCACACGCAGGGGATGCGTGTAAGCCAGGTGACCTCAGGGTCCACTGGACCATCTAATGCAACACCACTCAGGAGATGCTGCTCTGACCTTAAAGGCAGAGATAAAATGCCAGCTTGGTGAAACACTTCATGGGGTTGGGCTGCCATATTTCAAGAGGAACCAATGGCCAATCGATGGCACTGGGTGCCCAATCAGTAAAATGCACGGATCGAGGAAATGGTGAAAGGAGAAGTGGCCCCTCTCACCATCGCTCCAGAAACCCAGTAGGCATTTTGTGCTCATCTTCCCCAAATTTAGGTCTGGCAAATCTAGAGGCCCTGGTTCAAACAGGTGGAGAAGGTTCTATCACCCAACACCAAAAGCCATGGTGGCCACCTGGTCACTTGGGGCTGCTTGTGCCAGAAGGCCAGCAGGCATCACAAAGAGTGTCCATGCTGGCCAGATCACCTGACCCTCATTATTGTGAAGGGCAGAGCTGCCACTGCATAGTTCTGGGAATCAGGGGCTTCACTGCACCTTTCTACATGCTCCTATGAACATGCTCCTAGGAGCAGTCTCCACTGTGACTGGATTACTACAGCAGCCAGGATTGGATAAAGGAATGGCAGCAAGTAGGGACTTGGGATGCACAGGGCTGAGGGTCTGGGTCATCCCACCAGGCCAGCAACCAGTGCAGCAGAAGGCTGGCCACAGGTCGGGGGCTCTAGAAAGGGTGGTGGGGGGAACGGGATGATGAACATCAGCTCTGCTTGGACCAGCACAGCAGAGGGAGCTCTGCTCTGTCTCCCAGAGACCATGACCAGCACCATCCTGAAGAATGAGCACAGTGAACCCAATGTGAAGTGTGGGCAGAACAGGAAGGAGCCCCGGCACTCTGGCGGGTCCTCCCGATGGTGTCAGACGTCCCTTCAGCCCTAACAGTTTGGGTGCAGAGGCTCCTTCACAGTACTGGTGGCTTACTCGGGGAGCCGGAAGCATCTGAGAACTGACACCCCAGGTGCAGCCCTCAGCCTAATGCCTCGCGGAGGGTGCAGAGGCAAACACGTTGCAGCTGCCTTTCCAGCAGGGATAGCTCTGAGGTGCAACCTAGGCTGCTGCCAGAAGTCCCTTGGGAGATGACCCACACTGACCCACCAGGACAGCTTGTGACGCAGCACTGCTGGTCCTTCTCTTACCACCCATTTCCCCACGCCCTTCTGCTGATTTCTACTGGGAACACTACTTAAGAAGTAACTTTCACATGAGTGCTCGTTTCTGCATCTGCTTCTTGAAAATTCAACCTAAGACCAAACAAACGAGATTTCTGCCATGTATTTCCACTGTAATGTGTTGTACTCAAAAAATGTTGCTTTATGATCAGATGCTCTGGCATTTGTTGAGACAAGCTGACATCCCAGCACTGGGCAATTTTAAGGTATAATCCACATATGTTTGATAAGAATGAATATTTCCCCATATAAAGAGAGAGAGAGAGAGACAGACGGTGGGGGGCAATATTGTAAAATATAAATCCTTACTGGTTTCAGTTTATAGATTTTTGATACCACCTTGTTAGATACACATCATACAGATACAAATTTAAGACTCACATCTTCTTGGTTGGTTGCTACCATGGAGCTCCAGGTAACTCTCAGGCCCAAAAGATCTTTGAGAACCACTTTCTTATTCAAGAAAGAACATCTGCTGAGGTAATACCCAATCCCTAAACTCCACCCCTGGAGTGAAGCCTCCACATGTCCAGGGGGTCCATCCAGGGGGTCCTGGGGAACCCAGGAAGAGGCCAACACAGGGCCTGGAGATGCACTGAGGGGAGCAGCCTCTAGAAGGAAACCATCTGGGGACCCTGAAGGAGGGACAGAAATGCTACTTACCGCAATCTCTGTTACTAAAATATCAGTAATACTTCCCAACACAGTGACAAAGTCAAAGACATTCCAGGCATCTCTGAAATAGTTCTAGAGAAAAAGAAGAGCAGTTAGTGCCAGCGGCTGATGAGGACTCTGTCGGTAAAGAGGTATAGGTGGTGGCCCCGATCAGGAAAGGGGTGAGGGTGACAGACACAGAGCACAAGGCAGACGGGCCACCCCAGAGGGCACAGCACAAGGCCAGAGCTAAGCAGATGTCAAAGCCAGGGACAGAGACACCTCCGGGCCTGGGTAGAGGCAGGACTAAGGGCCATGTGTCCAAAGAGGAAGAACCCAGCCCTGCCGGCCTCCCAGGACCTAGGCTGGGGGCAGAGCTTATGCAGCCGAGAGGGTCAGAACAGCCCCTTCCCCAGAGCCCCTGTAGTGTCACACACACTCTGGGTACTCGGAGAATTCCCAGCTCCAAACTGTGAGCCCCCAAAGGTCGCCCTACAGACGGGGAGCCAGAATGCAGGCTGTCAAAAGGCAAAGGGGGGACCAAAGCACGTACCAGCACCCCAAAGGCGATGATCTTCAGCACGCATTCCATGGAGAACATGGATGTGAACACGATGTTCAGGCACTTCAGCATCAGCTCGTACTCATAGGGTGCATCATAGAACTGCCCAGGGAAGACGTGCTGTTGGCCATGGGTTTGGCAGCCCCAAGACACCCGATCTGGGACCACCATGACCAAGCAAGGGGGGCGGACAGAACTCCATGCCTGCCCAGGCCTGGGACACCCCTTCCTGCTCTCCAAGAGTCCTCCCAGAGCCCCCCCACTGTCCCAGCCCACAGACAACAAAGGGAAACAGGATTCCACAGGCATCCCGTGCTGGCCAGGATGCAAGGCCATTGCTCTTTGGCTCATGCCAGGAGGAAGAAGGCTGACTCTCCACTCAGCCTCAGGGTCAGATCCCAATCCCTAGCGGCGCCAGCTCCCCCTCCGTGCTGAGCCCCACACACCTTCATCATCAGCACCACGGTGTTGAGGGCTATCATGGCCATGATGAAGTATTCAAAGGGTGGGGAGACCACAAATGTCCACGTCTTATACTGGAATGACTGCCTGTTTTGGGGCATGTACCGTGTCAGGGGTTTGGCGCTGATGGCGAAGTCAATGCAAGCCCTCTGTAAGGGGAGAAAGGAGCACAGAGACTCAAAAGCAGAAAACCTACCCTATGGCATCTACTGCACCAGCCCCGTCTCACCAGCCCTCACAGGGAGCCCTGATGAGAGAAGGCAAATTGAGGCAGCCCAGACCTTCTCCAAGCAGGCCTCAACCCACCAAATCTGGTCTCTCTGCAGGAGAAAGGAGGCCCCGCCCCTGTGTTGGCAGACAGTGGCAGCCAAAGCTGACCCAGCTGTGAGTGATTTGTGCGCAGGAGGAAAGCCTGATGGTGCTGCTCACGCTGTCCACTGCAAGACTCCACAGAGCATCCACCTACCTCGTTCTTTTCCAGGCTGCATTCAGACATCACCTTGTCCCCCTGCTCCTGGAAGGTGATGATGATCAAGGCCACAAAGATGTTGACAAAGAAGAAGGGAAAGACCACAAAGTAGACCACGTAGAAGATGGACAGCTCCATGCGGTACCCAGGGCTCGGCCCCTGCTCCTCATAGGTGGCATCCACGGAGTGTTTCAGCACCCTGGGCCAAGGGGACAGCATGTGTCAGGGGAACCCCCAAAGGAGACAGCCATAAGAACTCAAGACCTGCATCACAAGGATGGGTCTGCTTCCACGCCTGAGCCCAGGGATGGAGGGAGGAAGGGAGGCCAAGCTCAGGGGCTGCCTGCCCCAGCTACGGAGAGCAGGATGAGCACTCACATGGGCCAGCCTTCTCCCGTGGACACTGTGAACAGCGTCAGCAGAGCCCAGAGCACATTGTCGTAGTGAAAGTCATATTTCTTCCACTGCCTGGGCTGAGCTTCCACTTCCTCCTTCTCATAATCCAAATACTGACCCCTGGGAATAAGAACATGGGAGGTTAGAGGGCAAAGACAAAAGATCCAAATAAACCCACGTATCAACCGACACTGAAGAGAGTGTTGAAACCATTCCGTGCGGAAAGAATGGCCTCTCCAACAGATTGTGCTGGGACAACTGGATGTCCACATGCAGAAGGATGAATGTGACCCTACTTTATTCCACAGACAAAAATTAACTCGTGATGGATTCAAGACCTAAGTGTAAGGCGCTACAACTACAAAATGCTTAGAGGAAAACAGGGGCAAAACTTCATGACCTCAAATCTGGTAATGGATCCTTAGATGTGACACCAAAATCACGAGCAACAAAATAAAAAATACAGAGATAAATTAGGCTGCATCAAAATCTGACATTTTTGTGCTTAGAGGACATCAAGAAAGTAAAAAGATAAATCCACAGAATGGGAAAAAAAATACTTATTTCCTAATCCTCTGTCTGATAAGGGAGTTGTATTTAGAATATGTAAGTAACTATCCTAATAAATTTAAAAAAAAAACAAATAAAAAATGGGTAAAGGATCTGAATAGACACTCCTCTGAAGAAGATACACAAATGGCTATTAAGCACATGAAACGCCACTCAACACCAGTCGTTATCAGGGAAAGGCAAATCAAAACCACTGCAAGACACCACTTCACGTGGACGATGATGGCTGTAAGTTTAAAAATACCCGAACTGAAAAGATGGAAAACAAGTGTTGGCAAGGATATGGGGAATTCAGAACCCTCATGCATTGCTGGTGGGAATACACAATGCTTTAGTCACTTTGGAAATAGTCCGGCATTTCCTCAAACAGTTAAACACAGAGTTACCCAATTACCCATTAATTCCACTTCTAGGTACATACCCACGAGAAGCGAAAACAGATCCACACAAAAATGTGGGCACACATGTGTACGACAGCATCATTTATAACAGCCACAAGGTAGAAACAACTCAATGTTCATCAGCAGATGAAAGAATAAGGAAAATGTGGCACAGCAGAGAGCAGATATTCAGCCGTAACAGGGAACAAGGCTCTGACACAGGCCACTGCGTGGACAAACCTGAAAACATCACGCAAAAGAAGCCACTCACAAAAGACCACACACTGTATCATTCAGTTTACAAAAAATGTCCAGAACAGAGAGGGTTACAGAGATTAAAAACAGATTCCTAGTTGGCTAGGGGTGGGGACAGGGACATAGGGGATGATAGTTAAAA
This sequence comes from Colobus angolensis palliatus, assembly GCF_000951035.1. Lineage (NCBI taxonomy): Eukaryota > Metazoa > Chordata > Mammalia > Primates > Cercopithecidae > Colobus > Colobus angolensis. Next base: position 180,090 of record NW_012117821.1, read on the forward strand.
GGTGCGGGTTTATTTTTCTTTTTTTTTTGAGGTGTTGAAAACGTGTTCTAAAATTGACTGTGGCAATGGTTGCGTGTACCTGTGAAAACACTAAAAACCTCTTAATTGCACACTTTCAGTGGATTGTTATAAACAAACAGTATAATGTGTCAGTTATACCTCAATAAAGCTGTTATTTTGTTTTTCGGGGGTTTTTTTTGTTTTTTTTTTTTGAGACAGACACTCGCACTCTCACCCGGGCTGCAGTGCAGTGGCACAATCTTGGCTCACTGCAACCTCCGCCTTCCTGCCTCAAGCGATTCTCCTGCCTCAGGCTCCCGAGTAGCTGGGATTACAGGTGCCCGCCACCACACCCGGCTAATTTTTTGTATTTTTAGTAGACACAGGGTTTCACTATGTTGGCCAGGCTGGTCTCCAACGCCTGACCTCGTGATCCACCCACCTCAGCCTCCCAAAGTGCTGGGATTACAGGTGTAAGCCACTGCGCCCGGCCTAAAGCTGTTTTGTTTTTGTTTTTGCTTTTTTTAAAACCCCATTACACTGGGTAAGAATGACCTTTTCAAATAAACAGTGCTGGGTGAATTGGATATCTATCATCAGAAAACATATCTTAACCCATACCTCATGCAACACATAAAAATCAACTTTCAAGTAAATTGCAGATCTTAATATGAAAGGCAAAAATAACACTTTTCAGAAGAAAACACAAGAAAATATGCCTGGCCTTGGGATAGATTTCTTAAACAGCATATAAAGAGTACTTAGCATAAAAGAATAAAAAGGATCAGTTGGACTATATTAAAATCAAGAACTACGGTTGGGTACAGTGGCTTACGCCTATAATCCCAGCACTCTGGGAGGCCAAGGCAGGAGGACTGCTTGAGCCCAGGAGTTCGAGACCAGCTTGGCAACATAGCAAGACCTCGTCTCAACAAAAAATGTTAAAAATTAGCCAAGCATGGTGGCACGTGCCTGTAGTCATCCGAGCTACTCAGGAGGTTGAGGAGGGAGGATTATTTGGGCCTGAGAGTTCGAGGCTGCACTGAGCTGCAATAGCAGCAATGCACTCCAGTCTCAAAAAAAAAAAAAAAAGGAAAGAAGAACTTTGTTTTTTAAAAGACACCATTAAAAAGTAGAAAGCACCATTCAGAGGAGGAGAAGACGTCCACGATCCATACATGTGACAAAGAGTTCCTGTTCAGAACATTACATGATTCCTGGTAACCAACAGGAAAGAAGCAGACAGCAGACACAGGACCACAGGCAGACACTTCCAGAAAAGAACACCTAAGCAGCCAATCCCCCTAGGAAAGGGGGCTCAATCTCACAAGTATAAAATTAAACCACAGTGAATGACCACTACACCCAGAAAGGCAAGACAGAAAACACCAAGATTTAGCTAGGATGTGGGGCTGGAAAGAGTGTAATTTCACACAAGGGCCTGGCAGCATCTACTAAGGCTGAGCACACACACATCCAGGACCCGGCAATTCCACTCCTAGACAGATACATCTCCCTGAACTGCTACTGCTCCCTGGCGGACATGTGCACGTGCAGCCACGTTCCCAGCCACAAACAGCCAAGTGCCCATCACTCACCAGTATAGGAGGAAGCTGCATGATATTCACATAGAGGCAGCTGGGACACTGCTGCGTGGGCATTGCCTGGCCCAGGGTCCACACCGGCAGCTACCCAGCTTTTCCCCAGCTCTTCCCCAAGTCCCTTCTCCTGTCTGCTTTGGAGGCAGGGCTGGGCACAGGAAGCTCTGAAGTCTCATGCGGACAGTGACAGTGGCTCCAGTCATCGGGCAGTCCCTCTGCCTTACAGCCCAGCCAAGATCTCTAGGGCTCAGAAAAGCCCTGTCCAGTGGGCACCTTGAGCTCCCTGGATGTCTGTGTCCCTCAGAACATATCTGGTTCCTGACCCTGCTGAGGAAGAAGTGCCGGGGGGCCCTGGTGTGGTGCTGGGGAGGGGATGCATTCCCATCTTCTGTGGTGACACTAGCACTTCTCAAGCAAGCCCCTCCCTGGCCCTCAGGCAGGGTCCGTGATGCTCGCAGTGGAGTCTCCCACGCCGTGTGACCAGCTCCACCTGATCCCAAGGGAACTCCCAGTGTTGTCTCCATCATGGGACTGTGTGTCTCACCTTGCACCCTGCCTCAGTTTACCTGCAGTCTCTCTCCAGCTCCTTGGATTCATCTGTGCAGTAGAAAAACTTCCCTTTGAAGAGCTGCACCGCAATGACAGCAAAGATGAACATGAAGAGCATGTAGACAATCAAGATGTTGAGGACATTCTTCAGGGAGTTCACCACACAGTCAAACACAGCCTGCAGGAGGAGGGGCGGAGCCATGATGAGGGGGTGGAACCATGGTGGGGGGGTGGAACCATGGTGGGAGGGTGGGGCCATGAGGAAAGGGGTGGAGTCATGGTGGGAGGGTGGGGCCATGAGAAGGGTAGGGCCATGGGGAGGGGTGGAGCCATGAGAGGGGTGGAGTCATGAGGGCAGCCACAGAGCCATGATGAGGGGGTGGAGCCAAGGTGGGAGGGCATAGCCATAAGGGAATGGGTGGGGCCACGAGGAAAGGGGTGGAGTCATGGTGGGAGGGTGGAGCCATGAGGGGAAGGGTGGGGCCACGATGAGATGGGTGGAGCCATAGTGGGGGGTGGGACCATGAGGAGGGCAGTGGAGCCATGACAGGAGATGGAGCCACAGGGAGGGGCTAGAAGCAGGAAAGGATGTGAAGGGACCCAGAAGAGAGGACCTACAGGATAGAAACCTGAGGACCACTGAGGTCCAGGTGGCCCCCAGGCATTCCAGGGCCCTGCAAGGCCCTCAGGCCCATGACCGCAGAGAGGCTCCACCGCCAGCTTCCTTGACACAGAAGACTAGTGCTGTGTCTCTTGTGAGGGGAGGCCTCTTGGCCCGGATGGAGGGGCAGGAGGTGCTAGAGGCAGCGGCCGGATGCCTAGGAGGCACGACCTCACAGGTCAGAGTTCAGACATGGAAACAGGAATGACCAGGAGCGCAGGCCGAGCTGCACCAGGAGGGGCTGGGCCTGTGCAGAGACAGTGCAGCCAGGCTCTGCCCTGCACTTGCACCCTGCCCCTCAGGAAAGCAATTTGGGCAAACTGAGGATAAACCAGTAGGCTCCAGGACAGAGACACATGTGCTCTGTGGCCCGAGGCCAGCCTGTCATCAGCCATCACCACCTGAGGCTTTCTCTCGGGTCTTTCCCAACCTGGAAGCTCAGCCTTCCCTGTGCACACGATGCTGCCCTCAGAGCTGGGAAGACACCTCCCAGGCTGCCCTGATCTGGCTGTGACGGGAAGGTGGGGCCACAACTGTCTCCCACAAAGCAGCCTGGCACAACTGTGGATGACCACTGCACAGCGCCACTCGGTGCCACTCCTCCCTGGACCCAGTGGGCCTCCGACGCCTTCCCCAGCTGCCTGCCAGCCCACTCCTTCACATACAGGTTCTAAGCAAACCTTCTTCTCTAAGTCCCACATTGCCTCAGGTCTCAATGGCTTGATTTCCAGTAAAAGAATCTGCTGCATAAAGGTTTGGGAGATGAAGTGAGCCGAAACTTTCTTCTCTAAGTCCCACATTGCCTCAGGTCTCTATAGCTTGATTTCCAGTAAAAGAATCGTTTGGGAGATGAAGTGAGGTGAAGCACGTGAAGCAATTCACACAGGGCCGAGCACAAGCTCACAATGACTAGGTTTCTCGTGGCCCTATGAGTGTGGGTTTACACTCTGTCTTTATCCAGAAGCTCAGCCCGTGCCCATCCCCCTCTCAGCAGCCAATGTCCCAAGCCCCTGACCTCCAGCATCTCCCTCCACCACCCTGCACCTGTCCCGCAGCCTTTTCCATACTGCACTGCAGCTGCTGAAGAAAAACCTTGTGCTGCGTGGTCCTGCTGGGCTAAGGAGGATTCTCACAGGAGGCTGCTGGCAACAAGGTCTACTTGGGATAATGGGGGCTTACAGCTGAGTGAGCCCAACTCCCTCACGCAGGGGTGTGATGTGAGCACACACACTCATGCACACACATACACATGCACACATGCACAGCACATCCCTCAAGCCCCAACTCCAGGCTCCAACCTTGAGCTTGGGCAGCCGTTTGATGGTCTTGAGGGGCCGCAGGACACGAAGGACTCTCAGGGACTTGATAGTACTGATGTCTTTCCCTTTGGATCCTCTAGAAGGGAGAAGCCACAGATGCAGACAGGCAGGAGGCGTGGGTGTGCCCGGCTCCCACGTGGCCCCCCAGGGCCTGGGTCCTGCTCCCCTGTGTGTTTTGTCTCAGCCTCCAGGGTGGAGGACACATGAGCAGAGGCCTTGCCCTGCAGGCGCCACAGGCCACCATGACTCTTCCCAGAGGCTGCCTGGCCCAGGCCTCATCTAAGGACAGGAGCTGGGACCAGGACAGCAGCATCTGGTGCATAAGGAGAAGAACCATCACCCTGACACCCATCCCACCCACCCCAGCTCCCAGGAAAAGAGGACAGAGGGACCTGCAGACCCAGAAGTGGAGGCCCACAAGCACATTTCTAGGGCTAGAATCTTCTGGAAGGGCTTTTTTCCTTGCTTTTTGGGCTGGCTAGAGGGAGGTAAAGGGGACTTGTCTGGCCTCTGCCCTACAGATCTCCTCAGTCGCCCTAACATTCCTCCCGCTGACATGAAACTGACAGCAAGAAGACAGAAGAGGGGAAGGAGAGTAAGAAAGAGAAAAAGTCAGACCAATACAGAGGCAATGCAAGAGGCAGGGTGGACTAAGACAAACAAGGGGAGAGGGAGAGAGGGAGGGAGGGAGGGAGGGAGGAAGAGCCACAGAGACAGACATATCAACGCGACCCAGAAAGCAGCAGACAGGAAAACTCATGCAGGGCACAGACAGCAAGACAGGAAGTCGGGGAAAGAAAATTCCAGGCACAGAAGCAAGCAGAAGTACAGAACCAGCGGGCCTCGATCAGGGCCCCTCCAAAAAAAAAGCCAGGGCAGACCCATGTAGCTGCCTCAGCCTGTCAGGGACACAGAAATTAGCAGGTTCTGGAGACTGGACCTCCCATGACCCTACTGAGGCCGGGCCGGCAGTGTCGAGGAGAGGTTTCCTCCTAAGAAGGTCCCCGTTCTCAGAAGCAAAGCCACTCTACTTGGTGGGAGGTGAGGGTGGGAGCTGAGGCCTCAGGGCTGGGTGGGATTCACTCACACATGGAGCCCTTCCCTACCCTGCTCAGAGGCCACATCCCACCACACTCCCCGGGGAAGGCCAGCTTGTAGGGGCAGCCCTGCCCCCTGTGCTCTTCCTGGGGCTCCAGCAACACTTGGGGCTGAGCAGGGAGTGCTCAGTCACCCTGAGCCGTGTGGCTACACGGTCCCTTCTTCTCCCCTGACTGTAGCCTACACTCCAGAATCAGATCACCTCCCCCTGAAACGCTTCCAGGTGGGAAGAACCCAGCCTCCTGTCTCCATCACCCCAGTGCTCCTGACACCTACTCTCAAATCAGCTTCCTCCACCAGCTGAGGGAAGAGGGGACAGGGGCAGGAGGGAGGGGATACTGTTTTGTCGCCCAGTAAATGAGGCTTTCTGGGAGAGTGTCCAACCGGGGCCTACTACTTTTTTCCTGCTCTGAGGCCGCTTGGATGGGGCCAACCCCTTCCCCTCCTCCTGACTGGGGGACCCCTGGCTGCAGTGTTCCCACTCCCAAGGCCTATGTTGATGCTTTAGCAAAGTTCTCATTCCTTTATCACAGAAAGAGGAGACAGTGGGAACTGCAGGGGGCTGGAGTGGAGAGGAAAGAGAGGAAAGAACGCCACTCTTCCGGAGAGGAGCTGCACTGGAAGCACCTTACGATGTCCCCGGTCCTTAGGCTGTGGCCACAGGTGGCATTTCCCTCCCGGAGCCCTTGCTGCCCTCCAGGCCAATGGCCCCAGTCTCCAGCCCTCACTGGGGACAGCCTGCTCACCAGGAAGCTCCTCACCAAGAGCTGACCATGCCCAGTTCCAGCCCAGCTCCAGCCCAGCTCCCCGCCCCGCTCCCAGAGGCATGGCAGGAACCCCTGGCCGGGGCCTCGGCTCCCGGCAGCATGCGCCCCGATGGGGTGAAGGTGGATGAGCGGGGGGTGAGGCTGGAGATGAAATGACCCAAAAGGGGCTGCTGGAATGCTGTGATGTCAGGGGCGGCGTGTGGGGGAGAGCAGGCATTACCCCACGAAGCTCCTGCCGAGTCCAGCAAGAGGAAGACAAAGAGAACAGAGTCAGTGGCGCCAGGAGCAGCCCTCCCAGCAGCTCGGAGAGATGTGGACCCTCCCTCATGTCTGTCGTCCACTAGGGGTCTTCCTTGTCTCTGGATCTCACCCCACAACTCCCCGCTGTATTCCCATCCCCAGCTGTAGCTGAGCCCGCAACGACAGCCTCCATGCAGGGTCTGAGGAAGCCAATTCCAGGTCCAGCCACAGCAGGGCCAAGCGCCACTGGCTCGGGAGTCAGAGACGTCTAATGCCCCAAGAGGGGAAGGCGACCACCAGTTCTGCCTTGGGCGAAAGCACCAGAGGTCTCCCCGGGTCAGGAGCAGACTTGCCTCAGAGCAGGTCAAGGTGAAGTTGCCTCCAAGGACCCTGGGAGGCAAACGCTGGGCACACCAGAGGCTGTGCCACCCAGTCCCAGAGCCACAGGCCACACCAGGGCTTCCCAGCCCCACACAGTCCCCACCCCTCCAGGCAGGGGGGGATGGTCCCAGGGTCACAGGCCACGCCAGGGCCCTACCTAGTTTGAGAGCCACAGACAGACCTCAGGCCCCCCTAACCCCACGCAGCCCCGCCCCAAGCAGGCAGGGACAGTCCCACATAGACAGCGACAGAGCCACAGGCAGCCCAGGGAGGCCCACAGCAGGGCCTCTTCCTTCTTCCCTCACCCTCATGCCCATCGTGACTCTGGGGGCTCTCCCCAGCCAGAGCAGAGCAAACGTTACTTACGAGAAAGCAAACGCCACCAGGGCGCCACTGACCACAATGAAGTCCAGAATGTTCCACAAGTCCCGGAAATAGGCCCCAGGGTGAAGCAGCAGTCCCAAGTCGATCATCTAGGAGGGAGAAACACACTTCAGGTACATGATAATCCAGAAAATTTAGGCAGAGGCCAGGCGTGGGGGCTCATGCCTGTAATCCCAGCACTTTGGGGAGGCTGAGGCAGGCGGATTGCTTGAACCCAGGAGTTGGAGACTAGCCGGGGCAACACGCTGAAATCCTGTCTCTCAAGAAAAAGTAAAACATGGCCAGGCACAGTGGCTTACGTAAGCCTGTAATCCCAGCACTTTGGGAGGCTAAGGCAGGCGGATCACCTCAGCTCAGGAGTTCAAGACCAGCCTGGATGACATGGTGAAACCCCATCTCCACTAAAAATACAAAAAATAGCCAGGCGTGGTGGTGTACACCTGTAATCACAGCTACTTGAGAGGCTGAGGCATGAGAATTGCTTGAACCCAGGACACAGAGACTGCAGTGAGCTGAGATCACGCCACTGTACTCCAGCCTGGGTGACAGAGTGAGACCCAGTCTCAAAAAAACAAAACAAAACAAACCCAGAAAGACAGGCAGAGCTAGGCTCCAGAGTCATGAGGGAGGAATATAGCTCTAGGTCCCCGTGGAAGGCTCAGTGTGGCTGAGTGTGCACGCATGTGCACACCTGTGACTTCAGTGCACCTTAGAGACACCTGCGCACGCCCTGCCAGAGTAGGGAGGCACAGCCTAGGTCACACCCCGCAGGGCCTCAGTGGGCCTTTGGACCTCAATGCCGTGGACCCAAATATCCTTACACGGCTCGTGACCAGCTGAGATCCTGCTGGGCTGGGCTCCCAGCTTCCCTTCAGCCTGAATAAGACTGAGGCCTCCATCTCCATCTGCTCCTCCACCGCAGAGCTGTAGGCACACATGGCCCCAGGGAGCTCAGAGCTCGCCCAGATCCCCTGCAGGCAAGCTCAGAGCAGCAGGACGGCAGTTCCACAGACCTTCACTTGCATCCTGGCCCTGTCACTCCTGCTGCTGCAATTCTGGGCCAGCACCATAACCTCACTAAGTGTCTGTAAAATGGGGATAATGACGCCCACCCCGCAAAATTTTGCAAGAGTGAAATAGCAGAGGTAACGCGTTCATGCATCTGCTGTCGGTGCTCCATACGCACACGCTTCCCTGTGTGCATGCATGCGGGCACACACACACCCTAAGCTGCACGGAAGTCACGGATGTGCAGCTGTGTGCACACTCAATCACACTGAAAAGGGCCACACTAGTCAGTCAGTGATATGGGGGAACCTCGTACCAACACTTAGAGGCAGACAGGGAAGGACTCTGAATCTATCATAAGACAAATGCCCTCCTAAATTCAAGTCTTCAGCACCCACTTCCAACAGTCTTCCAACACTCTCTCCCAGGTCTCCTCCTCCCCGAGCCAATGCCACGCAGCCCTCCTCCTTTGCTGTCCCAAGAGGGAGGGCCTCCACCCACATGTGCACACTGGAGAGAGACTGTAGCTCACGTGTTCAAGAAACCAGGGCAAGTGGAGGCCCAGGCACGACGCTGGGGAGCACTCCCAGTGGGCGATGTAATTTTCTCAGTGAACGACAAAGCCTCTTTGCACACGTTCACGTGCTGAGCACACACCCAGTTCACACCTACCGTATGTCTTAAGAGTTTATAGGAATCGTGGTTCAACCCCTGCCCTGGTCCCATCTCAATCATGAGGGAGGGAGAGCAAAACACTGGGGTCACGAGGGGCAGCCACATATCTCACCTTTATCACCATCTCAAAGGTAAAGACACCAGTGAAAATGTAATCCAGGTATTTCAGAGCCTGAAACCAAAAGGAAGGTTACTCTCAAAGGCTGGGCTGAAATCTAAGCCAGGGTGCCCTCGGTGGCTCCGAGGTTTTCCTCCAGGCCTCTAAGCTGTCAGCCAGGGAGCCAGGAAGCCTGTGGACAACGGTTCTGGGAGGGGGTCTCCGACAAGCCTGTCTGGGAACAGGCCCCCTCTGCCGCACCATCTTCCTGTCTCCAGACCTTTGGTCCTGCACTCCCAGGCACACAGAGAGAGGAAGGAGGGGTGTCCTGTGAGAAGACAGGACACCAGTCCCACCCCGGCCCCTTGGGCTCCTGGGAAGGCACCCAGCTCCCGCCCCACAGCCTGGCGGGGGCCCAGCCGTCCGGGCCACTCACATTGTTCCTGGGCGAGTCCGTGCGCACTGGGTCCTCAGCAGCCAGGGCGATGCTGCTCAAGGCGATGACCACGAGAATGACCATCTCGAAGTACCTCATGGTCACGATGTAGTGACAGAAGCGGCGGAGCCTGTGAGGGAACGCACGGATCACAAGGCCCACCCGCTGGGTGCGCCAGCCCCCTGCCACAGGGCAGGCTCAGCCCGTCCCAGAGGAACGGCTCTGGGCTGCCTCAGGAAGCTGTGGCCCCAGAGCTTCGCTTGGTCCCTGTGGTTGGAGGTGGCAGCCAGGTGACAGAGAGCGGCTGAGATTCCTGAGAGGGCCTCCTGGGATAGGGAGTGGGGAAGGCTGCAGACCCTCACAGCAGGGGTCAACAAAGCAAAGCTCACAGGCCAGATCGGGCTGACTTGTTTGTGTGAATAAAACTTCCCTGGAGTACAGCTACATCCACTCATTACCAACTGTCCACGCAGCCAACAGCAGTCGAACGCCAACAGCATCAACTACCCAGCCCTTTCACAGAAGAGGTCAGCTGTCCTTGGAAAGTTCTCTGGGGCCTGTGCGGGGTGTGTGCCCTGTCCAGGCTCCCAGGGTGCATATGAACATGCTCCGCACACTGCCACATGCTCGCCTTTTGCTCCAGTCCCATCTGCCTGACTCACTTGTTCAATATTACTGAGCACCTACCCATCACAAGGGCTGTGCTCTGGCGGTGCCTCCCCCGCCTCGCAGGCATGCCCGCCGCCCCCAGTCCCTCTCAGCTCTTCCTCTCACCCACACCTACGAACCCCCAAGGGCCATCCACCTTAAGCGGCTGCCCACATCTCCCTCTTCCTTGAAGGGAACTCTGCCATCTAGCTCCTGCCCCTGTGTCCACAGAGCTGTTCATCCCCGGCCCACCGCCAGCCTGCCGCTGCCTCCACCCTTGCCACTTCCCCTCCTTAAAAGGGCTGCCTTTCCTTCTCAACTTGTGTCTGGGTTTCTGGCACTCAGCTCTACCCCAGCTCAGATCCTAAGTCCACCTGGCCACGAGACAGCCCCAGCCGCCCCAGGCTTTGCAGGGTCTGCAGGCGGGACCCCAGCAGCACTGCTGGTCTCGGTGAATGCAGTGCCTTCCGCCACTGTCAGGCAGAAACTGGGTGTCATCCTCGATGTCTCCTTCCCCTTCCACATCTAATTTATCACCAAATTCTGTAGATCCTGCCACTAAAATTCCCCCACACGCAGTTAACTTCCAAACCTCACCACTATGAGTACCCTGGTCTAACCACCACTGCCCCTCCCTGAAACCCTTACCATCTACTCAGTGGCCTCCATCTGCAGTCTCCCCATAAAAGGGCCCTGCTGGGCTGCAACCCGAGTGCCCCCACCGTGCACATGTCCCACGCTTCTCAGTGTGCTCCAGGATGGTGTGACCCCCCAACGCCGCAAGAGAACACCCAGCTAGCCCCGCCTACCCTTTGTGTTCCAACCCAGCTCTGTCCTCAGCTGTTTGCCAACTGCTGGCTTCTACTTCTGGGCTACTGTGAACACTCCGCTAGTTCCTCCCTTCTCCCCTCTTCACCTTAACTCTTACTCATCCTTCAGGTTTCAACCAAGATGTCACTGCCACCAGAAAACCTCCCTGGCCTTCTCTCACCTGCTCCCAGAATGCCAGTGCCTTCCTGTGTTTCCATTTCCACACCGGGTTACCGCCCCTCACCTGCCACTGCACTGCTAGTCCTGACACGGCAGGGTCCATGTCTGTCTCCATGACCGCTTTACTCCTAACCACAGCAGAGCACGGTAAGCTCCCAAGACATGTGTGTTGGATAAAAGAATGATGGGAGGGAGGAGGCAGGAAGAGGGCCAACACAGGGCTTGGTGGAAAGACGGTTGGGTGGTGAAAAAAGAAGGGGGATGGACAGATTAGTAACCAACAGGGGCATGTCCACGCAGCCTTGCTGCCCTCTGCCCTCCCGGGCACCTGCCCAGCTCCTGCTCTGGCTGGGCAAGCTCTTGTGTGGCTCCACCCCTGCTCTGCCTCTCCCTCTGCCTCCTCCTCCTAAAGCTCTGCTCCAGTCTCACCCCAGAAGCCCCACCTGACCTTCTCATCTACGTTTTAGTGCCCAATGGTCCGCATCTCCCCGCCTTGCTTTGTGTTTCCTCCCAGCACTTATCACTATCTGCATCTTATGTCTTCTACTTACTTGTCGTGTCTGTTGTCTATCTCTCCCACCAGCACACAGGTTTAGCAAGGACAGGGGATCTCACCTGTTTTGTTCATTCCTAGCTATTCCCAGCACCTAGAGTGCTGTCTGCCACATCAACACTGGCTGGACTAATGGAAGCCCCGGACTTTAGAGTGGATGACGGATGCATGAAACGCGCAGGTGCGGACACACGGACAGACATGCAAATAAACACAGTGCACACATGCATGCCACACAGGCGCCAGGGATGGAAGTGTGTTTGAGAGACAGGGCAGACGGGGTCCCTGTGTGCAGAGACACACACACGCCACATAGGAGGTGAGGAGCCTGGGCCTGGAGCTCATCCCAGCTCTGCTGAGGCTGCCTGTGAACAGTCACAGAACCTCCTGTGCCCGCGTCCTCTTCTGCAGAATGAGGCCACACGGGCACACGCCTCTGGGGACTGCTGTGGTACTCAGAGACCTTTGTCTACATAAGTGTGCAGAATCAGTGCGCGCTGGCTACTGTGTTCCCATGGGTCGTGATGCAGGGGGTGAGTGGGCAGCCACACACACCAGCAGGCAAGGAGACTCACAGGTTGGTGGGGCTTAAACAGAACATGGAGCTGTACGGGACGACGGGCCGGGGGCCGCTCCTCATCAAGTCATCCGCTTCTACCTCCTTCTTCCCCTCTGCTTGGCTTTCCAGGTCCACGTTACCACCTACAAGGACACAGGCCACGGAGTAAGGAGTGTGGTACACACAAAGTCACATCGCGTGGCTCTCTCCCAGCTCCCATGCCCCCAGCACTTGCGTCAGGTCCTCACAGGCCCACCAGGGATGGGCCTGCAGCTGAGAACACCGCTTCACACACACGACCACGGTCTACGACAGCCAGGACCACCGTCTGCCGCAGAGACATGAACAGACCCTTCCTCACCTCTTGCTGCACCAAGGTTGGGAACAACACAGAACCCAGCACTGCCTCTGTGGCTGTGGACCCCCCTGCCTCGCTGGCAGGTCTCGATGCGCTGAGAAGCCCAGAGCCTGGTGATACCTTCCCACTGCTTCTGCTGGGACCGCGAACCCGCAGCACAGGGAGGAGCAGGGACCAGCCCCAACCCGCAAACCCACAAGGGCTCCCTGTACTTCATTGTCCAGTCTCCCTTGACCTGGGATTTTCTTCCTCGGGATCCCAGGAGAGGGTCCTGTGAGGCCACAGAGCTTGGAAGGACAGTCTTCCCGGGGGGAACCCAGCCTCTGCTCAGGCCCTGCTCCCTCGCCAGCCCCCGACTCGTCGCCTCCTTCCCCCAGGGCCCATCTTCTGCCGCTCAGCACCCCACCCCACCCCAGCTGTGCTCCCACAAATCAAACTCCCCAGGGCTAACATGGCCACCACCTTGTTGTTTTTTTAAGATAAATTTTGTTGTCCCTGCCCAGTGTTTTTTGTATAATAATTCTTCATTTTCAACTATCCCACTGTATATTTTAATTCTGGTAGGTGACACAGCTCTTGAGACCTCAGGGACACCAAGGAAGACGTGCAGTGACTTGGAGCTGCCTCCCACTGCTGCAACTCATTTTGAATTCTTTAAAGAAATATCAAAGCAAATAGGATTTTAAAGAGCAACAAAGTGAAGGTGCTAATCGAGAGCCCGCTGTGGAGCCCTTGACTGCTGGCCACTGTGAAGCCCTGCAGAGAAAGACTGTGCCAGAGAAAAAAAAGCTTCGAGATGAGCATGAAAACAGTCAAGGCCACAGCAGTCGGGGTCTATACCACTGAGGATGCTGGCTCCAGAGCCAAGATAACCAGCCCCCGCCCACGAGCACAAGCTGTTTAAAGCGACCACTTTTGAAATGGGCACCATCACACTTCCCTGTTGAAAATGAAAATTATGTAATCTGAGAAAGCAATCTGGCAAAACTTACTTGAAGCCCTAAAAAATTCTACTAATTTATTAGATATTACCTGCTAAGGAAATGAAGTACGCCCACAAAAATAAGTATTCCCAAAAGTTTTTGTTGTAAGTTTGTTTTTTTGTTTTTTTTTTTAAATTTGAGAAAGGAGACAGTTTCGCTCTTGTTGCCCAGGCTGAAGTACAGTGGTACCATCCTGCAACCTCCGCCTCCCGGGTTCAAGCGATTCTCCTGCCTCAGCCTCCCGAGTAGCTGGGATTACAGGCATGCGCCACCACACCCAGCTAATTTTTGTATTTTTAGTAGAAACAGGGTTTCGCCATGTTGGCCAGGCTGGTCTTAAACTCCTGACCTCAAGCCATCTGCCCTTCTTGGCCTCCCAAAGTGCTGGGCTTACGGGCGTATGTTGTAAGTTATTTTACAATAACAAAAATTATAAAATGCACAACCATAAACTGACTACATAAAATATGCAATATTTATAAGAAGCACCATACTATGGATATTAAACTTGAAACAGCTGTGGTGGAAGGGATCCCTTGAGCCCAGGAGTCTCAAGCAATGAGACCATCCTGGGCAAGATGGTGACAGACCCTGTCTCTACAAAGAAATTTAAAAATTAAAAAATTAGCTAAGGGTGTTGGCACGTACATACAGTTCCAGCGACTCCAGAGGCTGAAGCAGGAGGATCACTTGAGGTCAAGAGTTCGAGGTTACAGTGACCTACAATGGCACCACTATACTCTAGTCTGGGTGACAGAATGAGATTCCATCTCTAAAATAAATGAATAATTAACTTAAGTAAACTGGGAAAAAATAATCAGTCTGGATTCAATGAAGACTTTTGTTGCTCAAAATAAATATAACGAAGATGCCAGAGCTTGGATGGAACTATTTCTCATGAAATTGATTTACTACAACATAGGAAATCATATGAAAATCAAATGATCAATCATAGGGAAAAAATGTCAATTAAGTCAAAGCAGAAGAAAGAATGGAAAGGAAAACAAGAAAACTGCAACAGACTGAAGTCATTGTTGGAGAAAGGCTATTTTTAAAAAGACTTAATAGTTAAAAAAATTAAATCTCTGAAATAGGAGACAATGAAGCAAAACAGCGAGCTCTGGAGGGGAATACAGAAAGGAAGAGAGCCCTCACCAAAAACAGCCACGGGCAGACACGGCCCAGGTGCTTTACTCCTCCTGACAGCAGGCGACGGCAGCACAGGTCCCCCTTGAGGCTGAACTGAGCAACTGCCCTTTCCCGTGCAGGGGTAGGAGTGCCAAGCCTTGGGCTCACTTCAAGGTGGGGAAGCTGAATGAGAATCATCCCCAAAGGGGAGCTAAAGTAAGCCCAGACTGGCAGCACCCCAGGCTTCTGGAAACAACAAATGCAGATCCACTCTGACAAAAACTTTCCTCAGTTGGCCTGCAGAATCCCCACAGATTAGGGGGCAAACTGGAGATAATTTAAGCTGTTATTTCCCAAGATATCCAAGAGAAAGGATTTCTCTCCTGTACATCTGGAGAGATATATGCTATGTGCCATCCTTGGGAAAACTGAAAACGTAGTTAATTCATTTTCTGTAGGGCTTCATCATCTTACAAAACCCTGGTTGAGAAAAGGAGGATGTGATGTTTAATACTGAGTGTCAACTTGATTGGATTGAAGGACACGAAGTACTGATGCGGGGTGTGTCTGTGAGGGTGTTGCCAAAAGAGATTAACATTTGAGTCAGTGGCTACGGAAGGCAGACCCACCCTTGACCTGGTGGGAACAATCGGATCAGCTGCCAGCAAATGTAAAGCAGGCAGAAAAACGTGAAAAGGAGACAACGGGCTTCACCTCCCAGCCTACATCTTTCTCCCATGCTGGACGCTTCCTGCCCTCAAACATCAGACTCTAAGCTCTTCAGATGTGGGACTCGGACTGGCTCTCCTTGCTTCTCAGCTTACAGAGAGCCTATCATGGGACCTTGTGATCATGTAAGCTAATACTTAATAAACTCCCATATATATATCATATATATAGTATATATCCTATACATATGATATATAGGATATACTTACACCCCTAAAGACTTCATATATATAGATAGACATATCATATATATACGATATATATAAATATATAGAAGATATATATTCTATTAGTTCTGTACCTCTAACAAAACCCTAATACAGAAGATTAAGATCAGTCATATATGAACTCAAAAGATCGCACCAAACACACCATGAAACAAGGTCACCATGACTGAAAGACACAAGAGAAACAATGAGTACACTCACTTCGACCCCCAAAAACAGCAGAAACAATGCGTACACTCACACCCCTAAAGACTTCAGATACAGGAATTCTTAGATGAGATACATAAAATAAGTAAATACAGGCCGGGCGCGGTGGCTCATAACTGTAATCCCAGCACTTTGGGAGGCCGAGGCGGGTGGATAACTTGAGCCCAGGAGTTCAAGACCAGCCTGGGCAACAGGGAGAAACCCCATGTCTACAATAAATACAAAAAATTAGCTGGGTATGGTGGTGCGCCTGTGGTCCAACTACTGCAGAGGCTGAGGTGGGAGGATCGCTTGAGCCCAGGTGATGGCTACACGAAAAGCCCAGACGTCATCACTATGCAATAGATCTAATGTAACAAAACTGCATTTGTCCCCCCTAAATCTATAAAAATAAAAAAAAATTATTGACAGGTCAATCAAGCAAAATATTAACGAATATAAAGAATATTTGAGAAATACAACTAACAAACCTGATTTAGCATACAAATATAGAAAGCTCAGACCTCACAAAATTAGAGAAAACATATCCCTCTGAAGCACATACAGAACAAGAACAAAGGAAAAAGCTGACCATACAGCCCAGGCACAGAACAACTGCAAATGAATTTCAAAGAAAACTATCATACAGACCATGTTCTCCTAATCACAGTACACAAGTCAGAAATTAAGACAGAAACCAGAAACAAAGAGATTAATTAATATTAAAATTTTACATTTGGAAACTGAAAAAAAGACTGAAGAATTCATGGGTCAAAAATGATATAGTCACAGATGGTACAACTGTGTCCAAAAAAACCAAAATAATCTACAGGAAAATTACTTAAGAGTAATGAGAGTTCGACGATTCTGTGGCTGAATACAGAACCA
Organism: Colobus angolensis palliatus; assembly: GCF_000951035.1. NCBI lineage: Eukaryota > Metazoa > Chordata > Mammalia > Primates > Cercopithecidae > Colobus > Colobus angolensis. Next base: position 196,555 of record NW_012117821.1, read on the forward strand.
ACAGATGAAACTGCTTATTATTTCTATGCAGTAGAAGCAAATAGTTAGGAAAGAAAAAACTTTTAAACAATACCATTTAAAAAACAGAATAAGCAAGGTAAAAAGACAAAAAGACATTTTCAGGATAGAAGAAAAGAGAGATAAATACAAAAGTGAGATTAAAATCCTACAATCTTCTATTTGAATTACAAAGGCCATGGAATTAATGACATATTTTTCTCTTTTTTTTTTTTTTTTTTGGAGATGGAGTCTTGCTCTGTCACCCAGGCTGGAGTGCAATGGTGCAATCTTGGCTCACTGCAACCTCCACCTCCTGGGTTCAAGGGATTCTCCTGTCTCAGCCTCCTGAGTAGCTGGGATTGAAGGCATGCCCCACCACATGCGGCTAATTTTTACACACTTTTGTTTTCTTCTCAGTAGAGACGGGTTTCACCACGCTGGCCAGGCTGGTCTCGAACTCCTGACGCCAGGTGATCCACCCACATTGGCCTCCCAAAGTGTTGGGATTACAAGCATGAGCCACCGCATCCGGCCACTTTTCTCTTTTTAAAAAGCCCACCAAAAAGCCTGAAAGCAATAAGAACCTAGTAGCAATGACCACAGATGGCTGTCTCTAAATATCTTATCAAAGGAGCCACGGCGTCTTGAGTCAGGTTCTACAGAAGCACACCGTGAGGTGGGACGGGCTCCCAGAAGAAACCAGAAGGGAAGAGAAAAGCAAGACAGGGAAGTGAAGAAGCCAAGCAAGGGCGCGCTTCAGACCAAGTCCTGCAAAGGTGGCTCAGGCTCCCACAGAGACACTCTGGGCTCTCGTCTGAACCAGAAGGTTGTCCTGACTGAAGCCAGAGAGCTGGCTCTCCTACACCTGCACCTTCCCTTCATTGGCTAAGTGCCACCTTGGGGGATGCAAACTCCCATGCACTTCCCGTGGTTCCCGCAGTCCAAGGGAAGTCTCTGAAGAGGAGCTGAAGAGGAAGCCCCTGGAGGCAAAGGCCACCAGAGTATGGGGGGTGACAGGGTGGAATCTACAGAAATCATAGCAGTGTCCAGCGTGTGCTGCTTCTTGAAGAAATAAGCAATTCCAGATCGGGGGCAGGAAATGTGCACAATGATCCTGGAACATGCTGTCATAAACGAAAACCAGAGAATTGTCAAACTGTATTCCAGGCCTGTGAGAAGGGCAGAAAATCAACTTGAAAGGGTGAACAATGGCCAAGATAGGACAATTTAAGCACCAAAAGTAATAGTGACTGCAAAGAACTGAAATACATCAAACACATTCAAATTCAAAAATTTACAATAATAATTTGCTTATAGCTCTCACTGGTCCTATCTGTTAAAGGGCATTGATTCCTTATTTTGAAAACTTATAAATAAAGGGACAGAATGAAGCAAGTACCTTGTTCAATACACATACAAACTGCATTTCAGGGTAACCAAGCAGTTGATGAGGTAAGATCTTTCTTACAGAAAAAGTCAAAATAACAAACACAGAAAGAATCATGAAATTATAAATTCACCATTTTGTGACCCTCACTGAAATCACAGATCTGGGTAACAATCAACTATGTCACTAGAACCATTTGGGGAAAGACCAGTGGAGAACTTTACAATGGCAGATCAGGCTAAACCCACTGTTCCATGTTAGTATCACCCAGAGAGACACCAGACATGACACAGCTCCTGATACTATGAGGCAGGAAGTGTACACCACCACCTGGAAGCCTTCCAAAAGAAGGGAACGGGATTCTTTCCCTCTCTCTTTTTTTTTTTTTTTTCTGAGATGGAGTCTTGCTCTGTCACCCAGGCTGGAGTGCATGGCGCGATCTCAGCTCACTGCAACCTCCACCTCTCAGGTTCCAGTGATTCTCCTGGCTCAGTCTCCTGAATAGCTGGGATTACAGGCGCTTGCCACCACGCCTGGCTAATTTTTGTATTTTCAGTAGAGACAGGGTTTCACCATGTTGGCCAGGACAGTCTCGAACGCCTGACCTCAGGTGATCCTCCCACCTCGGCCTCCCAAAGTGCTGGGATTACAGATGTGAGCCGCCGCGCCCGGCCTGGATTCACAACAGTCTCTAGACATCCTTTGGTTGTCAAAACTACGGGGTGCTCCTGGCATTGAGAGGGTGGAGGCCAGGGATGCTGCTAGGCATCCTAAAATGCAGAGGCCACAGTCCACAACACAGCTTCAACAGCTCCAAGGCTTAGAAGCCCTGTTCCGGATCTAATTACCAGGTAACAGAATGCACTGAGGACAGGGAACTGTACCAAACACCACCACGACGCAAACAACCAAACTGAGAAATTCTACAGAACAAACCATATGTTCTCCTCAACAAATAAATGGCATGAATAAGGAGAGGAAAACTGTTTTAAAGTAAAAGAGACTTAGACAGATTAAGCAAACTCAAATGAGTAAACCTCATTTGAATCCTGACTCAAACCAACTGTAAAAAGTTATTTTTGAAATAACTAGTAAAATTAGAACTTGGAAGAGGTGTTAGATAATATCAGGGAATTATTATCAACATGGCTAAGTGTGACAATGCTCTATGGCTATGATAAACCCTTAATTGTCAGAGACGCTTACTGGCATATTACACCTAAAATGATACACAAGAAAGCAAGAAGAAGCATAAGTGAAACAATACTGGCGAAATGTGGGTGACTGCTGAGGGTGGAGACGGAGCACGGGAGTTCACTGCATTTTCTCCACTTTCCCGTATGTTTCAATTCTCCACAATAAAAAGGATTTTATTTAAACAGCCCCAGAGAGAAGACAGAGCCATACATGTGAACAACAATTTAGACGAATGACTGGCTTCTCAACAGAAACAACAGAAGGCAGAAGACAGTGGAGCAGTCTCAATACGCTGAAAGAAAGATAACAAATGAGAATTCTCTACGATGTAAAACCACTTCTCACAAACAATGGCAAAAAAAAAGACTGTTCAGGCAAGCCAAGAGAATTTACCACCATCAAACCTCACTAAAAGAAATTAGGGGGAGGTGAGCAGATCACAAGGTCAGGAGATCGAGACCATCCTGGCTAATACGGCAAAACCCCATCTCTACTAAAAATATAAAAAATTAGCCAGGCATGGCAGTGGGCTACTTGGAAGGCTGAGGCAGGAGAATCACTTGAACCCAGGAGGCAGAGGTTGTAGTGAGCCGAGATCATGCCACCACTACACTCCAGCCTGGGCGACAGAGTGAGACTCCGTCCCAAAAAAAAAAAAAAAAAAAATTGGAAAGTTGTTCTTCAAGCAGAAGGAAAAAAAAAAAAAGAAATCCAGGCCGGGCGCGGTGGCTCAAGCCTGTAATCCCAGCACTTTGGGAGGACGAGACGGGTGGATCACGAGGTCAGGAGATCGAGACCATCCTGGCTAACACGGTGAAACCCCGTCTCTACTAAAAATACAAAAAAACTAGCCGGGCGAGGTGGCGGGCGCCTGTAGTCCCAGCTACTCCGGAGGCTGAGGCAGGAGAATGGCGTAAACCCGGGAGGCGGAGCTTGCAGTGACCTGAGATCTGGCCACTGCACTCCAGTCCGGGCAACACAGCGAGACTCCGTCTCAAAAAAAAAAAAAAAAGAAATCCAAATGGATGATCTGAAATATAAGGAGTGGTGAAATATGAAAAGGAATAATGGGATCAATTGCAAAACACAGGGGAAAAGAACAAGATAGAGAAATCTCTGTCAATTAGAAATTTAAAATCATACTTATTTAAAAAAAAAGCTCATGAATCAAACAAGAAATCTCAATCACGCTTGGAAAAAAAATTAAAACAAAAAATGTAAACTTTCAATATATAACTAAAATATATATATTAAATATATATATATATATAACTAAAATAACTCTAAGAGTGAAACTTACCAGTTTTAAACACATTAGCAAAGTAGAAAAGTGCAATGTCATGAGCTGACTATCCAACTAATGCATTGGAGGAAGAATATTACAGTACACAAACACAAAGTAGAAGAAAGGAAGTAATAAACAAGAACAGAAATTAGTGAAACAGAAAACAAAAATACAGTAGAGAAGATCAAGAAGGACAAAGACTGAGGCATTGATAAACCATTTAAGAGGACAAAACTTCAGGGAAAAAAGAGTTTATCAAGGGAAGGAGGGAAGGAGGGAGGGAGGGAAGGCTACCAGAAATATAAAAGAGGCCACGGGCCGGGCATGGTGGCTCACATCTGTAATCCCAGCACTTTGGGAGGCCGAGGCAGGTGGATCACGAGGTCAGGAGATCGAGACCATCCCAGCTGACATGGTGAAACCCCATCTCTACTAAAAATATAAAAAATTAGCTGGGCGTGGTGGCGGGCACCTGTAGTCCCAGCTACTCAGGAGGCTGAGGCAGGAGAATGGTGTGAACCTGGGAGGCGGAGCTTGCAGTGAGCAGAGATCGCGCCACTGCACTCCAGCTCGGGCGAGAGCCATACTCCCTCTCAAAAAAAAAAAAGGGTCCACAACTACAAATCCATCAGAAACTTAAAAGATAATACGAAACTGGTTCCTACAGATATTGGCAGTCATCTTTTTTTCTTTCTTTCTTTCTTTCTCTCTCTCTCTCTCTCTTTCTTTCTTTTTTTTTTTTGAGACAGAGTCTCGCTGTTGCCCAGGCTGGAGTGCAGTGGCGCGATCACAGCTCACTGCTCACTGCAGTCTCCACCTCCCGGGTTCAAGAGATTCTTTTGCCTCAGCCTTTCAAGTCGCTAGGATTACAGGTAGCCATCACCATGCCTAGCTAATTTTTGTACTTTTAGTAGAGATGGGGTTTCACCATGTTGTCCAGGTTGGTCTTGAACTCCTAACCTCAAGTGATCCACCAGCCTTGGCCTCCCAAAGTGCTGGGATTACAGGCATGAACCACTGTGCCCAGCCAGCGGTCATCTTTTTCTTGAGATGATGTAAGATAATGAAATGCCTACATGATGAGATGAAGCGAGGTGAATGACATAGGCATTGTGATGTAGGTGGAAAATTCAAGAAGTAATTCCTAAGTTTTAAGTCGCTAGCTGTTCTAAGTATCATGATGAAACCCCACACAGTTCTACTCCATCCCACCTGGACTGCATTAGTCACTTAACAGCCATCTTGGTTCTGAGGTTGGCTGTCATGGTATTGCAGTAATTATGTTCAAGTAACCTTTATTTTCCTTAATAATGGCCCCAAAGTGCAAGAGTAGTTATGTAATAAATATTTTCAGACCACAGTGGACCTCGGATAACAGAAAGCTAGGAAAGTGAAACCATGGATAAGGGGAGACTACCATCTATAAGATCCTTGGACATCACATATAAGGTAAACATAAGATTCTAAAAGGTGGAATGAAGAAGGAAAACATTGGCTAGGGACCTTGGGACCTGAGGAATGGCACAATAATAAGTTTCTCATTTGAGTTTTCTTTTATGCTTCATATATATATCCTAGATTTGGTACTAGTGAATCCAACAACCCAGAAATGCCAATAGGTACAGATTTTTTAAAGGCTCAATAAACCCAGCTCTCCCTCGTGAAAGGACTAGGAATGAGGCAGCCTAGTGAGATATAAAACTTATACACAATAATCACGAAACAACAGCCAAACTACACACACACACCAAAAA
>NW_012117821.1:203672-214539 GCF_000951035.1 Colobus angolensis palliatus
CTGATGGCGAGTGATGATGAGCATTTTTTCATGTGTCTGTTGGCTGTATGAATGTCTTCTTTTGAGAAATGTCTGTTCATATCCTTTCCTCACTTTTTGATGGAGTTGTTTGTTTTTTTCTTGTGTATTTGTTTGAGTTCTTTGTAGATTCTGGATATTAGCCCTTTGTCAGATGAGTAGATTGCAAAAATTTTCTCCTATTCTGTAGGTTGCCTGTTCACTCTGACAGTTTTATTAAGTGTCTTGCACTCACTCTGTCCTGCCACCCTGTGAAGAAGGTGCATGCTTCTCCTTTGCCTACCACCATGATTTTCAGTTCCCTGAAGCCTCCTCAGCCATGTGAAACTATGAGTCAATTAAACCTCTTTCCTTTATAAATTACCTGGTCTCAGGTATTTCTTCATAGCAGTGTGAGAATGGACTAATATGCCCCACTACTTGCTGGCGTGGCATCACAGTAGACAAGCTAAAACTGAAGATGTAAATAAGACTTAGGGCTCATAACATAATACCAAAGAGTCTAGGTTTCAACCAAAAATCACTCATCACACCAAGAACCAGGAAAATCTCAACTTGAATGAGAAAACACAATCAACAGACACCAAGATGATACAGATGTTAGAAGTATCTGACAAAGATTTTAAAAACACCCATTATAAGAATGCTCAACAGATAATTTAAAACACACTTAAAAACAAATGAAAAATATAAAATTCTCAGCAAAGAAATAAAGTCTTAGGAAAGAAACGGAAGATATAACAAACCAAATGGAAACCTCAGAACTGAAAAAGACAATGACTGAAATTAGAAAATCAATAGATGGGCTACAGCAGAATGGAAGGCACAGAGGAAAGAGTCAGTGAACTGGAAGATAGAATAATAGAAATGATCCAATCTGAGCAACAGAGAGAAAGTAGACTTTAAAAAGTGAATAGAGCTCAGGGGCCTTTGGGACTATAACAAAAGATCTAACATTCATGTCATCAGAGTCCTGGAAAGAAAAGAGAAAGAGGCAGAACTAAAGAAGTATTCAAAGACATAAAGGATGAAAAATTTCCAAATTTGGCACAAGATATAAACCTACAAATTCAAGAAACTGAGCAAACCTCAAACAAGATAAACTTAAAGGAACTCACATCAAAGCACACTGTCATCAAACTTCTGAAATATAAAGACAAGGAAAAAAATCTTGAAAGCAGCGAGAGATAAACAACATCTTACCTATAGGAAGAAAACAATTCGAATGACAGTAGATTTCTCATCAGAAACCATGGAGCTCAGAAGGAAGAGGCACACGTTTTTTCAAGTGCTGAAAAAAAAAGAACTGTCAACCCAGAATTCTATACCCACTGAAAATACCCTTCAGGAATGAAGGGAAAATCAAGACATTCTCAGATGAAGGAAAACTAAGAGAATTTGTCACCCACAGACCTATCACAAAAGAATGTCTAAGGAAGTTCCTCTAAACAGAAAGTAAATTATGCAAGAAGAAATACTAGAATATCAGGAAGGAAGAAAGAGTAACAGGAGTAAAAATACAGGTAAATACAACACACTTTTCTTCTCCTCTTTTCTAAATTACGTTTGACAGTTGAAGCAAAAATTATAACATACTCTGATGTGTTTCTAAAAGTACACAGAAGAGCTATTTAAGACAATTATATAATAAATGGAGGAGGAAAAAGAGATATAAAGAGAGGTAAAGCTTCTATATTTCATACGAACTGGTAAAATGACTACATGAAGAAACTGGAGTAAGTTATGTATATATAATGTAATACACAGGGCAACCACTAAAAAAAGCTATACGAGGTCTTAAAAAACCTATAAAAGAGATACACTCAAAAATACTACAGATAAATTAAAAGGAATTCTAAAGTACATTCAAGTAACCCACAGGAAAGGAGAAAAAGGAAACCAAAGAAATGAAAAACAGAAAGAAAAAAACAGAAAATAAGAAATAAAATAACAGACTTAAGCCCTCATATATCAGTAATTATGCTAAGTATAAACAGTCTAAATATGCAAAATAAAAGACAGAATTGACAGAGTGGATTGAAAACATGAATGCTATCTACAAGAAATTTACTTCAAATATAACTATATAGCTAGGTTGAAAGTGAAAGGGTGAAAAAATATATACCATGCACATATTAATCAAAAGAAAGCAGGACTGAACATATCTACATAAGATAAAGTAGATTGCAGAGGAAAGAAGATTACCAGGTATAGAGGACATTACACAACAATTAAAGGGCCAGTCCATCAAAAAGACATAGAAATCCTAAATATGTATGTGCCTAAAAACAGAACTGCAAACACATGAAGCAAAAACTTACAGTACTGAAAGGAGCAAAGATAAATCCACATTTATAGTCGGAGACTGAATACCCTTTTCTCAACAACTGACATACCTAGACAGAAAATCAGAATGTAAACAAAGATACTCAATAACATCATCAACCAACAGGATCTAAATGATGCTTATGGGAATGTACACCAACAACACAGAATGCATGTTCCCTTCAAAGGTTCACAGAACATACATCAAGATATGCCACATCCTGGGCCATAAAACAAACCTTAACAAACTTAAAAGAACTGAAATAATTCAGAACGTGTTCACTGACAATAATGTAATCAAACTAGAAGTCAATAACAGAAAAACACGCAAATCTCCTAATGTTTGGAAACTAAACAACACACTTCTAAATAGCCCATGAGTCTTCTCAAAGGAAATTTTTTAAACGGAACTGAAAAAATATACAGTATGAAAACCCGTGGAATGCAGCTGCCAAGAGAGAAACTTACAGAGCTAAATGTTTACAGCAGAAAAGAAGGAAAGACTCAAATCAACAATCTAAGCTCCTACCCCCAGAAACTAGAAAAGAAGAGCAAAAGAAGCCCAAAGAAAAGAGAAAGAAGGAAATAATAAACAGGAAACATCAAATGAAATTGCAAACAGAAAAATAATAGAGAAAATCAATGTAACAATAATTTGTTTCTTTGAAAATATCAATAAAATTATACAAACTCCTAGTAAGACTTACAAAGAAAAAAGAGAGAAGACAGCAAATTACCAATATAAGAAATGAGACAAGAGTTACCATTACAGATTATGCAGACATCAAAGGGATAATAAGGAAACATCACAAACAACTGTACACACTTAAATAAAAGGGACCAATTCCGGCCGGGCGCGGTGGCTCACGCCTGTAATCCCAGTACTTCGAAGGCAGAGGCGGGTGGATCACGAGGTCAGGAAATCGAGACCATCCTGGCTAACACGGTGAAACCCCATCTCTACTAAAAAAATATATATTTACAAAAAATTAGCCGGGCGTGGTGGCGGGTGCCTGTAGTCCCAGCTACTCGGGAGGCTGAGGCAGGAGAATGGCGGGAACCCGGGAGGCGGAGCTTGCAGTGAGCCGAGATCGCGCCACCACACTCCAGCCTGGGCGACAGAGCAAGACTCTGTCTCAAAAAAAAAAAAAGAAGAAGCCAGGCGCGGTGGCTCAAGCCTGTAATCCCAGCACTTTGGGAGGCCGAGACGAGCGGATCACAAGGTCAGGAGATCGAGATCATCTTGGCTAACCCGGTGAAACCCCGTGTCTACTAAAAAATACAAAAAACTAGCCGGGCGAGGTGGCGGGCACCTGTAGTCCCACCTACTCGGGAGGCTGAAGCAGGAGAATGGCGTAAACCCGGGAGGCGGAGCTTGCAGTGAGCTGAGATCCGGCCACTGCACTCCAGCCTCGGCGACAGAGCGAGACTCCGTCTCAAAAAAAAAAAAAAGAAAAAAAAAGGGACTAATTCCTCAGAAAGCACAAACTACTACAACTCATCCAATATGAAATAGATAACACTGTATCTATTAAGGAAATTATATTTGTAATTTTAAAAATCCAGAAAAGAAATGCTTCCTTTGCAAAATTTCCCAAACATTTAAAGGAGAATTAATATCAGTTCAACATAATCTCTTCTAGAAAACAGAAGACGGACAATCCATTCAATTCAAAACATTTTATTAATCCGATATCACTCTGATACCAAAACCAGACAGAGACAGCACAACAAAGAAAACTAGAGCAACATCCCTCATGAATATGGAGGCAAAACTCCTTAACAAAATATTAGCAAACAGAATGCAGCAACATAGAGAAAGAATTATACACCAGTAGGGTTATTCATAATGACAAAGGCCAGTTTAATATTTGAAAATAAATCAATATAAACTACCATATTAACAGAAAAAACACACATAATATCAATTGATGCAGAAAATCATTTGACAATATTCATCCACTCACGACAAATATTCTTTAAAAAAAAAAGCAATAAAGGAGAACTTTCTCAACTTGATAAAGAACATCTACCAAAAAACAAAACAAAAAACAAACAAACAAACCCCAAAACCTTACAGCTAATATCATACTAAATGATGAAAGACAGAATGCTCCCTCCAGGAAAGATGTCAGTTCTTGCCACAGCTATTCAAAATAGTACTGGAAGTCACAGACAGTGCAATAAGAGAAGACAGGGAAATAAAAGGCATGTATGTCAGAAGGGAAAAAACTAAAACTGTTCATTTGCAGATATCTTATACTCTCTTTGGAAAATCCCACAGAATCTAAAAACACACACCTAGCACAAACATAAGCCAAAATTACATAGTTTCTTTTAAAATTTGATGAAAATGGGCTGGGCGCGGTGGCTCATGCCTGTAATCCCAACATTTCGGGAGGCTGAGAAACACAGATCACTTGAGGTCAGGAGTTCAAAATCAGCCTAGCCAACATGGTGAAACCCCGTCTCTACTAAAAATACAGAAAAATTAGCTGTGTGTTGTGGTGCGTGCCTGTAATCCCAGCTACTCGGGAGGCTGAGGCACGAGAATCGCTTTGAACCCAGGAGGTGGTGATTGCAGTGACCCGAGATGGCACCACTGCACTCCAGCCTGGGCGACAGAGCGAGACCCCATCTCAAAAAAACAAAAGAAAAAAACAAAAAAACAAAAAACACAAGATCAAAAATGACGAGGAAAAACACTGAAACAGAGGGAAATTTTTAAAACTTTAAGCCACCCTTAAGGCTATGTAAATAAGTGGGAAAACCTAGATCAAATGGATAATTTCTAGGGAAAATATAATGTACCAAACTCATCTCGGGAGGCAACAATGTTTAAACAGACCAACATCCATACAGAAAAAGAGGTATTACAAAGGAACTAACCTACAAAAAGAGACCAGACATCAACAATTTCACAAGATAATTCTATCAAATATTTAAAGACCACATAATTCCTATACTACTTGAGCTACCCTAAGACATTCTAATTATTTTTATGAACCAATAATAGGTATATCCCACAGAATATATCCTTGGATAGTATTTCCCAATAGAGCACTGCCAAGTTTTACAATGTTCATGCTTCTGAAAAACATATATATCTTTCATTACAGTGTTGTTGGCTTTTCTGGCTGATATTTATGTTTTAAAAAAGTATACATGCCCAAAAGTCAATATAATGTTTTTAACAAAATAATGTGGGGAACAACTCTCAGGCAGGACCAAATTCAGTTGGTTGTGTGAAGAAACCTGAAAGAGCTATTCCTTCAAGGTGGATTCCAAGTGGCTAATTGAGCCTACATTTAAGTCCGAGAGAAGCTGTCATATACTGAATGGAGGTCCCAGAACACTCACACCTTTTTAACTCTGGGAACTTTTACCACTCACCTGACCCAGCCAATCAGAGCTCAGCTATACTGACCAATCAGAACTCAGCTGTGTCAACCAATCAGACCAAGCAAGTCTGAATCCTTCATTTGCATAAAGGGACTTGATTAGCAGGAAATGTCAAATCTTTGCCTTCATTTTACAAGGAAGGCTGCATCTCCCTGGTTTGCAAATTGTTCACTAGAATAAAGCCTGTTTCCTCCAAATTTCTTTTCAGAGAACTTTTGTTCACAGTAACTTACAGGAATCACGTATGGATGTTTTTGAAAAGCACAACAAGTTTCAATAAAGGAGGTATCTAAAGCAATTGCTTATTAATAGCTATTTTAACTGGTAATCAGGAAACAATATGCTAAGCATTTATGTTCTATTATGATTATTAGTTTTCATTGTTTAACTGTGCTTTAATTATATTTTACAAAATTGGTTATGAATTTTTAGTTGACACATAACACATTATAATGTTTTGCCATTTAAAATAATGGGACCAGGCAGGGTGGCTCACACTTGTAATCCCAGCACTTCGGGAGGCCAAGGCAGGTGGATCACTTGAGGTCAGGAGTTTGAGATCAGCCTGGCCAACAAGGCGAAACCCTATCTCTACTAAAAATACAAAAATTAGCCAGGTGTGGTGGCAGGCACCTGTAATCCCAGCTACTCGGGAGGCTGAGGAAGGAGAATTGCTTGAACACAGGAGGTGAAGCCGAGATCGTGCCATTGCACTCCAGCCTGGGTGACAGAGCAAGACTCAGTCCCAAAAAAAAAAAAAACAAAAAGTGGGGTGGGTGTGAAAATGAGACCCTCTTTTAGAACATTTGATTTTCAGATATGGAGCTGTGAAGTTAAGCAATAGATAACTGTATGTCATTGATATTTAAACCTTACGATCCTCAAATGTGACAAAAGAAAGCTATAGAACACATCTTGCTTAAAAATATCAATCCAAAAACCCTACAAAAAATGTTAAACAGAATCCAATGGCATATTACAAAATAAATATAATAACCACTTGGGTTTATTCTAAGATTGCAAAGATATTTCATATCAAAAACTTCATTACTATAAATCCCCGTATCTAAGGGGAAAAAATAAATGATCTCTATGGATGATGAAAAGGTCTTCAACAAAATTCAACACCTATTCCAGATTAAAACACTTACTGAAGTAGGAACTAATGGATACTGTAACATAATTTTACAGACACACAGACACACACACACACACACACACGCGCGCGCATGCACACCCCTCAGGCCCCAAACCAAAATTTTATTTAGTGTAGGTAGAAATAAGGTGATGTCCAGTAATTCCATTGTTATCTGACACTGAAATCAGACAAAAAAATAATAATGAGTGGTATAAGACTTAGAAAGAAAGAGTTAGAAGTGTATTTTCAGAAGTTTTGATAATGTATCTGGGGAAAAAAAGGGGGAATCACAGTGAAACTAAGAAACAATTTGAGGATTCAGAAAAGTAGCAGGACACATAATCAACATATAAAAACTAACAGCCTAGATTTCTATTTCTAGTAGAAGTAATAACAGGGACCAGACAATCACTTATTTTTAACAATCAAAAACACCAGACATTAAGAGAATGAAAAACCAAGCTACAGACTGGGAGAAAATGCTTGCAAAACACATATCTGATGAAAGACTTGTATCCAAAATATACAAAGAACTCCTAAAACTCAACAATTATAAAACAAACAACCAGAATAAAAAGTGGGTAAAAGATTTGAATAGGAACCTCATCAAGGAAAATTATACACATGGCAAATAAGCAAATAAGCTCAACATCATATGTCATTAGGAAATTGCAAAATAAACAAAATATCATTACACGCTTAATTATAACAGCTCAAATCCAAAGTACTGACAACACTGGATATTGGCAAGGATATGGAGCAACAGGAACTCTCATTCGTTGCTGGTGGGAATGCAAAATGGTACAGTCCTTTTGGAAGATAGTTTGTCAGTTTCTTATAAAGATAAACATAGTCTTACCATATAATCCAATAATCATGCTGTTAAGTATTTACCCAAATGAGTTGAAAACTTATGTCCACACAAAAACCTGAACATGAATGTTTATAGCAGTTTTATTCATAATTGCCAAAAACTGGAAGCAACAAGATGTCCTTCAATAGGTGAATAAATAAACTGTGGTACACCCAAAAGACAGAATATTAATCCAATGCTAAAAACAAATGAGTTGTCAAGCCACAAAAAGACATAGGAAACTTAAGTGCATATTGCTACTGGAAAGAAGCCAATCTGAAAAGGCTGTATACTGTATGATTCCAACCCTATGACAGTCTAGAAAAAGCAAAACTATAGGGACAGTGAAAAGATCAGTGGTTGCCAGCAGGGGTGTGGAGAAGAGCATAGGGAGCCTGGGGAGGAGTCACATCTGGATTCCTGCAGATAAAAGTCAGGTAGGGACCCAAGGCTCATCCTCAAGTTGATCCACAGACAATCAGGTGAGGGAGCTGGGCAGGCAGACTCACTTGTGCCAATGGGAAGTGAACAAGTAAAGGAACCAAGGGCAACTTTCCTCCAAGGAAGCAAAAGAAAAGGGGAGGCTGAGCAGTTAGAGGCTGTGTCTTCCATGGTTATACCTGGAATTGAGAGCCAGTCCACAGGCCCCAGGTAAGAGCACCTGAGCAAGAGAGAATGTCATGCACACGTCTGTGTGTAGAGATCCATCTGCAAACATGGGCATGCACACCACTGTGTGTGGGGATGCGTCTGCAAACACGGGCACGCACACATCTCTGTGTGGGGATGCATCTGCAAACATGGGCATGCATGTGGTGGCACCTGATTGAGTCTGTCTGGTCTGCTTATGACCTAAATGCTTCTGCTGGCATTCATGTGAGTCCTGTTTCTATGGCCTCTCTTCTATCCCTTTATTCTCTGTACTTAAGAAAGGAGGGCTCCTCCTTGATGCCCATGAAATGCCCGTGCACCTTCCCCACCATGTAAGGGGCCTGCATTTGTAATCTCTCCCTATTAGACAGGCTTGAAGACAGGAATGACATCTTGGTCCCCTGTGCCCTCAGGGACTGCACACAGGCAGGCATGGGAAGGCTGCTCACTAGGGATGTCCCAAGCATCTGAGCAAGCAAGGAGAGGAAAGAAGGCAGCTCAAATAAAGGCCTGGGAGCAGCCTCAGAGCATGGATGGCATGGGCCCATGACCACATGGGCAGATATGGTGGAGAGCCTCCTCCTCTGCAGCCCCTCGCTCTCAGCCCCAGTCAAGGCCGTGGACAGAGTCCTCAGTAGCTTTTGTGCAACCATCAAGAGCTATGGACTGTCTTCCTGACAAGATTGTCTCCCTCCTGCTGTGCTCTCAGCACTCTAACGTAGCACTTGGCACTTAGTTGGCAATGTGCAAATATTTTGGGAAGGAAGGAGAATGGAGCTCAACCTCAGTTATCTCTGGGGCACTTAGAAATCAACAGGACATCAAGGGACAGATGTCGACAGCAAAGGACTCCCTCTCCAGCCAGGAGAACAATTCACAGAGGCAGGCTGGGTCCCCAGTGGCTGCTGTGGAACAGGAGGGAATGGGGGTTGCTGGACCTGCACAAGATGGGCCCTGCCCTACTGGCACAGGGAGATACTCACTGGGAACGACCGTGGCTTCCCCAGGAGGGCCCGTCAGCATCACTGGGATGTGTACAACAGTGCTCGCGTCTGGGGGCTGACTGCCCATGCGAGTGACATTCCGCTGATTGTCTGCATCCTCTGGCTGTTCCTCCACCTTCTGGAGACAGGTGCTGGGCAGTGTGTGCATAGGGCCCACAGTCACCGTCCCACTGGTCTCCAGGTCACAGTGTGGCTCCCTGCAATCAAGAATGAACATCAGGCCTGGGCGCGGTGGCTCACACCTGTGATTCCGGCACCGGGAGGCTGAGGCAGGAGGATCGCTTGAGCCCAGGAGTTCAAGACCAGCCTGGGGCATATAGCGAAACCCCATCTCTACAAAAATTAAAAAATTAGCTGGGCATGGTGACACGTGCCTGTAGTCCCAGCTATTCAGGCTGGGAAGGCTGAGGTGGGAGGACCGCTTCAGCCTGGGAAGTTGAGGCTGCAGTGAGCCATGATTGCGCCACTGCACTCTACCCTGGGCGACAGTGCAGCCCTGTCTCCAATAATAATAAAATAATAATGCACATCAGCAAAATCCTATCAACCAAAACCCTTAAACCTCCATGCAGACCAACTAAATCTATGACCACCTGCTCTGCTACTCTGGCATTCTGTATGTTTTTAAAATTAACCTCTACACCTCTGTGTCTTTAGTCTGAAAGGCAGGGTTGGGCGGACCCATCGACACACACAGACAGGGCGGCAGCTGGGTTGACCCCGGGCTGGGGTCTCCAGCGGCAAGTATTCTGGTTGGTTTGTGGCCAGTGGGTACCTGGCAACTGCTGGTCTTGGCCACTGGACCAGTTACCCCAGGCCCTCACGCCGGCCGCCCTCTGGGCCCGGGCCTCGGCTGCGCAGAGTCGGTTAGTCCTGCCCCAGGGAGCAAGCTGGGCTAGCTGGGGTTCTTCCTGTCATGGTCACATAGCCTGGCCCCCACACCCCACTCTGCGCCCAGCCCACTAGCCTGCTCAGGCTTCCATTGGGCCGTCCTGCCTCTCCTTCCTCCACAGCAATCCCCAACTTTCTCTTCTCCCAGGGCCACTTTGTTCTTTCCAAACCAATCGCAACAATTCCCACTTAAACTCTCCCTTCTTAAATAACGGCTGGCGTTCACGCACCACACATGCCCTGCCAAGTCTTTTACAGGTCGACCCTCCAATGCAGGATTGTCACCACCCTCCCGTGAACGGCATGCGGGGACCCCAGCCGGGACGGCCCTGGACAGGGCAGCGTGGCCGGGGGTGCAGCCTCCGCCGTGGACCCCATTCCCGCAGCCAGCACTGGGACTCGCACCGCCTGGGTCAACCCCTCCCTCACCGAACCCGTCCAGCCGCGGACTCACCTGGGCTGGTGGTTCCGGAGCTCCTTCTCCTTGTCGGCTTCCACTATCTCGGCCTCCTTCTCCGTGGCCTCCTTCTCCATGGCCTCCTTCTCCATAGCCTCGTGCGCAGGCTGCGCCTTGTGCCGGGCCCG
>NW_012117821.1:215066-219109 GCF_000951035.1 Colobus angolensis palliatus
CAGGTGCGTCTTCATGTCGGGCCGCAGGTGGCGCGTGGTGGCGAAGCGCAGCCGCTCCTCGGGGTCCATCTCGCTGTACAGCGCCTCGCAGCTGGCCCGCAGGTTCTGCAGCCGTAGCTGGCTGGCCCGCTGCTCCCACACCGAGCGCGCTTTGGCCGAGTTCTGCTGCCTGCTGCGGGGAGACCGGCGGTGAGCGTGGCCCCACGCCTCCGCCCGCCCGCCGCTCTCCAGGGGGGCCACAATGGACACACAGCAATGGAGCAATGGCGCAGGGAGGTGGGAGGCGTGGTCGCGGGAGCCCCCACACCCCTCAGGGGACGCGGATCAGCTGGGGAACGCCCAAGGGAACAGAATTCAGCCCCGCCCCCCACGGTGTCCCACAGGACCCGCAAGGTGACAGCACCAACCTGTCAAGAGGACCCCTGGGGGCTCAAGAAGGCCGAGGGGTACAGGACAGTGGGAATGCACCAGACAGGCCAAGCAGGTGGGTGGGCGGCTGGCCAAGGCCACCGCGGGAGGGAAGGGCACATTACAAAGGGGCATGACCGATGGAGAGACAGGAGCCAGGGAGGCCCTGCAGCCTCCCTGGGAGCTGGCCCCTGCTCTAGCACCAGTACAGCTGCTACAGGAAGGGCGGGACACACAGCCCCTTCTACAGAGGCACTTCCCCATGACTACCTCCAGGAGGCAGGCGACCAGCCAGGTGAAAAGGCTGTTTGCCAGGGAACCCAGGAGGCAGGTGCTGGGGCAGAACAGACAGCAGCCAAGGGAGCACCTGGCCCTCTCAGGAGCAAATGCAGAGCCTCTGCCAGTCCCCGAGGTGGTCAGCCGCAGCCCCGCAGCTGCCTCCTGGCTCAGTGACCAGGAGGCCAGAAGTCAGGTCTGAAGCTGGAAATGCCCCCTCCCGTGGCCACCACCAGTGCCCTCCTCTCTCTTGACCACGGAAAGCCCCTCCCTCCACTGGGAGCAGAGCCAAAACATGGTCCCCGGAGCCCTCCAGCACCAGGAATGGCCAGTGGTCCAGGCTCCGCCCTCACTGCATGGGCTACCAAATGCCTTGACCCCTACTCCAATGTCATGGGCCCAAGCACCTCCTCTATTCACACATCACACATGGGGCTCCATAGCCCAGAGTGCGGAGGAAGCCATTTGCATTCTGGGCCTTCTGCTGAGTAGGACCACCTTTGGATAAGGTCTTATTATCCCAATACTGAGCTCCCCCATCGCCAAGGAGAAAACTCATCTGAGGCCTGAGGCCCACCCTGGAGGCTCCCAGGCTGCTGGATGGCTTTGGTGGCAGCAGTGACTACCCCAACAATGAGGGCCATGGCATCTGTCTCCTGCAACCGCCACGTGGTGCTCTGGGCACAGTGCCCACTTCAAACAGTCCTTACAACCACCTCAAGAATCAGGTGCTACTCTTGTTCCCATTTCACAGATGAAGATACTGAGACTAAAGAGAGGATGTTACTTGCTCAGGGTCCCACAGTGAGTCGGGATCAGACACAGGCTAGGGCAAAAAGGAAAAACATTTGTAAAGAAGACATGAGTCCTTGGCCAGACCCCAACTGTACTGACAGCACAGGCTACAACCACGGCCTGCAGAGGCCCAGGCCGGTGGCCACCAGCTCCAGGGCCCTGAGCCGCTGAGCACCACTCTGACCTGCAAAGACAGACCTCGAGAAGGCCAAGGGGTACAGGACAGTGGGAATGCACCAGACAGGCCAAGCAGGTGGGGGGGGCGGCTAGCCAAGGCCACCACGAGAGGGAAGGGCACATTACAAAGGGTCTTATTATCCCAATACTGAGCTCCCCCATCGCCAAGGAGAAACCTTATCTGAGGCCTGAGGCCTCAACCCTGAGGCACAACCCTGCAGCTGGCCCACCCCAAGCAGGTGGACAGTAAATCCTGCCCCTTTGTAGAAGTCCAGGCTGCAGTGGGAGCAATGTCCAGGGGCAGCACCTTGCACCAATGAAAGCGGAAGTGTGGTGTCTGTGTCTTGCCTGGGAGCTTGGGTGGGGTGGGGGCAGGTAGGGCTACCTGTAGGGGCCGTCTGCAGACCCCCAGCCTCAGTTGAAGCCCCCAGCCCTGACCTGTATTCCTGATGCATTGAAACTGTGCTGCCCCTGCTCCCAGGGGTGCCCTACAACTGACCCACAGAGGACGCACCAACCCCAGCAGGAACCAAGACAAAAGGGCTCTACTGTCAACAGTGCTGAGTGGTGTAAAACAGAAGGCAGCCGGGGGTGTGCACCAGGCACAGGAGTCCCGTGAGGGCAGAGGCTGTTCACTGCCTCAAGTCTCCCAGTCCACTCCACTGCCCGAGAGGGGCCTGGGCTCTGAGCCACTTGGTCGGTAGGGTGGCCTGCTCTGATGAAGCCATGAATCTTGGGGACCAGAATCGCAGTGAGGACCACGGGGGAACATGCAGAGGCACGGGGTCTGTGTGAAGGTGGGGTGGGCTCCAGACCACATAGCCTTGCCCTCACCCTTGCATTCAGGTACGGCTCCTTCTCGCCCAGGAAACACCTGGAGCAGGGAGAGGCCAAGCTGTCTGCCGGACTGGGGGTACTGTCAGGCTGGCAGACTCCCCTGTGACTACCCAGGGAAGAGCGAGAGGCTGAGCAGCCTATGCTAGAGGCACCTGCCCACCCCACTGCAGCCCCACTGGCTCCACCTGGCCTGTTCCTTCTGGGCCTATCTGCTGTTCTTGGCCCTAATATCATCAGAGACTGTCCGCATCTGCCCTCACTCGGCCAGTAGTACCACCAGGTTCCTCTCTGGAGGTATCCCCTAGGTCTCTGAATCTGTGTGCTGGGGCTGTCTGCATGGCATCTTGAGTCAGCCTGCACCTCCCCTGGCCACTGTCTCTGTCCTTGCTCTATCTGGCACGTATCCACACCAACTTAAAGTGAAGTGTGGCTGGTGACTAATCCAGGCAAAGTCCTGGTTTAAAAGAGCTCTTTAAGGAGGTCACATGGATGACTGGCATCGCTGTGTCCTGGCCTCAGCTGGTAGGCACAACCCAACCCAGCTGTTCCAGGGAGGAGGGTTCAGTCACACTCAGCTGGGTGCTGTGGCAGAGCAGAGGCAGACACTGTGGAGGACAGCTCAGCCACACTCAGCCGGGTGCTGTGGGGAACTGCAGGACTCAGAAGTGGCCTCGAGGCGCTCTGTGGTCCTGCTTTGAAGTCTCTGGGCTCAGATAACCCACAACTGCTGACAAAATGAAGCAGCCCTAGTATGCCACCATGGATATCCGCCATCTGCATTTTTTTTTATTTTTGGAGACGGAGTCTTGCTCTGTCACCCAGGCTGGAGTGCGGTGGTGCGACCTCGGCTCATTGCAACCTCTGCCTCCGGGATTCAAGCAATTCTCCTGCCTCAGCCTCCCACGTAGCTGGGACTATAGGCACTCGCAACCACTCCTGGCTAATTTTTTGTATTTTAGTAGAGACGGGGTTTCACCGTGTTGCCCAGGCTGGTCTCGAACTCCTGAGCTCAGGGAATCTGCTCACCTCAGCCTCCCAAAGTGCTGGGATTACAGGTGTGAGCCACCGTGCCCAGCCGCCATCTGCATCTTACATCTTATTCCACCCTGCGGATGGATTCAGGATCCAGCATGCTTTCTTACCCCAGGAGACATCAGTGCCTCTGACAGCCAGCAGCAAACAGTGCTCGGGGAAAGACTGAGCCCAGCTCCATGCTGGCTGCCAGCAAGGAAGCACCGGGCAAGGGGGTCAGGGGCAGCAGGGGCCTCACCACCATCAGGACACAGACAGGACACCTGGTCAACAGGGCCTGGCCTGCAGAGTCTTCCCCTGGAGGGCAAGGCCGGTGAGGGGTCCCTGAAGTGGTCAGGAAGCCATCCGTGAGCACTTCCCCATGAGAAGCTGCCCAAGGGGAGGCCAGCCAGTCACTCCCTGGAGGGCCACCCTGGGGTTTCCACGTCTCTGCCTCAGGCCCTGGGTGGTCTACTGTAAGCTTCACAAGTGGGCAACAGCTGTCTGCTCTTTTTTTTTTTTTTTTTTTGAGACGGAGT
>NW_012117821.1:219323-232493 GCF_000951035.1 Colobus angolensis palliatus
GGAGTAGCTGGGACTACAGGCGCCCGCCACCTTGCCCGGCTAGTTTTTTGTGTTTTTTAGTAGAGACGGGGTTTCACCGTGTTAGCCAGGATGGCCTCGATCTCCTGACCTCGTGATCCGCCCGTCTCGCCTCCCAAAGTGCTGGGATTACAGGCTTGAGCCACTGTGCCCGGCCAGCTCTCTGCTCTTGCTAGAACGAGGACTTCCTGAGAATCACAGACACAGTCCCTCCCGAGTAAGGGGCCTGGGAGGAGCCATAAACATCCCCGGTGAGCCCCTAAAGAGCACTCTCTGCTGTGCCTGCTCACAGGGCCCTGGCCTCATGGGAACCACAAGGCGACCTGAGCCCATGGCGCCCAGTCCACTCAGGAGAAGAAGACACACTCGAGACACCGGAGGGAGTGGACACAACAGTCAGCAGACAAAAAGACAGAGACCAGGAGGGAAAGGAGGAGGGGCTGAGCACAGAGCGTCTGACCCCGTGGCAGGACTTGGGGACGTCAGGGAGCAAGCCCACCATTCCCCGCTCAGGCCACGGAAGCCTGGAGCTGCCCCATGAAGCAAATGGCTTGCGGTGAGAAAGCAGAGTTAGGAGTGGAAGGAAGGTGTCTACATGTAGTTATCATGAAGCCATGGATGGGATATTATAGCAGAGCGACTCACGGTGAGTTCACGCTGGAGACAGATGAGCTGCGAGATACAGTACCTCGAGCTTGCTTTACAAAACTGCACATGCAAAAAACAGAACAGACAGAAGTGAGAAAATCAGAGAGAGTTCTGAGAGAACCAGTGACACAGAGCCACGCCAGTGTAGGCGCAGGCTGCCGTGTGCATCTGGACAGGAGGCCGCGGACGCGTCTGTCAGACGGGCACCAGCCGAGACCTCAGGGTGAAAGAGAAGTTGAGAACCAATTCCACACATGCAGGAAAGTGAGACTGCAGAAAAGTGAGACAGCAAACCCTGTAATTGCTGGAAGACAGAAGCCATTAGCTTGGGGGCCCATCCATCACTCAGCACACACTGCCCAGGACAGGCAGTGCGGCTGGGAAGACCCAACACCGATTTTCCTGCAGCTCCAAACAGCCCCCAGCACCCTGAGGTGGGAGGCTGACCGCACTGTCTCCTGGCCCTGGAGATGGGGCAGCACAGGCTAACAAAGGAGGCAAGGGTGCCCTTTCCAGAGATGCCCTTCCCAGAGATGGCACCTGGGCCCTGCTGCCAAACCCACCTGCCTTCCCGGCGAGCACCTGGGCCCCACTCTGGTTCCAGTCCCAGGGCTCCCCAGGCTGCAACCCAGGCGCTTCCAGGCCACCAGGACACCTCCAGGGCAAATCAAGCTACACCCCAACCCACCTTCCTTTTGGGTGCAGTTCCAGCCATTTCCAAGTGACTTTCAAAGGCTTTTCTAAAACCAACAGAAGGAAACCAAAGTTTCCTTTACAGCCATTTCCCTCCAATTAGCTTCCCAGGGGAGGGCCAGGTGGGCTCCAGCCCCTCCTTCTTATAACCAAGGTCTCTGTGCCTTTGTGGACAGTCAAAGCAGCTTACTTGCCCACAGGCTCTGGGTGCAAACAGGCATGTGTGTGTGAGAGGGTGTGTGAGTGTGACACTGTGAGTGATGAGTGTGTGAGACTGTGTGTGAATGTGTGAGATTGTGTGTGTACCCGAGAGTGTGGGATGATTATAACTGAATGTGTGAGACTGTGAGTGTTGTGAGGGTGAATCTGTGTGTCTGTGTGAGTCTGTGTGTATGATGCTGTTTCTGTGCCTATGTGACTGTGTGTCTGTGTGTACCTGTGTATAAGTGTGTATGTGAGTCTGTGTGCCTGTGTGTGTGTCTGTGTGTGCCTGCCTGTATGTATTTGTGTGTGTGTGTGTGTGTGTGTGAGTGAGTGTGATCCTACAGGCTGCCAGTGGTCAGAAATCCACGTGAGGATGAGGTTGACCCAGCAAAGAACCAGGAAGACATGTCCCTTCAAGCAGCTGTCACCTAAGGCCCAGGATATGTACAGCACTGCATGCAACACACTAGGGTGCCCTTTTGAGGTAGGTTCTAGCACCGTCTGTGTCAAGCCAAACAGAGAATCACTGAGAGCCTCTTAAACACCAAGGACACCCCAAGTCCTCCCAGCACCCAGGGCACCAAGCCCGGCACTGGCCCCGCTCCACAGGTCACGCAGCACGGCTGTGGGGGGCAGGAGCAGGGCGAAGGGTACTCAAGGGCACTGCTCTCGCCCAGCCCAGCAGCTCAAGGTGCTGGAAATGAGAGCAGGATAGGAGGTGGCACTGCTCGTCCCACCAGGAGAACAGGAAGCAGACGAGGACAGATGACAGACAGCTTTCAGCCCTCGGAGGTCTCAGCACAACACAGGCACGCAAACAGCAGCAGCAGGGCCAGGCCTCACCAGGTGCAGGGCCCTCCTTGAAGGAAACCCCTGAAGGTTGATTCCTGCAGGATCTCTTGTGGTGGAAATCAGACTGGCTGTCACGTCCAACCGGTGGGCTGAGGACATGCCACAGAGGATGAGGGCCCACAGCTGCACCTCAGGCAGGGACCATGGGGGCTGACACCTGGATGCCTCGGGCTGGCTCGGGCCGGCCGCCCCTTGCCACGTGTGAGGGCTGCAGCCTGCTTGAGTTGAGGATGCTGGCGCCGGAGCTGACACCTGGCTCCAGACCCACCTTGAGGAAGAACACCTAGGGGTCCCCCGGCAGAAAAGAAGCTCTTTCCTCACGTAGGAATCAGCGTGGTGCTCAGGCCAACAGGTGGTGTCGATGTACCCTGTGCCCAAGGATGCCAGTCTACTGCCTTGTTCCTGCATTGCAGTGTCTCCAAACCAGGACAGAGCAGCAGATAAGGAAATATCCAGCCTCCTTCTCAGGCAGCCTGACTCAGGGTCCGTGACTGCCGGGGCCCTGGCAGCCTCTTCGGCAAGGTCTCAGCCCAGATGGGAGTGGACACCCTCCCATACCCCCAAGAGGAGGCAGGCCCTGTAGGCAGCGGGGGTCAAGGGACAAGTGCTCGCCTCTAGGAACAGCAGAGAAGGCAAGTCCTAAAGAGAACAACCCAAGGCCTGCATGAGGCCAGGAGCTGAACACACCACTCGCCCCCTCTACAGCAGACCACCCACCTGCAGAGGTCACAGAGCCCTGGCAGCAACCCCTGGACCAAGTAACCAAACTAAATGGACTAAATAACTAACAGACCAAATAACCGAATTGGCCAAGACAACAAAAGATCGAAATTAAACAACTGAGGACTGAGCCCCCAGCAGTCTTCTGCGTGATGGCCACTGTGTCCACAGCTGCCAGCTTCCCCTGCAGGCGGCTCCCATCCCTGCCTGAGTCCCCAGCGGGCTGCAGCCTCTTCTAGCTGCTGCTGCCCCAAAGACCAGCACTTTCTGCTAGGCTTAGAGACAGGCCCTCTGCAAACACATCTTCCTGGTGCCCTCCAGGCAGGATCAGGGCTGGTATGGGTGTGCACACAGCACATGCACTCACACATGGTCACTGTGCAACTCTCAAGTGCACACACACACACCTAGCACACTCATCCACATGCCAACATGCTTACAGAGTAGTGCAGACACACGTCACTACAGATGTACCTGTGGCTGTGCCCGGCCCTGTGCTCCGTGTTCGCGGCAGGGCGGGCGGCCAGCTGAAGGGCAGGGGCCCACCCATCAGCATGGTGAATGGGAGGTGTGAGGGGTGGGCATATGCAGCCGGACATAGCCAGCGGCTCCAGACCTCACTTCAGCTGGGCTCAGAGAACAAGCTCCCAGTAGTGGCATCTCTGCAGTCTTGTGGCCCACCCTGTGACCAGGCCATGGGCCAGACTCCTGCCTCCCTTCCCAGGGACTGACCTCCCACAGCTCGGCTCACTGCAGCCTTTGGCCCCGGGCTGGACGCTTTGCCCAAACTCTAAAGCCCCTAACGCCTCCAAATGCGCTTCTGTGGAATAAGCCGTTTTCGCCAGAATAACTTCCTCTAACCTCTGTCCCAGTACCAAACACTTGAGAGACATTTTTGGAAACTGCAGTAAGTCTCTCAGGCTGCTCAGGTATCACCTAGAATCTTTGGCTCATAAAATACATTTCTGAAAAGCTGTGCATAAAATCAACTTACTGACTCCCTCCCCTAACTGACTCACAGTTGTCTGGGGAGGGGCCTGGAGCCACCCTGAGGCCATCCAGGGAGTGAATATCATGGCAGGCAATCCCAGCCACAATGTGAGGGCTGTGCCTAGCCAGACCCTGGCCCTGTTCACACTGAGAAAAAGCCCTGGAGCCCCCAGGCTCTCATCTCAGTTCTGAGGAGGGGCTGTGTCCTCACCAGCCAAGGCCAGGGGCCCTCTGAGGAAGCCTCTGGAAGGGGTGCCCTAGGGAGGGCCCAGCCATGGGACCTGCAGCACCCCCACTGCCACCCCACGGTCCGGTCCCAGGAGCCTTACGCAGCGATGGAGATGTTCGCGGCAGACATGGGGCTGACTTCGGCCACTTCTTTGGCCTTTTGCAGAGCAAGCTTCTGATTGGCTGCTTCTTCCATCTCCTCTTCATCCTGTTTGAGCAAAGAGAAATGTCCAGCTCCCCTCACTGTGTTACAGCCACTCTAATGCCATCAGCTCTTCCTCCAGGGGCCTCAAAAAACACACAGGGCTGCTCTCTGTCCAGTGGAGACAGGCAGCCAACCCGAGTGAACGTGGGCCCCCCGAGCCATTCCACAGGAGCTCTCTCTGGTGCTCTCCAGGGCCTCCCCTTCTGTGTCTGTGACTCAAAGGTAATGGTTGCTGGGGTTCCTTCCTCAGTGCCCTCTTGCTTCTGCCGTCTCCCTGGAGGCGACAGCCTCACCTCTGTGCTATCCTGACCTTACTCTGAGCTCTAGCCCAGGTACCCGGCCACTGACCGGATATTTTCATTTGTTTGTTTTGCTCTTTGTTATTTGTTTTTTTCAGAGACAGGGTCTCGCTCTGTCACCCAAGCTGCAGGGCAGTGGTGCAATCTCAGCTCACTGCAGCCTCGACCTCCCAGGCTTAAGTGATCCTCTCACGTCAGCCTTCCACGCAGCTGGGACCCCAAGCATGTGTCATCACACCTGGCTAATTTTTTTTTAATTCAATTTTTCTTGAACTTCTAGGCTCAAGCACTCCCAAAGTGCTGGGAGTACAGGTGTGGGCTAGCACGCCTGGCCTTCAGCCTGTCCGTACCACGGCACCTTGAACTTGCCCATTAAAAGGCAAATCTGTCCCTCCTTTTGTCCCACCTGTCCCCCCAGGAGCATCAGTCACACTTGAACATGGCCAAGAGCAAGGGCAAGAGGCTCTGCACCCATGGCTGAGTCCTGACCCAGCACTGCCCACAAGCACTGCCGCCAGGAGGGTGTCCAGGGGGCCACGCACCACCTTGGAGTTTTTCTACCTGGAGCCAGCAGACCACGTCTGTCCCCGTGTCCCCAGCTGTGGCTGTGAGAAGCCTCTCCCTGTCTCCCCCACTCCTGGGTAACCACCTGCAGTGCCTGGCCCTGAGCTTCACATGGCTCCTGCCCTCAGGGCTAGGCATGTGCACAGGTGCAGGCAGGTGCAGTTTCCTCTGCCCCCTCTGGCCCTGACTCCAAGTCACTAAACAAGACCAACATGCTCAGCACCTGGATTCCAGATCAGTGGTTCCAGGCTGAGACCACAGGCCCCAGAAGGGAAGCTACGACTTCCGTGTTGTCCATCTGGACTGGAGCCACCACTGTTTCCTCACAATCCTGAAGCCCAGACCCACCTGGCTCCCCTGGGAGCCAGCATTCCCAATATTCCCTAAAATGTCCTTGAATCTTCTTTCAGGGCACAACACTGGCAAAAACTAAGTCCCTTGTTAGCTGCCTGCAAATTTCCCTCTACAGAGAAGAGACCTTCAAACCTCAAGCCCAGAGAGGAGGCAAAGCCAGACCCAGCAGGGAACACCCACACCCAGGTCCCTCCTCGAGGATCCGGCTCCATCCAGCTTCCCATCCTCTGGGGCAGGGACTTCGCCAGTCACTCCAGGGAGTGTTCTGAAGTCCCCTGGAAGGTCTAAAACAAATTCAAGTTTATCCTCACTTCAAAAAGTACATAGTGCTGTAATACTTTTGTGGGAGTATAAGGGAAGGGGATGGTTGAGTCATAACCTTTGGGGCTCTTGGTCAGCCCAGAAAAATGCCCAAAGCCAGACACAGACAGGCCCCCAGTGGCCCCAATTCTCAGAGAAGAAATTCCTGAATTAGGCCAGTTACGCAAAAGGGGGCCACCAATGAGGGTACATGTATGTGGACACAGGGCCCCAAGGACACAGCTTCCTCCCAGCATCCTCCCTCACGACAGAACTTAAAGAGACAGTGGGGCCCCAGCGCTCCAGTGCAGCCCACCCAGGACAGCTAGGGCCCTCCAAGGCAACCACAGAATCAAGGAGAGCTCTGTGGGTGCTTGGGCTCCCCCAACCCAAGCAGCCCAGGCTGAAGACAGGAACAGGCAGAAGCCAGAAACCAGAGCACCAGGGAGGAATCCAGGCCCCCAGGCATAGCCAGGGCCCAGGTCTGGAGGCGTGGGAGTAAGAAGGCTGAACAGAAGCAAAGGGAGGCTCAGGCTGCAGCTGGCACACTGCATGGACCATGCCCCCCTCCCGGAGAGCTGGGCTGGGGGGAGCAGGGACACCTGCACAGCACTCACTCTTAGAGAAGCTCTGTGGCACACCTGCATCTCTGCTGCCCAGGGATAGAAATCCTGAACCTGCCTCTCTCAACCCCAGAACAAGGAAGGCATGGAGAGACACTGGACTGGAGTGACGGAGCTGTGTCAGATCCCTAGACATGCACAGGTGCATGCAGACACCTGTCCAGGGATGGTGCACAGGCAGAAGAGGGCACACGGTGACACGCACACAGAACGGTGCCCACACAGGAACATGCTGATGTACAGAGCATGCACGTGGGACGTTTGCAGCGTGGTTCACGCCAAACCAGAAGGCAGCACCACCTCTGCCAGGAGCTAGGTCTTGAGTCAACACACAAGCCTGCGACTCAGATGGCAGGTGGCCACACTACAAGTGTCCAGGGCTGAGGAGAGCATGACCAGGCAGGGGCATGTCATCCGGAGGGATATCACAGAGGGAGACATGTACAGTCGCATCCCCCACCAGGTTCAGGGATGAGAGGAATATTAAAATGGCACCCGCTGGGCACTGCCTGAAGCAGCAGCTGTCCCACTGTGGCACAGCTGTGCTGGGACAGGCCACCAGCTGCTCCTCCCGCTCAGGCCCCTCCTGCTCCCAGCACACCCTGCCGTTCAGGCCGTTCTCCCTGGTGCTGGTTTCTCTGAGAGCCTGCCTGTCCATCTGCCTTCGGGGCTCTGGCTCTCCCTGCATCCTCAGCTCCAGCCTCCAGCCCCTGAGTGACAGACCAGCCTCTGCCCGCCAGGACCCGAGGCAACGCTCCTGGACGGGGGACACATGAGGCCCTAACCCAGGACCCAGACTCCTCCTGGCTGCGGCCACATTCAAGTGGCATGGGCTGACACGAGCCCCTCCCTGTCCCCACCTACCTTGGTCAGCTCCTGGGCGTTGGCCAGGTTGTCCACAGCGATGGCCAGGAAGACATTCAGCAGAGTGTCTGGTTGGGTCCAGCTGAGGAAGGGAACCTCTGCCCCACACGGCCCCACAGTCACACTGCAGCTTCCCCCATCTCCCCAGATCCCAACCAGCCTCCAGCCTCCTTCCCTTGGCACCTACCAGCTCCCCCAGGCCCCATCCCCAGACACACTCCAGCCCAGCCACTAGGCCCTCCAGCTCCCTGTTCCCTCCTCACCTCCAGCCTCTCTGCCAGTCCCTCCTTTGTTCAGCCTCCCATCACCCAGCCTCTTCCTGGGTGCCCACCTGAGCCTCTTCCCCCAACCCAGCTCTTTTGGGCTGACTGTGCAGGTGCAAAGCTCAGAGGCTGTGCTGGAGCCATTTGCCTCTGCCTCCTAACGAGGGCCCACGGTCAGCCTGCTGTGCTCCCAACTCCCCAAGCTCCGACCAGCACAAGAAGCCTCCCCACAAACAGCTTCTACTCCACAGGCTCCAGGTGGGGCTCCACTGCCTTCTGGGTCCTGTGAGCAGAGACCACCTCGGACAAACTACAAGCATGCAAACCCACCCGTGGCCAGCACATGCCGGGTCCCAGGTCCTAGGCCCACAGACGCCACCTAGTGCTACCTTCCCCTCCTTTTCCATTTCCTTTCCCGCATGGTGTCCTGGGGCCTCTCCCTTGCAGCATCCCCCCTCTAGATCACAGGACTCACGTCAGGCCATGGAGACGGCAGATGGCATGATCTGGTTCCTGGGACTGCACCTTGCCTCAACTGACCCCCCAGGAGCCCAGTGTGAGGTGCTGCCCCACCATGTAGAAATGAAGCAACCAAGGCCCAGAGGGAAGCACCTGCCACAGGTCCCGGCACAGGCACCACCTGGGGTGGGCGGCCTCCTCCTCAAAGCTCGCGGAACCAGGTCCTTGTCCGGTCACGGTGTTTTTCTTTGCAAAAGGAACTCTTCACCCATCACTGGAGGCTGCCTTTTCCCGAACGCTCACCTCCCTGCCCCTGCGCAGTTTCCCAGAACCACCCCTGACATAGTCAGGACCCTGGCTGTGACTCGGATCTGTCCCTTCAGACCCTGGCCATTAGGGGTACCCTCCTGGCCATTTTATCACTCCAGGTTTCTCAGCCCAGGCCCTGCTGGCATTTGGGGCTGGGCAATCCTCTATGGGATGGCAGGCAGCACCCCTGGTCTCTGTCCACTTGAGGACGGAGCCTCAAGTTGTCAGCCCCTCCCCGTCAGTGCTGACAACCAAAAGTGACTCAGACACTGCCAAATGTGCCACAGCATCTGTGGGGAGAGGAAGTTGCCCCCGTTAGAACCTTGCACTCCACGTGATCGAGCCGGTTTCACCACAGGCCTGCGACTCACCCTGCCCAGGCTGCAGCCACTCTCCCTGTGGTGCTGGCCTGTGCCAGGCCGAGGAGCAGCTGGCTCTGTATGAGACCAACAGCAGTGACCCAGGCAGGTCAGGTCCCTCCCTGGCTGGACAGGTACCCCCTCCCTGGGGGTCAAGGGAGTGCATATCCCAGGCCAGAGCCTCACAGGCAAGTCCACACAGAGCTCCAGCAGATCCCACAGGGCAGGACATTGAGGCCAGGCTGACACCTCCAGGCACTAGCCACAGCCACCGACACCCTCAGAGTCTTTCACACCCAGAAAGCAGGACCAAGAGCCATGCCCCTTGGGATCAGGCAGGAGTGACGCTGAGTGGATGGGAGGGGGACACTTGTGGCCAGCATACCTGGCCTGAGTGTGAGGGTCAGACTCAGCTATGGCGAACCAATGGCCACTGCTCTGTTTCAAGGCAGAGGCACCTCCTTCTGGACGCTGGCTGTCCTGTCTGAGGCCTCCGTCCCTCTCTGACAATTGTGGCTGCCTTTCTTTGGTGCCTCTGGTGCCAGCCCCAGGGCCACCCATCTCCAAAGCAGACACTGCCCCCTCAGGCTCCCTGGAGCCCCTCCTAGGCTCACACTCAGCTTCCCAGGGAAGCTGGATCCCCCACTCTGGAGACCAGGACCTGAGCTGCAGCCTAAGGACCACCCCGTGACAAACAAGGCTGAGAGAGCTGGGCCAGCCTAGGAGAGGTGGAGCAAGGAATGAGGAGACAGGGAGGCAGAGACGGGAAAGAAGGTGAAGTGTGCAAGGGCACTGACGGCAGCAGCACCACTGAGACAGGAAAGAAGGTGAAGTGTGCAAGGGCACTGACGGCACCAGCACCAGTGAGGCAGAGATGAGGGCGGAGAGACGGGGTGAGTGGCTGTCGTGTGTGAGGAGGTCGAGGGAGAAGCCGAGCCGGGAGGTCAACTGTGAGACATTGTCTCCAGCTCCTCAGGGTCCTGCAGGGTGTTCTGCCACAACGGTTCTCAAAGTGGGGTCCCCAGACCAGCAACACAGGCTCCCCCGGCAGCCTGTGAGAACGCACATTCTCAGGCCCCAGCCCAGCCCCACTGCCTCTGACGCCCTGGGCTAGGGCTGGAATCCAGGCTTACCATCCCCTCAGGGGACTGCGATGCTCAGGTGAGTTGGAGAACCAAAGACACTTCTCCTAGGCCTTAACTTCCCGCCTCAGCTACAGGGGGACCCACACTCACACTGCCAGTCATAGCGCTCACCCTCGCCTGTACCATGAACGCTGCAGTTTTCCCTCCACATCTTCCTCGGCCCCAGCCCTGTCCCTATCATGGCCCTTGGCTGAGGCAGAGCTCACCACTGACTGCTGGACTCGCCCTGACCCCACAGACCCACCCTCTGACTCAAGGTCCTGAAACAGCCCAACTGTCATCCTCCACAGAAAACCTTTCCTTACTTTTCTCTGCAAAGGGGACGGTATCAGTAGGCGGAAGGGCTCCTTTTTAAAGTCCAGTGCCAAAACCTAAATACGCAATTAAATCAAAGTGAAAACAAAAACCCACCTGCCCAGAGTATGAGGCTCCCCGACTGCTGCTCAGAGTCCGTAAGGGCCTGCTGCTGGCTGCACCCACCCCCACCTCTGGATACCCCCACACGCAGCAGCTCATGCTCCCTCAAGCTGAGTCCCGCAGCCTCCAGACTCCTGCGCTCCAGCCACCTGCAGAATGTTCTCCATCTGCACTCAACTCTGAGAATGCATCTCTCACGTCCATGACCCCCAGTCCTCCTGGAGGGATCCACGTGGCGGCCATGAGGAAAAGGAGGGCCAAGCACTGACCACCCTCTGCCCCAGCCCCACAGAAGGATACAGTTTCCGAACAGCGTCAGGACAATGAAGTAAAAGGACGAGAACATGCCTTTGCTGACGCCGCCTTGTGATTTGATCCCGTGATACATCACTGCATTCCAGTCCTCTCCCGTCAGGATCTGCCAGGATGGAGAGAACACAGGGCAAGCCCCCGTGGCCGCCTTTCCCATACACACGCACCCTCACCCACACAAGTGCATGTGCACCGTCACGTCCACGCGCACCGCCACGTCCACACACGCACATCCAGGCCTTTAGATGCTGCTGCTTCCGAAGGTCTGGGCATCCCAGGGTCCTCCAGAAAAGCTTCCAGAAGGACATGGCTGCAGAACTCGGTCTTAAAAGATTAACATGCTCTAGGGTTTCAGCCAGAAATGAAAAGGGAGGTCCCAACAGGAGAAGGAGGTGGGCAGAGCTGAGGGCAGCAGTGAGCTGAGGCATGGACGGACGAAGCAGCGCCATCCACGTCACTGTGCCACCGTCGAGAAAGCCAAGGTTTAAAGGGGACTGGGCTGCACACGGCCACCCAGCAGAAGCAGAGCCTTATGCTCTCAGTTCCTGCCACCCCACTTGGTAGGTCCAGCCTCAAAGTCTGGCTAAATGCAACCCTTGTCCTAGAAGCAAACTCATGTCTCTTTTCTACTTTTATGTTTGGAAACACACAAGAAAATAATAAATACTCGTGTGTCCCCCACCCAAAATGGAAATTCTGCCCCATGTGCAACGATCCCCCTCCCCATGACCAACTCCAACCAGCGATCTGACACAGATCCAAGTCTTTTTTCTTTTGCCACTTTCTATTTATTATTTGTGGGTGTTTTTAAATTTTTTTTTTTTTTGAGACGGAGTCTCGCTCTGTCGCCCAGGCTGGAGGGCAGTGGCACGATCTCAGCTCACTGCAAGCTCCGCCTCCCGGGTTTACGCCATTCTCCTGCCTCAGCCTCCCAAGTAGTGGGACTACAGGCGCCCGCCACCATGCCCGGCTAATTTTTTGTATTTTTAGTACAGACGGGGTTTCACCGTGTTAGCCAGGATGGTCTGGATCTCCTGACCTCGTGATCCACCTGCCTCAGCCTCCCAAAGTGCTGCGATTACAGGCGTGAGCCACCATGCCCGGCCGTTTTTAATTTTTTTTTACCAATACATAATATTTGTACATATTTTAGGGTACTTATGGTATTTTCATAAATGCATACAATGTGTAATGATCAAATAGGGTATTCAGCATATCCATCACCTCAAACATTTAGCATTGTGTTGGGAACATCTTAAACCTTTTCTTCTGATTATTTTGAAATAGACAATATATTGTTGTTAGTTGTAGTCACCCTACCATTCTATCAAACACTAGGACTCGCTCCTTCTGTCTAACTACGTTTGTACCCCTTAACCAGCCTCTCTTCATGCCCCTTCCCACAGCCTTCCCACCTTCTGGTAGCCATCATTCTAACCTCTACCTCCAAATCAGCTTTTTTGCTCTCACATCTGAGGGGGAACATGTGAAGTTTGTCTTTCTGTGCCTGGCTTATTTCACTTAACTTAATGACCTCCACTTCTATCCATGTTGCTGCAAATGACAGGATTTCATTCTTTCTGTGGCTGAATAGTATTCTGTTACATATATACACCATATTTTCTGTATCCTTTCATCTGTTGACAAGCACTGAGGCTGATCCCGTATCTTTGCTACTGTGAATAGTGCTGTCATGAGCATGAGGAGGAAGGCACTACTTCCATGTTCCAACTTCCTTTCCTTTGGATAAACACCCAGCGGTGGGATTTTTGCAGTATGGCTCCTCTTGAGGAGCCTCCATACTGTTTCCCAGAGTGGCTGGACTAATTTACATTCCTTTCGACAGTGTGAGAGAGTTCCCTTCTCTCCATATCCTTGCCAGCATTGATCATTTTTTGTCTTTGATAGTAGCCACCCCAAATGGGTGAGACGATACCTCACTGTGGTTTGTATTTGTCTTTGCCTGATGATTAGTGATTAGCTGAGTATTTTTTCATACATCTGTTGGCCATTTGTATGTATGTCTTCTTTTGAGAAATGTCTATTCAGAGCCTTTGCCCACTTTTAAATGTGATTATTTGGTTTTTCTGCTGTTGACTTGTTTGAGTTCCTTGTATACTGTGGATAGTAATCCCTTGTTGGATGAATGGATCCAAGTCTTTAGGGTTCCACTACACATCACACACATACACGTATGTATAAACAGAATACCGCATATGTGCTAAACATGCACAGGAAGGTACAAGACTACACGTCATTCTTCAACTTGCTGTTTTCATTCAACAATACAGCTTTGAGGTTTCTCCATTCTTTTTTTTTTTTTTTTTTGAGACAGGGTCTTGTT
>NW_012117821.1:232744-276408 GCF_000951035.1 Colobus angolensis palliatus
TTAAATGACTTATTATTAACGGTGCCTGTTTATCTAAATGATATCAAAGTAGTGCTCTGCAGGATAGCAATTTTTTTTTTTTTTTTTTTTTGAGACAGGGTCTTGTTCTGCTTCCCAGGCTGGAGTGCAGTGGTGTGATCTCGGCTCACTGCAACCTCTGCTTTCCAGGCTCAATCAATCCTCACACCTCAGCCTCCTGAGTAGCTGGGTCCACAGGCAGGTGCCACTATGCCCAGCTAATTTTTTGTATGTTTCAGTAGAGATGGGGTTTTGCCATGTTGCCCAGGCTGGTCTTGAACCCCTAGGCTCAAGCAATCAGCCCCCTTCAGCCTCCCACAGTGCTGAAATTACAGGCGTGAGCCACCGCACCCAGCTCTCCATGTTGATACACATGAATCTACTTATTTGTGTAAACCATCGCAGTTTTCCTTCCATTTACCCATTTTCCTTCTCACAGGTACTTTTAGTGGCTTCCAGATATGTTTACATGTTATATATGTCACCTTGTGCATATGTGAAGCTTCTCTTAGAGCTGAAGCTGCCAGATATGTAGGCTATGCATACCTTCGCCAACTTCACTAGATGTTTCCAGAATGGTTATCCCAAATTGTATTCCTGTCAGCAGCAGAGGATGGTTCTTCATCAACATCCTCACACCACCCATGGCACTGTCACACCCTGTGATAGTTCCCAATCTGATAAAGATGAAAGGGCTTAAAAGCACTGGCCAGGCATGGTGGCACACGTCTGTAGTCCCAGCGCTTTGGGAGGCCAAGGTGGGAGGATCACTTGACCCCAGGAGTTCGACACCAGCCTGGGCGACAGAGTGGGACCCCATCTCTACAAAAAAAAAAAAAAAAAAGGCAAGTCAGTGACTTTGAACATTTCTCCTGCCCAAGGACCCTTAGATCTCTTCTGTGCCCTGCCTTTCAACCCCCCGGCTCCTATTTCTGATGACTCATCTTTTTCTTACTGACTTTTAAGACTTCCTTATGTATTCTTGTATACACTAATACTCTATCTGCATTATCTATTGTAAATATCTTTAGTCTCCTGTTTGCTTTTATTTTTGTATTTAAAAAGGTTTAACGTAATCAAATATCAGTGTTATCAGTCTGTTCCTTTGTTTTCTGCTTTTTGCATCTTAAGAAATTCGTCTCCATCCAAGGTCATAAAGATATTTTCACTACACACACACACAGCCCGGAGAGATGGCTTACACCCGTATTCGCAACATTTTGGATATAGCGACCAGCCCGGGCAACATAGCGAGACCCTGTCTACAAAAAAATTTTTTTAATGAGCTAGGTGTGCTAGTGCGCACCTGTAGTCCCAGCTACTTAGAAGGCTGAGGCAGGAGGATCACTTGAGCCAGTTCTGTGAGCTGTGATCATGACACTGCACTCCAGCCTTAGCGATAGAGCAAGACCCCATCTTCATTTAAAAAAAGAAATTCGGAGACGGGGTCTTGCTCTATTGTCAAGGCTGGAGTGCAGTGCCACAATCACAAGACCCCATCTCCATTAAAAAAAAGAAATTCAGGCCAGGGGCAGTGGCTCACATGTGTAATCCCAGCATTTTGGGAGGCCAAGGCAGATGGATCACAAGTTCAAGACCAGCCTGGCCAACACAGTGAATCCCCATCTACTAAAAATACAAAAATTAGCTGGGCGTGGTGGCAAGTGCCTGTAATCCCAGATACTCGGGAGGCTGAAGCAGGAAAATCGCTTGAACCCAGCAGGCAGAGGTTACGGTGAGCCAAGATCGCACCACTGCACTCCAGCCTGGGCAACAGAGCTAGATTCCATTTCAAAAAAAAAAGACAAGAAAAGAAAAGAAATTCCTCTCCATCCAAGATCATAAAGATATTTTCATCATATATATAAATATATATTTACATTATATATACATTATATATATATAATGTATATATACACATTATATATATAAATTTATTTATTTTCTTCTAAAGACTGGGTCTTGCTCTGTTGCCCAGGCTGCAGTGACACAATCCTAGCTCATTATAACCTCAAATTCCTGGCCTCAAGTAAATCTCCCGTCTCAGCCTCTCAAGTAGCTTTGGACTACAGGGGTGCACTATCAGCTATTTTTTTTTTTTTTTTTTGGAGGTGGGCTCTCATTATGTTGCCCAGGCTGATCTTGAACTTATATCCTCAAGCGATACTCCCACCTCAGCCTCCCAAAGCACTGGGATTATAGGCATGAGCCACCATGTCTGGCCTCTTACTCTTTAAATCATTTTCAAGCTTGATATTTTACATTTAGGTTTCTAATCCAACTGAAGTTTTGTGTATGCATGGAGATGATGATCCAATTTTTTCCATATGGAAAGCCAATTTTTCCAGACCCAAATTTTTGAAGAGTCCATCCTTCCTCCATTGATTTCCAATGACATCTTTCTCCTATAACCAACTTTCTATATATGTTTGGAATGTTTCCGGGTTCTCAGGTCTGTTCTTTTGATATTTCATTTTTACGTATACCACACTATTTTCATCACCGTAGCTTTACAA
The DNA here is from genome assembly GCF_000951035.1 of Colobus angolensis palliatus. Taxonomy (NCBI): domain Eukaryota; kingdom Metazoa; phylum Chordata; class Mammalia; order Primates; family Cercopithecidae; genus Colobus; species Colobus angolensis. The sequence continues at coordinate 235,279 of NW_012117821.1, forward strand.
AAAGTCATGATATATGGTAGGACAAATCTCTTCTTCCTGAATTACCTTTTCTTGGACTTTTACTCTTTCATACAATCAATATGCTGAATTCCAAGAGCAGTACCATTGGAATTTGGATCGGGATTGCATCGATTCATAAATTAAATTGGGGAGAACTGACACCTTCATCATTTTAAGACTTCCCACTTACAAACATATCTGTGCAAGCATTCAGCTCCTTAGGGCCTTGAATGACATTTCCTAATTACTGCAACAAAAGTCTTGCATAATTTTAGTTAGATTTATTTCTGGGTACCTGGAAGTTTTGTTACTACTGTGAATGAGACTTTTCTTTTAAATTGAATTTTCTAACTGAATAATGTATTATATAGAAAAGCTGTATTTTTGTACATTTATTCTGTGTTCAGCAACACTGATGAATTTTCTTATTATATTTAATATATTATCTAGGATTTTCTATAGCAAATAATCACATCATTTGCAAATAATAGTATTTTTCTATTCCTTTCTGGTCATTTTACTTCTTTTTTCTTACTACATTAGCTTCGACTGCTTGAATACTAGGCATCCTTATTTTTTTTTTTAACGATACTTCTAATCTTTTACTATTATCTATGATTTTTGCTATGGTTTCTTTTAAATAACAGCTTTATTGGGATATAATTCACCCATTTCAGTTGTGTAATTCAATAGTTTTTAGTATATTCACAAATATGCGTCACCATTGTCACAGTCCATTTTAGAACATTTTCATCCCCTCAAAAAAAGAAACTCATACCCATTAGCTATCACCCATCCTGGTTGTAGGTTTTTTGTACACTCTTTAGCAGATTTTTTTAAACTTCTGTCAATTCTTAGTATGACTTTTTTTTATCGTGAATGAAAGTTGACTTTTATCAATGTTTCAAGTTTCTGCATCTATGACACATGTTCTCTTTTAATTTGTAGAGATTAGGAATTATACTGACAATTTCTTGTATTACTTGTATTTCTTGTATTACTAGAACACAGTTTAGCTATGAGGTTCTTTTTAAATATATTCAGCTAATTTGATTTTTATATAGATTTTAGATTATTTGCAGACATTTGTGATGCAGATTAAAAAAACACCAAAATAACAAGACTGTAAAAAGCATGTTTTTAAGGAGACACATGAAGTAGATAATTATATAGCAAGACCAAGGGAAAAAAAAGCACAAATAAAAATTATAACACAAAAGGGGGGTCATAACATAAGAAAAATAGATTTTTTTTTTTTTTTTTTTTTTTTTTTTTTTGAGACGGAGTCTCGCTCTGTCGCCCAGGCTGGAGTGCAGTGGCACGATCTTGGCTCACTGCAAACTCCGCCTCCCGGGTTCACGTCATTCTCCTGCCTCAGCCTCCTGAGTAGCTGGGACTACAGGCGCCTGCCACCACGCCCAGCTAGTTTTTTGTATTTTTTTTAGTAGAGACGGGGTTTCACCGTGTTAGCCAGGATGTTCTCCGTCTCCTGACCTCGTGATCTGCCCGTCTCGGCCTCCCAAAGTGCTGGTATTACAGGCTTGAGCCACCCCGCCCGGCCAGAAAAAGAGATTTTTTAAATTACAGAAGAATATTATGGCAGCTTTATGTCATGAGATTTGAATGAATCTGCTTTCACTGGGCAGACATTAGCGTGCCTGCCGTGTTGGACGATATTCAGGTGCTTAGGATGGTCAGTGGATAAAACAAAGACCCTGCCCCATGGAGCTTGTGTTCTGATCTGCATTTTATCTTAAATTGTCCTTGCATGGCTTTGGTGTCAAGGTTGTACTAGCCTCATGAAATGATTTCTTCCCTTCTCTGAAATTGTTTAAGTCAAATAGTTATTATTTCTTCTTGAAAGGCTTGGTGAAACTCGCCTTACAACTGACTGGGCCCCAAGCAGGAGGCAGAAAGACAGGAAGAAAATTTTGACCATCGGTTAAATTTCTTTTATAGTTATGAAATGTCCAGGTTTTCAAAATTTCTTCTTGAGCTAATTTAATCAACTTAATGCCTTCCTATAAAAATGCATGTTTTGGCCAGGCGTGGTGGCTCACGCCTGTAATCCCAGCACTTTGGGAGGCCGAGGTGGGCCAATTATGAGGTCAGGAGATCAAGACCATCCTGGCTAACACAGTGAAACTCCATCTCTACTAAAAATACAAAAAATTAGCCGGGCATGGTGGCAGGCGCCTGTAGTCTCAGCTACTCAGGAGGCTGAGGCAGGAGAATGGCGTGAACCCGGGAGGTGGAGTTTGCAGTGAGCCGAGATCGCGCCACTGCTCTCCAGGGGTGACAGAGCAAGACTCAAAAAAAAAAAAAAAGCATGATGTTTCATCTACGCTTTCCAATCTCACGGCATAAAGTTGCCATAATATTCTTTTGGAATTAAAAAAAAAATCTCCTTTTCCTATAGTTACAACTCCCTTTTGGGTTACATTTTTTATTTGTGCTTTTTTTCCTTGATCAGTCACTTCATTCAATTATCTACTTCATGAGTCTCCTTAAGAACATGCTTGTTATCTTGGTGTTTCAGTGATCTGCATAACAAATGTCTACGCTTAGCATCATCTGTTTTCAATTTGTCTTTGGTTTATTATTCCTTCTTCTGGATTCTTCATATGAGTACTTGTTAAGCCAGGCTCTGTGGTTCATGCCTGCATTACCAGCACTTTGGGAGGCTGAGGTGGGAGGATAGCTTGAGCCCACTGAGTTTGAGACCAACCTCGGCAACATAGTGAGACCATGTCTCTACAAAAAATAGAAAGAATTAGCTGGGCATGGTGGTGTGTGCCTATGGTCCCAGCTACTTGGGAGACTGAGGTGGGAGGACCACTTGAACCCAGTTCAGGGCTGCAGTGCCTGGGTGACACAGCAAGATGCCTCTTTCTTTTTTTCTAAAGAGTACTTGTTTATTTTTTATCCTTTTTTTCCTGATAGCTGCATTAAGATTATAAGTTTTCCTTTAAGTATTGTTTCAGGTTCCCCTTACAAGTTGTGATACTGTTCAGTTCTAAATAATCTGTAATAGCCATCATGATTTCTGATTTCCTCTTTACTCCCAAATCCTTCAACTTACAAATATGAGAAAGATATTAAATGACTTATTATTAACGGTGCCTGTTTATCTAAATGATATCAAAGTAGTGCTCTGCAGGATAGCAATTTTTTTTTTTTTTTTTTTTGAGTTGGAGTCTCACTCTGTAACCCAAGCTGGAGTACAGTGGCATGATCTTGGCTCACTACAACCTCCACCTCCCAGGTTCGAGTGATTGTCCTGCCTCAACCTCCAGAGTAGCTGGGATTACAGGCACCCACCACCACACCTGGCTAAATTTTGTATTTTTAGTAGATATGTCTCGCCATTTTGGTTTCACCACGCCAGGCTGGTCTTGAACTCCGGACCTCAGGTGATCTGCCCACTTCGGCCTCCCAAAGTGCTGGGATTACAGGTATGAGGTACTGCACCCAGCTGGACAGTAATTAATACTTGTTGAAGTTTCTTGAGTGACCTAATAAACAGTCAACATCTGCAAATGTTCCTTGTGCCTCAAATAATGAATATTCTATTTGCTATCTGTTGGGTACAGTTCTGTGACAACTGGTTCATGTTTTTAGATCCTTTCTAATCTTTGGTCAGTTTCATCCTTCAGTTTGACAGAGACATGTTATAAATCTCTTATAAGATGGTAAAGTTTTTATTTCTCCTTGTAATTCTGTTTTTGGTCAATGTTCTGAGGCCAGGTTGTTAGGTCCTGCAAGTTCATGCCCTGCAGTGTGTTCCTTCTGGCGGCGTCCTCTGTTCATCATGTAATATGCCCCTTTATTCTCATCCATCCTCTTTTTACCTCTTTTGGCTGACATTAATACATCAGCTTTCTTTTGTTTTGTTTTGTTTCTCGAGACGGTGGAGTCTCGCTCTGTCACCCAGGCTGGAGTGTAGTGGCGTGATCTCAGCTCACTGCCTCCCAGGTTCAGGCGATTCTCCCACCTCAGCACCACCACACCCAGCTAATTTTTCATATTTTTAGTAAAGACAGTGTTTTACCATGTAGGCCAGCGGGTCTCGAACTCCTGACCGCAAGTGATCCACCCACTTTGGCCTCCCAAAGTGCTGGGATTACAGGCATGAGCCACCATGCCCGCCCTACACCGGCTTTCTTTTGGTCAATGTTTAATTAGTTCATCTTTTCATATCCCCTTATTTTTTAATTGCACAATATTTTAAACACTCCAAAAGATGCAATGAATAATTTAACTAACCTCTGTGTATCCACTACCCAGCTTAAGAAATAAAACATCAAAATGTGGCCAGAACTCCCCAGTCTCATTCCTCTTCCTCTCCCCACCTCCCAGCAACTCCCACCCCACCACCAGGAAAACTGTGTCCTGAATTTGGTGCTCATCGTTCCTGTGCAAGCATTTATATGTTTACTACATCCATATCATAAACAGTGTATGATACTGTTTTGCACATCGTTCATCCTTAAATAGATCATACGCTATAAACACACTTAGTTCTAGGGCACTCATTTTCCCTTCTGCACAAACTGATCACACTTCTCTTATCCATTTCCCTGATGGTGAACATGCAGGTGATTTTCAGGTTTTTGTTATCACAAATAATGCTGCTAGAATGGCTTTACATGTTTCCTTGTGTACTTGGGCAAGAAACTTTCCAGGGCATATATCTGGCAGGAACTGCTCGTGCCAATTCCAGTGGACGGGATATAATGAATTACTCTTCAAAGTGGCTCTACCAACCCACCAACAGCATAAAGAAACCCTAATTTCTCCACTTCTTCTCTAAATCTTGTTAGATTTCTTAATTTTGGCTAAACGGACAGGTGGAAACAGTTGTTTCGTTGAGGGTTTAATTTGCATTTCCCTGACTGCAGTAAAATTGATCATAGTTTCTTCTCCTGTGAGTTACTTGTTTTTATCCTTTGTTCTTTCACACTATATTATTTGTCTTTTAATCTATCTAGAATTGATTTTCATACTTGGTACCAGGTAGGAATTCAATTTCATGTTTTTCTATATAGATACCATCTGCAATGACAGCACTTGAGTTTTCTGTGTATATTTCATTTGTAAATAATGACATTTTTCTTTCTTCTCAATCCTGAGAATTTTTATTTCATTTTTTCTTGTTCTACTGTGCTAAGACCCCTGATACTAACGTAATCTGCTAAGCGTTTTTATTTGGAAGGAGTGTTAGGTCTTACTTTAAAAAAAAATTATCACGGACATTTGAAGTATACACAGAGTGGAGTACAACGAGCCCTACATGCCCGTCACCCAGTTTCAGTCATCAGCAATGTCTGCAATCTCATCTCCACTCCTCTCACCTCTGGCTGACTGTGCTTGTGCTAGAGTTCCAATGCTTTCTCTGATCGTACAGGGTTTGTATCCACCTGAATCTGTTAGTGTGACAAATTACATTCATAGGTTTTCTAATGTTGAATTATCTTGCATTTCTAGGAAAAGTTATAGTCAATTATAAAAATAATTTTTAAGAATATCTAGATTTGATTAGTGATGGTTTCCCCCGGATGCTTTGCTTCTGGGTTTGTGGAAGTGATCTGTATTTTTCTTTTCTGATAGTGTCCTTGTTTAGTTTTTTTCATTATCAAGGTTATTCTAGTTTCATACAATGAGTGGTGAGCTATCCCTTTTTATATTCTGTGGAGGAGTCTGTATAAAATTGGAGTAACTTCTTAAATAGCAGAATTCACGCATCATACTATCTGAATTTGGTAACTTGAGTAAGAGATTTTTAATTATTAAATTTTTAAAAAATTTTTATTTCAATAGATTTTGGGAGAACGGGTGGTGTTTGGTTATACGACTAAGTTCTTTAGTGATGATCTCTGAAATTTTGGTGCACCCATCACCCAAGCAGCATACACTGTAGTTTTTTATTCCTCGTCCCCCTCCCACCCTTTCCCCCAAGTCCCTAAAGTCCATTGTATCATTCTCATGCCTTTGCATCCTCATAACTCAGCTCCCACTTATGAGTAAGAACATACAATGTTTGGGTTTCCATTCCTGACTTACTTCACTTACAACAGTAGTTTCTCATTCCATCCAGGTTGTTGTAAACGCCATTATTTCACTCTTTTTTATTGCTGGGTAGTATTCTATACTATATTGGTATACACTACATTTTCCACTCATTGACCAATAGGCATCTGGGTTGGTTCTGTATTTTTGCAATTCCAAATTGTGCCACTATAAACATGCATATGCAAGTATTCTTTTTCACATAATGATTTCTTTTCCTCTGAGTAGATATCTAGAAGTGGGATTGCTGATCAAATGGTAGATATACTTTTGGTTCTTTAAGGAATCTCCACATTGTTTTCCATAGTGGTTGTATTAATTTACATTCTCACCAAGAGTGTAAAAGTGTTCCCTTTTCACCACATCCACACAAGTATCTATTATTTTTCGATTTTTTTTATTATGGGCATTCTTGCAGGAGTGAGGTGGCATCTCACTATGGTTTTTATTTGCATTCCCCTGATCATTAATGATGTTAAGCATTTTTCCATATGTTTTTGTATATCTTCTTTTGAGAATTGTCTATTCATGTCCTTAGCCCACTTTTTAATGAGATTGTTTGTTTTTTTCTTGCTAATTTGAGTTCTTTGTAGATTCTGGATGTTAGTCCTTCATCAGATGTACAGATTGTGAAAATTTTCTCCCACTTTGTGGGTTGCCTGTTTGATTATTTCTTTTTCCGTGCAGAAGTGTTTTAGTTTAATTAAGTCTCATCTATTTATCTTTGTTTTTGTTGCATCTGTTTTCGGGTTCTTTCTCAAGAAGTCTTTGCCTAGCCAAAGTCTAGAAGGATTTTTTCTGATGTTATCTTTATAATTGTTACGGTTTCAGCTCTTAGATTAAGTCTTTGACCCATCTTGAGTTGATTTTTGTATAAGGTGAGAGATGAGGATCAAGTTTCATTCTCCTACATGTGGCTTGCCAATTATCGCAGCACCATTTGTTGAATAGGATGTCCTTTCCTCACTTTATGTTTTTGTTTGCTTTGTCGAAGATCAGTTGGCTGTAAGTATTTGGATTGATTTCTGGGTTCTCTATTCTGTTCCATTGGTCTATATACCTATTTTTATACCAGTACCAAGGTGTTTTGGTGACTATGACCTTATATTGTAGTTTGAAGTTGGGTAATGTGATGCCTCTAGCTTTGTTCTTTTTGCTTAGTCTTGCCTTTTTTTTTTTTTTTTTTTTTTTTTTTGAGATGGAGTCTCACTCTTGTCACCCAGACTGGAGTGCAATGGATGGTGCAATCTTGGCTCACTGCAACTTTCACCTCCTGAGTTTAAATGATTCTTCTGCCTCAGCCTCCCAAGTAGCTGGGATTACAGGCACAAGCCACCACATCTGGCTAATTTGTGTATTTTTTAAAATACATGGTTTCACCATGTTGGTCAGGCTGGTCTCAAACTCCTGACCTCAGGTAATCTGCCTGCCTTGGCCTCCCAAAGCGCTGGAATTACAGGCATGAGCCACTGCACCTGGCCTTTTGTGCTTAGTCTTGCTTTGGCTATGCAGGCTCTTTGTTGGTTCCATCTGAATTTTAGGATTGTTTTTTCTAGTTCTGTGAAGAATAATGGTAGTATTTTGACAGGAATTGCATTGAATTTGTAGATTGCGTTTGGCAGTATGGTCATTTTCACAATATTGATTCTACCCATACATGAGCATGGGATGTGTTTCCATTTGTTTTTGTTGTCTATGATTTCTTTCAGCAGTATTTTGTCGTTTTCCTTGTAGAGGTCTTTCATCTCCTTGGTTAGCAATATTCCTAAGTATTTATTTTATTTTTTGCAGCTCCTGTAAACGGGGTTGAGTTCTCTATTTGATTCTCAGCTTGATCACTGTTAATGTATAAAAGAGCAAAGAGTTACTGATTTGTGTACATTAATTTTGTATCCTGAAACCTTGCTGAATTATTTTATCAGTTCTCGGAGCTTTTTGGAAAAGTCTTTGGGGTTTTCAACATAAATAATCCTATCATCGGCAAACAAACAGCGACAGTTTGACTTCCTATTTACCGACTTGGATGCCCTTTCTTTCTTTCTCTTGTCTGATTGCTCTGGCTAGGACTTCAAGTACTATGCTGAAGAGGAGTGGTGAGAGTGGGCATCCTTGTCTTATTCCAGTTCTTGGGGGAATGCTTTCAAACTTTTCCCAGTTCAGTATTATGTTGGCTGTGGGTTTGTCACAGGTGGCTTTTATTACATTAAGGTATGTCTCGTGTATGCTGATTTTGCTGAGGGCTTAATCATAAAGCGATGCTGCATTTTGCTGAATGCTTTTTCCGCATCTATTGAGATGATCATGTGATTTTGGTTTTTAATTCTGTTTATGTGGTGTTATCACATTTATTGACTTGCATATGTTTAACCATCCCTGCATTCCTGGTATGAAACCCACATGATCACAGTGGATTATCTTTTTGATATGCTGTCAGATTCGGTTAGCTAGTATTTTGTTGAGGATTTCTGCATCTATGTGCATCAGGGATACTGGGCTGTAGTTTTCTTTTTTGGTTATGTTCTTCCCTGGTTTTGGTAGTAGGGTGATATTGGCTCATAGAATGATTTAGGGAGAATTCCCTCTTTCTCTACCTCGTGGAATAGTGTCGATAGGATTGGTACCAATTCTTCTTTGAATGTCTGATAGAATTCTGGTGTGAATCCATCTGGTCCTGGACTTTATTTTGTTCTTAATTATTTTATTACCATTTCAATCTCGCTACTCGCTATTGGTCTGTTCAGGGTATCTAATTCTCCCTGATTTCAGTTAGGATGGTTGTATCTTTTCAGGAGTTTATCCATCCCCTCTAGGTTTTCTAGTTTATGTGCATAAAAGTGTTCATAGTAGCTTTGAATAATCTTTTGTATTTCTGTGTTATCAGTAGTAATATCTCCCGTTTCATTTCTAATTGAGCTTATATTTGGATCTTCTCTCTTATTTTATTGGTTAATCTCGCTAATGGTCTATCAATTTTATTTATCTTTTCAAAGAATCAGCTTTTTGTTCAATTTATCTTTCGTAATTTTTTTGTTTCAATTTCATTTAGTTCTGCTCTGATTTTCATTACTTCTCTTCTTCTGGTGGGTTTGAGTTTGGATTGTTCTTGTTTCTTCAGTTGTGTGAGACATGACCTTAGATTGTCTGTTTGTGCTCTTTCAGTCTTTCTGATGTAGGCATTTAAGGCTATGAACTTTCCTCTTAGCACTGCCTTTGCTGTATCCCAGAGGTTTTGATAGGTTGTGTCACTATTATCGTTCAGTTCAAAGATTTTTTTTAATTTCCATCTTGATTTCATTGTTGACCCAACAATCAAACAGGAGCAGGTTGTTTAATTTCCATGTATTTGCATGGTTTTGTGGATGCCTTTGGAGTTGATTTCCAATTTTATTCCACTGTGGTCTGAGAAAGTACTTAATATCATTTAGATTTTTTACAATTTCCTGAGACTTGTTTTGTGGCCTATCATATGGTCCATCTTGGAGAATGTTCCATGTACTGATGAACAGAATGCATATTCTGCAGTTGTTGGGTAGAATGCTCTGTTAAGTCCATTTGTTGTAGGGTATAGTTTAAGTTCATTCCTTCTCTGTTGACTGTCTCGATGACCTGTCTAGTGCTGTCAGTGGAGTATCAAAGTTCCCCGCTATTACTGTGTTGCCGTCTACCTCATTTCCTAGGTCTAGTAGTAATTGTTTTATAGATGTTACAGCTTCAGTGTTAGGTGCATATATATTGAGGATTATGATATTTTCCTGTTGGACAAGGCTTTTTATCATTATATAATGTCCCTCTTAGTCTTTTTTAACTGCTGTTGCTTTAAAGTCTGTTTTGTCTGATGAAAGAATGGCTATTCCTGCTTGCTTTAGTCTTCATTTGCACATGCAATATTTTTCCACCCCTTTACTTTAAGTTTATGTAAGTCCTTATGTGTTAGGTGAGTTTCCTGAAGACAGCAGAAACATGGTTGGTGAATTCTTATCCATTCTGCCATTCTGTATCCTTTAAGTGGAGCATTTAGGTCATTTGCATTCAACATTAATATTGAGATGTGAGATACTATCTTATTCATTGTGCTATTTGTTGCCTGAATACCATGGTGTTTTTTCATTGTTACTGTTATATAGGTCCTGTTGGATTTATGCCTTAAGGAGGTTCTATTTTCGTGTATTTCAAATATATTTTTCAAGACTTAGAGCTTCTTTTAGCAGTTCTTATAGTGCTGGCTTGGTAGTGGTGAATTCTCTCAGCATTTGTCTGTAAAAGATTGTATCATTCCTTCATTTATGAGGCTTAATTTCACTGAACACAAAATTCTTGGCTGATAAATGTTTTGTTTAAGGAGACTAAAGATAGGACCCTAATCAATCTCTTCTTGCTTGTAGGGTTTCTGCTGAGAAATCTTCTGTTAATTTCATAGGTTTTCCTTTATAGGTTACCTGATGTTTATGCCTCACAGCTCTTAAGATTTTCCTTCATCTTGACTTTAGATAATCTGATAACTATGTGCCCAGGTGATGAATTTTTCTGCAATGAATTTTTGCAATGAATATCCCAGGTGTGTTTTGAGTTCTTGTATTTGGATGTCTAGATCTCTAGCAAGGCTAGGGAAGTTTTCCTCAATTATTCACTCAATATGTTTTCGTAACTTTCAGATTTCTCTTCCTCCTCAGGTACACCAATTATTCTTAGGTTTGGACACTTAACTTAGTCCCATACTTCTTGGAAGCTTCATTTTTTTTTAATTCTTCTATCTTCGATGGATAGGGTTAATTCAAAAGCCTTTGCTTTGAGCTCTGAAGTTCTTTCTTCAGCTTGTTCAATTCTATTGCTGAAACTTTCCAGTGCATTTTGCATTTCTCTAAGTGTGTCCTTGATTTCCAGAAATTGTGATTTTTTTATGCTATTTCACTGAAGAATTTTCCTTTCATAACCTGTATCATGTTTTTGATTTCTTTAAGTTGAATTTCACCTTTCTCTAGTACCTCCTTGATTAGCTTAATAATGGACCTTCAGAATTCTTTTTCCTACAATTCAGAGATTTCGTTTTGGGTTTGGATCCATTGCTGGTGAGCTGGTGTGATCCTCTGGGGGTGTTTAAGAACCTTGTTTTGTCATATCACCAGAATTTTTTTCCTGGTTCCTTCTCATTTGGAACCAGAGGGAAGATCTGGGACTCAGGGGCCTCTGTTCATATTCTCTTATCCCATGGGGGTGCTCCCTTGATGTGGTGTTCTTCCCCTACCCCTGGGAATGGGGCTTCCTGACAGCCAAACTGCAATGACTGACTGCTTTTGCTCTTGAGGGTCTACCCACCCAGTGGAGCTACCAGGCTTCAGGCTGGTACTGGGGAGTGTCTGCGAAGGGTCTTGGGATGTGATCCATCTTCAGGTCTTTCAGCTGCGGTTACCAGCACCTGCTCTGGTGGGGGTAGCAGGGGAGTGAAATGGACTCTGTGAGAGTCCTTGGTTGTATTTTTGTTTAGTGTACTGGGTTTATATTGGCTGGCCTCCAGCCAGGTGGCAGCGTTTTTGATAGAGCATCAGCCGAGGTACTGTAGAGAGGATGCAAATTTGCCCTAAGGTAGCCTAATTAAGTATTCAGATTTCTCAGGGGTGGGCAGGACCACAGCGCCCTCAGGAGATTATAACCTTTGTCTTTGGCCATCAGGGTGGGTAGAGAAAGACCACCAGGTAGGGGCAGGAATAGGGTGTCTGAGCTCAGACTCTCCTTGGGCGGGGCTTGCTGTGGCTGCTGTGAGGGGTGGGGGTGTGATTCTTAGTACAATGGGGTTAAGTTCCCAGGAGGATGAAGGCCGTTAGTCATACAGGTCGCCAGGAAAGTGGGAGAAAGCCAGCAGTCACAAGCCTCACCCCACTCCCATGCAGCCCACAGTCCAAAAGGCGGGTCTCACTCCTACCGTTCCCACCCTCAACAGCACTGAGTCTATTTTCAGGCAGCCAGTGCCCAGAGCTGAGAGCTTGCCCCAGACCATCAGCCTCCGCACTGAGAAAGCAAGCAGACTCAGTTCTTTGACCTCTCAGGGGGTCTGCAGAGGTGATACAGTTCCTTCAAAGGGTCCATGGATTCTCTCGGCTTTCTTATGTTCCTGTGGTAGTTCTTGGAGCAAAAGTTCATGATGTGAGTCTCCACACGCTGCTCTGTCTGTCCCAGCAGGAGCTGCAAGCTAGTCCTGCCTCCTATCTGCCATCTTAATCTGAGTCTGATCTAATTATTCAATTTCTGAAATGGTTCCATTTCCTGTTTTTTCTTCGGTTAATTTCTTCTTGGGTAAGTGGAAAAATACATTAGTATTTTTTATTCTAAATCATCCACTTTACTAAATGTATAAGCCTTTGTAGTGCTTTCAAATGATCTGGGTGGGGGGGGTGGTAATTCATTCCTATTTGTGTCTGAAAGTATCTTTAGCTCTGCCCTCACACTTAAATCACAGCTCTCTGGATTCAGAATTCTTGGCAAATAGTGACTGTACCCCAATGTTTCTGTTACTTCTCCATGACGCTCTGGCATCCGTGCTCATAAGACATCGGCCATCAGACTGTCTTTTTTTTTTTTTTTTTTTTAGGAAATCTGTTTCTCTAGGGCAGCATTTAAGATTTTCTTGAGATCACGATTTGTCTAGGTCTGGAATTATCTGTTTATCTTGCTTGGCCACCTGAGCACACGTTCTCCAGGACTCCCTCAAGAGGGGCACTGGCCACCCTCTTTTGCACCTCACACGGGCACCTCCACTCCAGCCCACCCTCACTTCCTTCTCTCCAGGAAGCCTCACGACCTCATCTCCACGCCCAGCTGGCTCAGTCCCGCAGCATCCTCCAGCTCACCCATGCTCTCTCTGATCACGTCCAGTGTACAGTTCACTCCACTTCTAAAATGTAAATAGCTCTATATTTCATTTCTAGGATTTGATGTAGGTCTTTTCTTTGTTCTTAGGTGCCTTTTTACATAATTTTGTGTTTAACTGGTTCTCCCTTTACCCCTTGGAGGATATTAGGCATATTCGGTTTAAAGTCATCTGTGTTTGTACTGTCATCTCCTTTTCTTTGGGAGTGATTACGCCTTCTGACTGTAGATGCTGCTGGCACTGTCTGGGATGCTGACCGTTACCAGCCCTCAGTTTGCACATCCACCATGAGCACAGCTGAAGCTGCTTTCTTCCCCCTCACATGCCCTCCCTGCCCCACTCCCAACCCCATTCAGAAGCAGGGACTCCCACCCTGGGATCTCAGGACCCTGGTCCAGATTCACCTGTGGGAATTACAGGCCTAGCCACCAGTCGGCTCTGCCCTGCAGCCTTCCTGGTCTCCTCCAGCCGAACAAGCCCTCACCCCTCCTCAGCCTCCTCCAAAGGGCCCAGGCACCTCCCCCAGTGCTTAGAGGAGGCTGAGCCACACCTGCACACTTCTGCTGCCGTGGGACTCAGACTCCCAAGCCCATCTGCCATTCTCAGGCCGTGTCCCGGTGCCTGGGTCTCTGCTGTCTCTCACCACTGTATGTTCTATTCCATTTCTATTCCTCAGAGATTTTGTTTTTACTTGTCTAGGTCCTCTTAATTTCTAAGTGTATTTTTTTATCTTATTGCTGTGTTTAGAGCAAGGGGCATGTAATGTCTGAATCAGAGCGTTATCTGATCAGAAAAGCCCACTTTCCTCCCAACTTTGACTTCTCTCCCTCATCACACTCAGGTCTTTTCTTATAACAAACACAGCAAAGCATGGCTGTGGTGATGCACCGCGCAACCCTCCTGGCATGGAGCCCCTCCCTGCAACAGCTTCTACAGGGCAAAGCCTCAGCCTGGCCCCCCTACACCTGGAGTTTCCTGTCCCACCCCTGCCACCTTCTTGCCACCCCAGACACTCCTCACATTTTGGCTGCTTTGCTGGGAATGCGCTCCTCCCAGTTTCCCTTGCCTGACATTCAGGACTCTACAGGCAGCTCCAGACCTGTGACCTCCCCGTCGTGCGGCTTGGAGACCATCCACTTCTGTCCCAGCGGCTGACATAGGTCCTGTCACCCACTAAGAGCTCAAAAAACATCTGGGAGACCAAAGTCTGGAAGTCACTGGCCTGTGAGCAGCCAAGGCTTTCAAGTCAGAGAGAGGGAGGACAGTCGGAGGCTGACAAGTGCCCCCAACTCAAGGAATCAGAGGAGAGGAGAAGAGGCAGCAACTCAAACATGAGACCAGAGAGGAAGAAGGGATGACAACAGCAAGGCCCTGACAGGCCTGGAGCAGGTGCGCCTCTGGCAGAAGAGTTAGCTCTGCCTGGCAGTGACTAGGAGCTGACAGGCCATAGGCTCCAGCCTAGCAGGGTGAGGGTGAGTGGGAAGATGTGAGAAAGGGGACAGTTGTGGAGGCCTGTGGTGCAAATTAGGACAGAATTCCTCTTTCAGCCAATCATCTAATTTGGTCTGAATAGTCTGCTGGTAAGACTTCCTCCCTTTGAGAGAGTGGGACCGAAAGGGCCCCTCTCTTCACACAGGTTGCAGGCTCCAGCCCTGACCAAGGGTAGTAGGACCGGCAGCCCCAGAAGACAGGGAGCCAAGCTGAGCCCCTGGCCTGGAGCAAACACAGACTGTTGGGCCTTCCTAAGAGGCATCACAGGCAAGACAACAGCCGCCATCCTGTTCAGTCTCAGACATGGCATCCAAGAATGTTTCACGGGACAGGAGTGCAAGGCATTCTCTCATCAGTAAGGCCCGTCATGGGCAGGATTGTGGGGCCACAGCCCTACGGAAGGGGAGAGTACCCAACCAAGAAAGTTCTCAAAAGGGAACCCTCCAAAAGGGCAGAGGCTGCGTGAGCCAACGAGGTCTCTGTCGTAGACAAATGGGCCCCCAGCCCCCACTTCCCAAGGAGTTGAGGGGGGCAGTTTTCCAGATACAGACGAGAACTGAGGGGGTCAATGGGATCTGAGACAGTAGCGAGAGAAGTTTAGGGAGTGCTTTGTTTTTTGTTCTTGAAGGATAAAAAACAGAAGTGCATGCAAGCCTCAGGAGCCAAGAGATAAACTGGTGGTTTAAAGCCCAGCCGGGCCCCCAGGGAACTACACTTGCTCCCTACGGTGCTGCCACAGAATCCAGCTTCCTTCACCGTAGGGGCTGGGGTCCCCGGACCTGGAGATCTGCACGTTGCTGACTGCCTGTGCTTCCCTCGAGCCTGTGCTTCCCTCGTTTGAGGAACACTGTGTCTGAAAGGTCGGCGATCTGGGCCGTGTGAAGGAATAAGGGAGGGAATGACAGGAGAGTCCACCTTCCCAGCACCCAGGGGAGATGGGAGCCGGACAGGCCGCAAATGTGCAGAGCAAGGGCCTTACCTGGAAGACAGTGAGGATGGCAGCAGGGAAGGTGTCGAAGTTGGTTGTGGGAGTCTCATCCGGGAAGTTGAACCTGAGGAAAACAGGAAGGCTTGGGAAGCGGCAGCCCCTCAGCAGCGAGGCAGCGCCTGCAGGCTCCAGGACGGTCTCAAACTGCTCGCTTCAGGCTGCAGACGGCTGCACACCGGCCCCTCTGAGTACCTTCCTGGCAGGAAGGTGGGTGGAGACAGCCTGGGTGGCACTGTCTGCTCTGAGCTCTACCTCCCTGCAAGCCCCCAGCTTTGAGCTCTCCCGCCCAGGCCCACTTACTGTCCCCCAAACAGCTGCATCCCCAGCAGGGCGAAGACCACAATGAACAGGAAGAGCAAGAACAGCAGGCTGATGATGGACTTCATGGAGTTCAGCAGGGACACCACCAGGTTCCGCAGGGAGCTCCAGTACCTGCAGGGCCAGGCAGGGGGTCTGAGCCAGCTCCAGACGCTGACTTCACACTCATGGCTCTCTGCAGCCACACTTACGGCTCCTGTGACTTTCTAAACCCTGAGGGCTGCACGTCTAGGTATGAAGTCAGAGCTTTTCTCTGGAGTTCCAGGCCCACTGCCCTGGACTTCTCTCCCTGAGGGCCCCATGGGATGGGAGAGAAAAACACACCCAGTGCAGGACTCACCTCATCCCCCCAAACTGCTCCCTGCCACTAGGTTTAGGAGGGATGAGGCCACCATCCAGGTGGCCAGGCCCAATCCCAAACTTCATCCTCAGCCCCGCCCTGCCCCTCACCCCTCAAACCCAGTCAGCCACCAAGTGTCTCAGACTAGTGCCATGTGAAGCAAGTCCCACAACTGTTGTCATCAGCCCACAGTGGGAGGAGGAGCTGCACCAGAACCTAGAGCAGATCTTCTGCAAGCGCTGTGGCCGGTGGCAGAGACCCCGGCTCCAGTGCCCCCTCACCAGGGACCAGGGACACGCGGCATGGAGAGCTTGTAGGGCGGCACCACACAGACTCTCTGTGGTATCCCTCAACGTCCCCCATCCCAGAGGGCAGTGACCATGCCCTGCTCATGCACGGGTCCCCATGGCACACAGGTGCCACCGAGGCTGCTGACAGCAACTGAGGGGCCAGTCCCTCATGTCCCTGTGCCTCTGCATATGCTGTCCCATCTCCCTGCAATGGAGGGACTGCAGGACAGACACTGGTCTCCTTCGGTGCTCACTCTACCCCTGGGCTCCCAAACCGTGTCCTTCTCCCTGGCGCCCACATCAGAGACCCCGCTATCCTCCATGGATTCTCTTACAAAGTACCTGAGGGCTAATGGCAGATGGGGTGGAAGACTCTGGGAAAGGAATCGAGACTTCTCCTGGGACTAGCAGGGGTCTAGGCCAACCTGCCTCAGGACAGGGGTCACCTACTTCCTGGGAGAAAATGGAGCCCAAGATGCCAGAACTAGAGGTGGGGTAAAGGCAGCCCTGTGGTCACTTCCTGGACCCTCACACCAGCAGGTTCTGGGAAAGCAACAGAAGTCTGAGGACACACAGCACAGAGCGCCAGTGAGGATTCTGTCCCAGCGGGACTCAACTCTGCCCAAAACTCTTCTGCCTTTATAGCTTCATATCCTCCTATGGTCTTAGGTTTGGATTTAAAGTGGATTTTGGAAAAGACCTGGGATTTCAGTTGCCCTGGGAAGGTCAGTGGGCTTCTGAGAGGTTGTCTTGGTCACTAGAGGTGTGACCTATGACCTGGCCCTGCATGGGCTCAGTCTCGGCAGTTCTGCTCCTTGGGCCCTGCAGCTGCCAAGGACACACACCAAGGTCCATGCTGGCCCACGTGTGTGTCTGGTAGGGTCCAGCTACTCAGGAGCCTCTGCGGTGCAGCCTTTGCTGCTGATGAGACTGCTGTGAGGAGGGTCTCTCTCTCTCTTCCCCACTACAACTCTGGCAGCAAGGGGAAGGGTTTTTGCCCTGGTCCTCCCCTCACTACCTGCATCTGCCACTTCTTGGGCTTCAGTCTCTTTGTAGGCAAACTGCAGCAACTCACTTCCAGAGACAAGTGGGACAAAACTGTAAACATGGTCTTGTCACTGCCATCGTCAGCAAGGTGCAGGGTGGAGAAAGCAGGCCTGGGCACAGGGGCCAGGCAGGCACCAGGCTGGCTCAGTAAGAAGCTCAGGGCCATGGCAGGGTGCACACAGGCTCTCAGGGGTGAAGCTGCAGGGGAGGTTGGCAGACTTGGGGACCAGATGGTGGAAAAGCTTCCATCTGATGACTTCTGTCTTCCTCATGTCACCTTTGAAGGCTGGGAAGATGGGGTGGTGGTTTCAAGAGAGGAGATGATGCGAATCGTGGGGAGCAAGTGAATAAGAAAGCTAAAGGGTGCCAGAGGCCAGTCGGGAATGGCCCTGAGGGCAGATGTGGCCCCACAAGGCTGTTTTGGAACCATCTTTTGTATTTAAACCAACTGTAAGCCACAGAGAGAGCTTCTGGGTGCTATGAACTCCTGGGGACAAGCACCCTGTGTGGCTGATCCCACGCCCTCTCCACCCTACACCTGCCCTCGCCTGGGAGCGCAGGGGACATACTTCGTGACTTTGAAGATCCTCAGCAGGCGGAGGGCCCGCAACACGCTGATCCCAAAGGAGCTTCCAGGCTTGATGGCCGCCCAGACCACTTCAAAGACGCTCCCCACAATGACCTGCAATGGGATGGCGTTAGCCTTGGGTGCACCACATCTGCACCTGTGCATGCAGATGGATGTGTGTGCACACCCTGACTGCCTGCACCTCTCCATAAGGAACCATCCTGCTTCCTTGTCTCACAATCAAGCCAGACAGGGTAACTAACACAAGGCACACACCTCACACTGATCTCTTGGAACCTTTGGGGAAGGCTGTAGAGTCCCACCAGTCCCGGTTCCTGCCCTTTCTCCCACCCCCACCCCCAACCCCAGACGCACCAGGAGGACACAGGACATGGGCCAGGTTAGGCCTGCTGGCTTTCTGGCAGACCTTACAACCACCTGGTCTAATACCTCCTCCGTGCTTGACCACAGCCTGGTGACACTGGTGTCTTCTTCAACACCTCTGGAGCTGGGCAAACTTTCAGACAGCCCTGAGTGTTAGACTGTTCTCTCACAGACTAGCAAAATCTGTCTCCCTGTAACTTCTCCTCCCTGGTTCTGCCACTGCTCCAAGATACTCAGATTCATAAACTGTATTTTGAGTCTTTTCTTCTCCAAATGACCAGGAAACAGCACATGCCACCAAGAACAGATTATGGCAAGCCTGCCTGTTTGTTGCATGCACCGTCAACGTTGGTGAGCTGAAATTTGTGAGCAAAGTACACGTCCCTCCTTCCAGCCGTTCCTCAGATAGACCGTGAGGAGGGCCGTCCTGGTCAGGGCCTGGTATGAGGGACTCAGAAAGGACAGACCGGGGAGCTGGAACACAGGAGACCCTTTACTACCTTCCCTCTGGACAGGACAAGCAAGGGGCCCCAGACTGAATTCTTCCCCAGGCCACCATACCTCCAGGGGCACAATCTGGGCTCACAGAAAGCAGGACTGCCCATGTCTTCTTCATGTGTGTAATTCTCATTTCCTCTAAGCCACACTTCTGCAACTGGTGTGGAGAATTCCAAAGCTGAGCCTCTCAAAGTTAATTATATTGTATTTGGGACATATATTTTCCAAAGTTTCAGTCATTTCCACCAATTTCACATCAACTGCAAATCTGATGAGCTTAACGTCAACGTTCTCACGAAGTCACTGAGAGAACGATGAATATGCTGAGACAGAGCCCTGCGGTACATCTCTAGAGACTTCCCTACGGGTTGACACTAATCTGTAAACCAGCATGTCTGGGAATGGCTGTGCACCATTTATGGATCAACTCAAATGCACAGTCATCTGCTGCACATTTCTCTACCTTGTCCCCAGATCGCCATTCAGAGAATATCTAATGTTCTGTCAACAACCAGGTATACCAGTATCCACAGCACCTGTGATAACCCTATCAATACAACAAATTGGGTGAGCCTGCCACCCTAGTCTTGACAAGAGTGCCATCTGTTCTTGGTGATCATCACCACCAACTTTTCTCTGCAACAGCAAATCATCCAGATGCTTGCCTAGGGCTGAAGATTGTAGTTTTCTAAATATACTTTCTTCTCATTGCCAGTCTTCCAGCATCTCTCCTGTTTTCCACTAATTCTTAAAATTTGTCCTCATTGGTTCATATAGTAGGCAGCCTCTAAGATGGCCTCAGTAATCCCCACCACCCAGTATTCACTCCCCTGTGTAATGCTATCCCCTTGAGGATGGGTTGGACCAAGTGACTCACTCTTAGTAAACGGAATACAGCAAAAATGACGGGATGTCACCTCTGAGATTAGATTACAAAAGGACTGGTTTCTGTCTTGGGAACTCTTGACTCTCTTTCTCTGAACACCAGATATCGTGTCATAAGGACACTCCAGCAGCTGGGAGAGGCCCATGTAACCAGAAACAGAAGCCTGCCAGCAGCCACACGAGTGAGCCCGGAAGCAGATTTTTTGAGGTCCACTGACAGCCATCATGGGCATGAGGCTGGAAGTGAATTCTCCAGCCCCAAATGAGCCTGGGAAAACTGCAGCCTCACTAGAGACCGCAAGCCAGGCGCACCCAGTTAAGCCACCCTGATTCTTGACTCACGGAAACAGTGAAATCATAAATACTTGTTTTCTTATGCCACTAAGCTTTTGAATAATTTGTTCCCCGGCAGGAAAAGTCAATGTAGATTTTGGAATCAGAAGTGGGGTGACGCTGTGATAAAAACCTAAAATGTGGGAGTGGTTTTGGAACCAGAGGACAGACACTGAGCAGCATATTCATGAAAGGCTAAAGTGCACTTAACACACAATTCATAGAATTTTGGACATTAGGCATGCTGCACATCAGGGTCTGCAGGAAAGCAAGGAGAGTTTCATAAGAAACTAGAGAAAGGAGTCCTGTTGTGTGCTGGCAGAAAGTTTAGCCACACTGTTGCACGTAGCTATGTAAAAAGTAGAAAACAGGCCAGGTGCACGGTGGCTCGTGCCTGTAATCCCAACACTTTGGGAGGTCGAGGCAGGCAGATCACTTGAGGTCAGGAGTTCAAGACCAGCCTGACCAACATGGTGAAACCCCATCTCTGCTAAACATACAAAAAATTAGCTGGGTGTGGTGGTGGGTGCCTACTGAAGCAGGAAAATCGCTTGAACCCGGGAGGTGGAGGTTGCAGTGAGCCAAGATCGTGCCACTGCACTCCAACCTAGGCAACAGAGTGAGACTCTGTCTCAAAAAAAAAAGTAGAAAACATGCTTAATAAACCAGGAGATCAACCTCAAGAGATCTCTGAGCCAAGTGCTGAAGGTGCCACCTCATGTCTTCTTGCTGCTTATAGTCAAATGTGAGAGGAGAGAGTTAAACCGAAGAAAGTGCATTAAATACAAGGAAGCCAGGACTTGCTGGTTTTGAACATGCTCAGCCTCTCCAGATAGCAACATTAATAATGGCAAGGTCTCAACAAAGACATGTAAAAAAAATGCTCAACACCACTAATTAGAGACATGCAAATCAAAACCACAGTGAGATACCATCTCACACCAGTCAGAATGGCTATCATTAAAAAGTCAAAAAATAACAGATGTTGGCGAGGCTACAAAGAAAAGGGAATGTTGGTGGGAATGTAAATTAGTCCAGTCACTGTGGAAAACAGTTTGCAGACTTCTCAAAGAACTAAAATAGAACTACCATTTGATCCAGCAATCCCACTACTGGTTATATACCCAAGGGACT
This sequence comes from Colobus angolensis palliatus, assembly GCF_000951035.1. NCBI lineage: Eukaryota > Metazoa > Chordata > Mammalia > Primates > Cercopithecidae > Colobus > Colobus angolensis. The sequence goes on from NW_012117821.1 coordinate 256,486, forward strand.
ATAACTCGTTCTACCAAAGAGACACATGCACTTGTTCACCACAGCACTATTCACAACAGCAGGGACACAAACCAACTTAGCTGCCAGTTAACAGTGGACTGGATAAAGCAAATGCGGTATATATACACCATGGAAGACTGCACAGCTAATAAAAAAAAAAAAAAAAAACACGTATTTTGCAGTAATATGGATGCGGCCAGAGGCCATCATCCTAAGTGAATTAATGCAGAAACAGAAAACCAAATACCACACGTTCTCACGAGTGGGAGCTAAACAAGGGTACACATGGACACAAAGTAGGGAACAATAGACACTGGGTACTAGAGGGAGGGGAAGGGGTTGACAAACTATCTTCTGGGTACTATGCTCACTACCTAGGTGATGGGATCGTGTGTATCCCAAACCTTAGCATCACACAACATACCCATGTAACAAACCTGCACATGTACACCCTGAATCTAAATAAAACTTGAAAGTTTAAAGAGAGAGAAAGGTGACATGGTCTAAAGATGAAGCCAAGGGCAAGACTGTGACTTTTATTTGAGATCCCAAAAGGATCAAAGGTAGCGCCTCAGAGCACTACTCAGCCACACTTTCAGGCTCTTCAAAGAGATTGAGGGTGCCTCACACATCCGGTCAATGAAGCAGCAACTTCTCCAAGACACTGCAGGTGTTGACCCTTAGCATCTCAACAGGAACACAGATAGAAAAGGTCTAAGGCCTAATAGGTGTGGGTAGAGCTTTTTTCTAATAAAGTGAACCATAAAGTTCTTAAAGGACATATATGCAGAGACATCACCAACTTGAACTGAAAGAATCAAGACAGTACACAACGAAAACAGGTCTTTCAATTCCCGAAATTCTGCCAGTGGGAAGTAGGCTGAGAAAACCATTCAACTGAAAACCTAAACTATCTTTCATGGAAAAGTAAAGGGAGTGAGAGGGCAGAACCAAGAGCCCAGAGGGTTTCCTGGCTGTAATAGTGAATTCCAAACTTTCCAGCATGTGCCCAGCTGGATTTCAGAATCCCTATGGACCAGTGGCTCAACTTTCTGCTATCCCCTTGCTGAACAGGAATATCTACTGCAGTTATCCTGTGCCCATCCTACCACTGCACACTGAATGTGGAGCGTAGATAACCCTCTAGTTCCACAGGTCAGCAGATTAAGAGGCACCGTGGCCACTGCACTTAGGGAACTACACTCGAGGAGCCTCACCCACACCTGAACCTAACTGAGGATGACATTCTGGACTTTGAGTTGATGCTGTAATGGATAAGATTCTGGGGAGTTGGCAGGGGTGAAGGTGTTTTACACTGGGAAGGATATGAGTCACTGAGAGCCAGAGGGCAGGCTGTGGCAAGCAGCCTCTTCAATGGCCCCAGCGGTCCTCATTGTCTGGTGTTCACATCCTCGTGTAATACCTGCCCCCATATATTCCCACCCCCAGCCCAGTCACTGGGCCCAGTGACTCACTCCTAACCAAAAGACAATGGCAAAACTGACAGGATCTTTCTTTCAAGACAGGATTTCTATAGCTTCTGTCTTATGTACTCTCACAGTTCTCTCCCTCAGACCACAGCTGAGGACATTCCAGCAGCCTATGGAGAGGCCACACGACCAGCAACCCGGCCTTCTAGCAAACAAATGCATGAGCTTGAAACCAAATTCTACAGTCCCAGTCAAGCTGTGGAATGACCGTATCTTTGGCCTTCAACTGGGCTGAATCCTCCTGAGGGACCCCAGGCCAGAGATACCCAGTTAAGCCACACCTGAATTCCTAAGCCATAGAAATGTGAAACAGATTTTTGTACTTTAAAGCTGCTAAGTGTTAGAAGAATGTGTTAGCTTATGTGCAAATTATCTCCATGTCCTGAGATCCAGTCAGTTCAGATCAGAAGATTAGAAGACATGAAAAAGATCCCTGCATCTCTGACTTCTCTCCATCTCTTCAGCTCCCTCAGCCAATGCACTCAGGCTTCCCTTGTGACCAAGAAGTCAAAGGGTAAGAAGGGTTGTTGTCTTCCCACCATCTATCGAAATCACAGGTCTCCATGTCTCAGAGAGCAATGCAGGCGGCCACTGCCTTCCCCTCCTCAGAGATCAGAAACACAGCATGGTGCAAAACCACTACCCCCAAGGCCAGAAAGCCAGGCTCACCCACTGACTCCTCTCAAACCAATGGGCAGCCTGGGGCCAGTCACACAATGTCTGCCGTTATCACCAATAAAACTAGAGTCCTTGTGAGGATTCAACAAAATCACAGACACAAATGACTACCACCCGGACAAGTATAGCGCTCATGAGAGAAAAAGTCCAATTAAGCTGAATTTTCTAACTCAAGTTTTACTACCACAGTCCAGGCCCCTCTCTGGCTTCTGTAAACACTACAGAGCTCCAGTCCCTCCCTTGGGGGACAGGACTCCTACTCCCCACTCCTTCCTGAGGAGGCAGTGCTCCCACCTGTCACTCCTTCATGGGAGGGGTAGTGCTCCCACCTGTCACTCCTTCCTGGGGGAGGGGGGGCACAATGCTCCCATCCTTCGCTTCTTCCTGGGAGGGCTAGTGCTCCCACCTGTCACTCCAGTGCTCCTACCCTTCACTCCTTCCTAGCAGGGCAGTGCTCCCCATCACTCCTTCATGGGAGGGGTAGTCCTCCCACCTGTCACTCCTTCCTGGGGAGGGAGTGCTCCCACCCTTCACTCCTTCCTAGGGAGGTAATGCTCCCGCCTGTTACTCCTTTCTGGGGGACTCTGCTCCCACCCTTCACTCCACCCTGAGGGGGGCAGTGCTCCCAGCCTTTACTCCTTCCTGGGGGGGGCAGATCTCCCACTCTTCACTCCATCCTGGGGGGCAGTGCTCCCACTCACCACTCCTTGTCACTCCCACTTGTCACTCCTTACTGGAGGGCTTGAAGTGCTCTGGTACAAAGCCTTGGAGGGAGTACTTACTCCCACTCCTCCCTCCTCCCTCAGGGGGCGGCATGGGCACCCATCACTCCCAGCCTCCAGCAGGAAGACTCAGAACTCAGCCTCTGGGCAGGTGCCAACAGTGCCACATCCCTAGGCTCGGGGTTCAGGTCCCAGGAAGTGTCCTGTGCTCCCTGCCGGCTTCCAGTGAGGAGCGTCTCGGACTGCCCTGCCCTGCCCTCTGTGCTCAAGTGTCATGGCAAGCCGTGAAGCACACTGCCTCCAAGGCTTCCCTCACCTACTAAAGTTGGTAAAGAGACCCAGGCCAAGGCCACCACCTCCCCCAGCCCCACAAAGAGGGCAGGACCATCACGGCCTATCAGGCCCCAACCCCCAGAAGTGCTGGTGGATGTACCCAAGCCTGCCCAGGGCCAGAGCCCCCCTGAGCTCCACCAGGGAGAGACTGACCCCTCCACAGGTTCGTGAGATCCCAGGCATGGAGGCAGCTGCAGTCTTCAGATGACTGTGAAAGTCTATGGACAGGATCAGAAGAGGGAGGGGTGGCCTCCCGCCGCCAGAGAGCGGCTGAGGCTGACACTCCCGTCAGATCCGGCCACAGCAGGCCTCCCTCTGCCAGCCCCTGCTCCTCACTGTCTCCAGGTAGCCTTTCTGGCCCATGGAGGGTCACAGACCCCAGCCCACACTTGGGCATGGCCTATGGGAAGGGGCCGTGTGTGCACACGCAGTAAAGGACACAGCCTGAGCCTCTGTGGGCCCCCGATGAGGTCTCTCACTCACCCCAAAGTCAAAGCAGTTGAAGGAGGACCGGAAGTAGCTTCTGGGCCCCAGGCCATACATCTTCAGGGACATCTCTGTGAGGAAGAGACCCAGGAAAACAAACTCTGCAAAATCTAGGAGAAGCCGGAGAAGAGGGGGATTAGCTCGAGGCCTCCTCCCACTCCGGCTCCAGCCCAGACTGGAGGACACCAGACCTCTGGGCCTTCCCAGGGCTGAGCCTTCCAGGCCTGGCCTACGGTCCCATGCTCTCAAGTCTCAGCCCAGGAAAGGAACGATGGATTGAGAGGGACACGGAGAGGTACCTGTTCCAGTCTCAAAAGTGATGAGTGCCTAGTGTCTCTGAGACCCAGAGAAGGACGGGCTCAGCAGGAGGCAAGCTCCCGAGGTCGGCCCAGGTGTGACTTCTGGAGTCATGGGGGTGCCCCCTCCTCACCAGAGGAGGGCCTGGGGCTATGAGGCAAAGGGCCCCATTTCCCCCGAGGACAGGCCCAGCTACAGCTTCCAGTTGTCGGTCCTTCCACCTCTGGCCTCACCCCAATCTCTGACCGAAGGTGGGGTCCCTCAACCTCCTTGTCAGAATCTCCTATCTTTCCACTGGGACTTCCCAGTGGAAAGGCGCCTCTCCCCAGGATGGCCACAGCACTGTGGCTGACTTGTGTTCTGTTTACATTTGCTGCCCTGAAGGCAGACCTCCTCCACCACTGCACTCCTGTCCAGCACGAGGCTGCCAACAGGCACTGTTCCCTTGCACTCTCACCGAGTCACACCGAGGTTCCCGTGGGCAGTGGCAGTGGAGCGGGGCTGTCCTGAGCCCAGGAGTCCTGCTGACCCTTCCAGGCCTCAGGACTGAGAGAGGCCATACCTAGGCTAGAGGGCTGTGCTGGGATTTCAAGGTACACAGACCCTCCTCAGCCAGCCCAAGCAGAAGGAGGGAAGCAGCACAAAAGAACGCCACGGCTCCAGAGGCCACAGGCAGCAGGAGGCCCAGCCACTGGCCGAGCCAGGAGTCCTAGGCACCAGGGTGAGGCCACTGTCTCTGACTCTCCTCCCAAAGGGTTGGGCAGGGATTGGCTCTTAAACTTCTCACGGTGCTGGTCAGGCCAAAGGCACCGTGGCTCTGCTAGGGCAGCAGGGGCTAAGGAAGCAACAGAGCCCAGGGCAGAGCTCACATGGAGAACAAGACCCTGGGAGGGCATGAAGGGCAGGCCCCTGAGAGTCCACACCCGGGCAGAGTCCAGCTCAGCCTTCCCAGAGCTTCTGAATCCCCACCCCCCCACAGTCTCTGTTGGGACACGGGACCTTCAGCTGACACAACTTCTGATAAAGCAGACGCTGGAAGAGGGGGCCACACACTCTTCCCATCCCTATGCTCCTAAAATCTCCACCAAGGCCTGTGCTGTACAGGTCCAGACGGCCTCAGTTGGGGACAAGTCTGCAGCAGCCCAGACCTGGGACAAGCAAAGATGACAACTTCACAGCCCACTCAGCACCGTACAAACAGATGGGAGTCTCAGGAAAGGGACACTCTGCTTTCTATGGCCTGAGGACATGGACAACCAGTTCCTTGGAGCAAGTCCCCCACAGCAAGCTGGCCTCTGACACCAGCCAGAAAATCAACAGGCACTCAAGCTAAGCTGGGATGATAACAAGGTCAAGCAGCGTCCCTGGAGAAGCTGAGAGGCCCCTGTGAGAGGCACGGATGCCCGCAACCCTTAGGCAGGGCTGCTCGGGACGGAAGGATCCACCCTCCACTGAGACCACTGGACCCTACAGCTCTGACCTGGGCCTGGCTGTGCAGACCACCAGGTGTAAGATGTGGCAGAAAAGCTGTGACCCCTGCAGTCCAGCCCAGAGCACCCCAGCAAGCCCAGGGGAATACACAAGCAGCTTGGAAAGGCCCAAAACTCCTAGCCACAAAGTCCCAGAGCCCCTCTGCATGGGTCACAAAGGCCTCGGGCTCCCCACACGAGGGGCTCAGGCCCAGGGAGGAGAGGCCCCAGAGATAGGACTACGGGCACCCACGCCCTAGATCTGGGAGGGGAGGCTACCCAGGCATACACCTTGCTCCCCAGGAGACCAAAGTGAGAGCACTTTGCAAGGAACAAGTACAAGAAATGCAAATGGCAAAACTTTTGGAGAAAGAGATCTGAAATCCTCCAACATCCTGTCTGCCCTCTCACTCTCCCTAGGAACGGATGTCCTCAGCCTCACGTACTCAGCCTCTTCTCTGAGGCCAAGAAAGGGCATTCATTCATACACGTCTGTATCATGCATCCAACCAGCAGGCACTGGTGCTGTTTTGAGCCAGCAAGGGGACAGGCTGAGCTGGACTCTGCCGAGGTGTGGACTCTCAGGGGCCTGCCCTTCATGCCCTCCCAGGAACTCCCTTCTCCCCAGGAGTTCACAAGCTGAGGGGGAAACAGAGACAGATCATTAAAAACAGGTTTTGTCTTCTAAGAGGATGGTGTGCTGTGGGAGCAGAGGGAGGGTGAGCAAGTCTGGTGAGCTGCATAAGGCCCCCCTCAGGGGCTCACAGGATGGCGAGGCCTCTTAACTCAAGCCTCTCTTAACTCAAGCGCCCCTCTTAAGCCTCAGTTTTGAAGGTTCTGGCAATGCATTGAGGGCAGGTCCTTGGAGAATGGACAGCCAAGGTGCACAAAACCCACCATGAGCCCCTGCGAAGCTGCTCTAGACTGGGCGGCCACACCCCCTCGCCTCTGGCAAGCCTGCCCCACCTACTGAGCCAGCCTCCCTCAGGCCCAGCCCAGCTGTCAGGGACACTGCCCACATTTCTGTCCAGCTATTTTTCCCTCAGTGATACCAATCAAGCCAGGAACTCCAGGAAACCACAGACAAGACACAGCAGCGGTCTATGGTCAGGGACGCCTGTGGCCTCACCAGCGCCTGGACACTCCCAGCCCTGTGCTCCCATACAGCAGACCTGCGACTGGGCTGTGCAGCCCTACCCCTACCCACTGCCTGCCGACTCACTGCACACCAAAAGCCTCTCACAGGGAACAACGGGCCGAGCCGCCGGGTCAGGAGGAAGTCCTTGGTCCCCACCTGACCCCCAAGAGTGGGAAAATCTTAGCCAGAGGACTCAAGAGAGACACTGAACTCAAGCCCAAGCAAAATCCCAAGGTGCCACCCTGTGAGCCCCAGGACATGTGAAATCAGGGGCTGGGACAGGCAGTTCCATGTACACAAGCTGCTCCTCGGCCTGCAGCCGGCCAGGAGCCTGAGCGGGAGCTCCCTTGGCTCCTTTTATTTCTGCCCCCCACAACCATCTCCCTGTTCGCATGTCGTAGATTTCAGTGTCAAGTTGGGGAAACTGCAGCCCAGAGTTCCACCCCAACACAGCCACTCTCCCACCCATGCTTCCAGGTGACCTGCAGCCCCATCTCTCCCACTGTGGAGCGTCAGATCCTGCAGCTCAAGGAACCCTCACACTCCTGGGCAGAGCAGGCGAGGCCCCCTGGTCCACAGAGCGGGGCTCAGCCAGCCAGCTAGGGCCCTGGTGAGGCCACCGTCACAGCAGGGCACAGGGACAGCCAGGCTGAACTCGGAGCTGGGACAAACGGAGTCGGAAAAGGCTTTCCTAGGTGCCTCCGTAGCTTCAGGCACACAGGGCCCTCAAGGAGAGACTGAGGCCCTCCAGGGAACCCCAAACAGGCCCTGTCTCCAGATCAGCCGTAGACACCCAGCAGGGTGAGTGCAGCTGACCCCTGAGGTCAGGAGGACTGAAACACTACCTGACAGGACAGAAAACATGGGTGGACTCTTTGGTTTTGATCCTCTTTGTGAAGTAAGACCACAGAGCAACACTGTTTTCCACATGGGCCAGAGAGTCCGAGGCTGTGACAGACCAGGCCTGGAGGGTCTGTGCTGAGGCTTGTGGAACAGAATTGCAGTCAGCTCACTCCGCGGAAGGGCATGAATGCATCCACATTCAGCCAAATGTAAAGCAAAATGAAGGTAACCAGGGGAACCCAAGGAGGGTAAGAAGCCAGGACTCCCCCATCAGGAAGCTGGGGCAGAATCAGCAGCCACGTGGTGGAAAGGAGCATGGGGCTAAGTCCCAACTGTGGGTCTGAAGCCCTCTAGGGGGAGGACACCCATCTGCCTGGCCTGGCTCGCCCCTGGTCGTCCCACATATATCCTGCCCTGGGTGCCCGGGACCCCTCAACCAGTCTCACACGACGCTGAGGGACAGGGGTCTAGCAGATGCAGCTGTGCTTTCTGGAACTCAGGGGCTGGAGAGGCCACCCTCCAGCTATGGACGTACCCCAGGCCCCCACAGAGGCCCATGGGGACTGACGAGGGCTGTGGGATACTTTGGGCAACGTGGGCGTGGGTCCCCTCCCACCCAGGGTGGTCCCAGGGCATGGACCAGGGTTTCCAGGCTGAGAGAAGAGATGCTCAGGAAGTACCTGAGGGAGGGACGGGGATACGTACACAGCGCCGTGGTGAGCCGCCGTGGCTGGTTGTAATGCACCATGGCCACACACAGTGTGTTCAGGGCCACCACACACAGCACCACCCAGTAGAAGCTCTGAGCCTTCACCATGCGCCGGATGAAAAACCGGAACATCTTCTCCTTCCTCCGGAAGTATGACGAGCTCTCTGTCTTCCCGCTCTTGAGGCTGGCGCGGGCGAAGGGGGATCCTGAGGGGACGGGGGTTACTGAGGATGTGGGAACCACTGGGTACCCGCCTACCCCACCTGTGGACCCCCACAGACGCACCCTGGAGGACACCAGCCTCCAGCCCCAGCCGGTCACAGACAATTGTGCCAGTGACCCCTGTGACCTCTACTTCACAGCTGAGAGAACCAAGGCCTTGATGATCTCCATGGTTACTGGGTGCCAGATGGGAGAGCGGGATTGAAGTGGATGATACACACTGTCTCTGGTCCCCAGCATCCCCAGCCACCTTCTAGCAGCACAGTCTTGATGCCCCCAGGCCACTCTCCATGAGCACCTCAAGCTTTTTCCCCTGAAGACATAAATCTGAGTTAGTCCCTCCCCAGATCCCATCTCTTCAGCACAGCTCACGGAGCTCTGCAGCATCTGTCCCTCCCTCTTTCTCCGTCATGGACTCAGGGGTCAGCACCCATGGGCTGTCTGTTTTCTAAGTAGTTTTCCTGGAACACAGCCAAGTTCATCTGTTTATGCATGGTCCGTGGCTGTTCAATGTCCACAATACTCACTGTTGGAAACTTTGTCCACCTGCTCCAGCCTGACTGCTTCTCTACCCTGCTCATCACCCAACCCAGCAGCCTTTTCCCGTGTCCACGCACATCACTCCTGCTGTGTCCTGGCCCTTCACACAGTATCCCAAGTGTGAAGTGCATCCCTCGCTGGACGCCTTCCCACACACCTTCAGGTCTCAGCATTAACGTCACCTGCACAGAGCACCTGCTCTGGGCACACTGTTTAGAACAGGGCCCTCGGCTCACCTCCGACAGTGGCCCTGACCACATCGCCACTTGTCACTGTGTTTTATTGTTGACCTGTTCCATGCCCAACTCCCAGACAAGACTGTAGGCTCCATGAGGACAGGGCCACGTTGTCTTTTTTACCACTGAGCCCCTCACACCGAGAGGCACTTCATTAATGCTTAACAACTGAGGGAAGGGTCTCTGTGAGGATTCAGGTGTGTGTCTGTACAGGAGCTGGCTGTGTGTCGCTGTAGAAGAGCACATCGGCCTGTGTAAGCGTTTCTTAGTTTGTGCGCTAAGCTTGGCCGTGTGTGACTCTGTGCTCTCAGAGAGCAGACAGCTGTGCCCCAGCCATTGGTCTCTTAGTGGGCTTTGAATACCTGGGCTTGAGCATGGGGTCCCTGTGTGAGGATGTGGGGAGCAGTGTATGTTAACATGTACTTTCTGTGTGTTTGTACACACATGTGTATGTGTGCACACCCAGGTTCTCAGTGGCACAAAAGAGCAGGGGCGGTGTGGGCATGCATGCTATGCACAATTCTCTGTTTGTACACACGTGTGTATGTGTGCACATCCAGGCTCTCAGTGACATGGGAGAGGGGGTATGTGGGTGCATGTGCTATGGGGACTTTCCGTGTGTCTGTACACGCATGCATATGTGTGCACGCCCAGGCTCTCAGTGGCATGGGAGAGAGGGGGAGTGTGGGCACTTGTGCCATGTACACTTTCTGTGTGAACACACGTGCATGTGTGTGCACGCCCAGGCTCTCAGTGGCATGGGAGAGAGGAGCTGTGTGGGCATGTGTCCTATGTGCACCTTCTGTGTGTTTGTACACATGTGCATACATGTGCGCACCCAGGCTCTCAGTGGCACTCAAGAGATGATGTGTGTGAGCATGCTTACTATAAGCACTGTGTGTTTGTACGCACATGCATGTGTGTGCACGCCCAGGTTCTCAGTGGCACAAAAGAGCAGGGGCAGTGTAGGCATGTGTGCTGTGCACATTTTCTGTTTGTACACACATGCATGTGTGTGCACACCCAGGCTCTCAGTGGCACAGAAGGGGGGGTGTGTGGGCTCGTGTGCTATGTGCACTTTGTGTGTTTGCACACACGTGTCTACGTGTGCACGCCCAGGGTCTCAGTGGCATGTGGCCGGCCCTGCTGAGGGCCAGGGATGACCACTCCCCACAGAGGCAGCAATAGGACAGGAGGGAGGCAGGCATGCAGTGCAGATAAGGAGGGACACACACACAGGCAGAGATGTGCACAGAACAAGCCCACACACTCCGAACCCCCCATGCACCCACACACAGTTGCGCAGGAACACAGGAGTCACACACACACATGCTTCACAGCACACATCCAGCCCGACTGCGCTCACTTTTGAAGATCCAATGAAACGCTCACACAGATGCACTCCTCAGCACACACGAGGCACATACCTGTGAACACAAACAGGGCCACTCTGGGAAGAGCGGATAGAGAACATGTGACGCATGTAGACCACTGTGTCTGCACACACATGTGGCCAGGAAAACAAGCAACAAATTCTCCAAAGGGGACTCTGTGGCCATGCCCACCAGCCAGTAAGAACCAGTCAGCCCCTGCTATGAGAAAGGCCTCATAGAAATGCTGCCCTTTCACAACGGGCCACAGCACCCCCAACACACACATCTCCCTTTGCCACACAACACAACCACACACATCTTCCTGTGCCACACAAGACAACCACACACATCCTCGCCCGTCACAGGCACAACCATAGTCATGCCAACAGCCGTATTTGCACAGAACCGCACTCCGCAGACATTGCCCTTAAAGTCCACCAGTTCCTTGCCGTAAACATCCGCTTTAGAGAAGCCAGAGGAGGCAGAGCCAGGGGACTGAGCAAGACCTAACAGAGGGACTCCTGCTCCAGAGGTCCTGGAGGAGAGCTGGGTGCAGCCCCTCACATCCTCAGCAGCACCCAAGACAGAAGTGTTTGTTCCCTGGGGATGGGGAACAGGTCCCTAAGGACAGCAAGCAGTCACTGTGGGCTCCAGTCTACGGCAGTAAAAGCAGAGTCTACAGGAAATGCAGAAACATCTCTGGAATCACAGCTTTGGGTGGGGAAAACCAAGAGAGATTGGGCTTCTTTTCAGCTTCCTGCATTTTCCAGGTTTCACTTAATTAGCATATATTCTTTATAATGAAAAAGCTTATTTCAAGAAAACTGATATGACATCTTCAAGCTAGGGAGAACATTCCATATTACATTAACCTATGAATGATGACACAGTGAAGTACAGTTGAGAATAGGGCCTGACTACGTGCAAATACTTAGATTTCTATCTCTTGTGCCCTAAAGCAGAGTCTTTGCTAGTCCTGGGTAACACCCATTTGTTCAAAAAATGTGTACAAATTGTGCCAGGCCCTGATCAAAGCCCAGAAAACACAAAATGACCCAAGATCTGTCTCTGCTCTCAATAACCCTTCTAGGGGCCAGCAGAAGACATAAAAGAAAGTGTGTTTCCTTCCAGCGCAGCTGCTGTATTTGCCACACGGGGCAACAAATGTGGCGTGAGGCTACAGCACGAGCTGATGGAGGCCCTAATGGCTGTCACCCCGGCCCTCATGCACATCACGCAACCTGGAGATTCCTCAACTGAAAACAGAGCACAGTCACCTGAACCTCACAAGGCGGTGTGGGATTCAATGAGACACCACAGGGCCGAGCTCCGCGGGGCTCAACCAGCTGACAGGCATCAGGGCGGACAGGGTGATATGGGTTATGGACAAGCCTGGGCTGGTGACACAGCCAGTCCTCAGGCAGAGGGCAGTCGAGCTCACCAAGCAGTGCTGAGAATGTGGAGATTCAAGCATGGCTTTGTCTCCTCCCCACCAGGCCCCAGGCCCTAAACCCACCCTAAACCAACAGCAGAGGCCAGTGGGTCCTGAACGCAAGGGAATCCTTGGTGTCTGCTGGGCACCCAGAAGGAAAAGTCAACAAAGGCCCAGGGATCCAAGGATAGCAACAAACAACTCAAAATAAAACCAAACTAAAAGAGAGAGAACTTTTTAGAGAAAAAATAAAATTCTCTTCTGAAACCACTCAGCAGGTTAAAAAAGGGGGAGTTTAGTCAAGCACAAGCGCATCTCCAACGTGGAGAAGAACACAAGCTCAAGGAAGAGGGCGTGGACTGACAGGAGCAGAGCAAGGGACGCCAGGTGCAACAGGAGAGGCTCCACAAGCAGGAGAACAAGAAAAGGAGACAGAATAATGAGACAAATGGAGGGAAGTACTCCGCGCCGGAGGGGGCCCTGGGCCTACAGTTTGAGGCGGAGAGAGAGAGCAAGTCACTGACAAAGGAAAAGCACCCCAGTGTCCGATGCCTCATCTGCAACAGGAAACGTGAGAGAGACAGAGAGACAGACAGAGATTGCAGCGGGCACAGCAGCCTGGATCTCGCTCCTCAGTGGGGAACAAGGAAGGGCACCTGAGCGTACACAGGAACTTGAAGGGTCAGCCACCACCCACACCCCCATTCATTTCAGGGGAGAGCAGCCAAGTGACAGGACAGAGTTAAAACGGGGGAGACAGTCCTGCAGTGAGCAAGGACTGAAGAGAAGAGAAGAGGAGGGAAGGGAAGGGAAGGAAAGGGAAAGGGAAAGGGGAAGGGAAGAGGAGAGAGGAGAGAGGGGAGAGGGGAGAGGGGAGAGGGGAGAGAGGAGAGAGGGGAGAGGGGAGAGGGGAGAGGGGAGAGGGGAGAGGGGAGAGGGGAGAGGGGAGAGGGGAGAGGGGAGAGGGGAGAGGGGAGAGGGGAGAGGGGAGAGGGGAGAGAGGAGAGAGGAGAGAGCAGAGAGGAGAGGAGAAGATGCTAAGGTAAACCCAAGTGAGTGAGGATAGGGCTCTGAGAGCGTGCAACAGGAGTGACAGCTGAGGGCCCCTGGGCATAGGGGAGTCTCTGGGGGCAGCCTGAAGGGACTGGCGATAGTCAAGAATGAAAAGTGAACACCCTCAAACCAGGATGCAGAGGCAGGGCAAGTACTGGAAAGGCTGTGACTTACTGGGTATGGATGGAGGCAGAATAAAGGGAAATAGAGCAATTTAGTGATGGAACTAGTACATCTTGGTAGTAAAGATGCTAAAGAAACAAAAACAGTAAAGAGGAATGTTGACAATTATGAGAGCAGGGAAAGGAAGGTAGTAACCTTTTGTGAAAGAGAAGAATTAGAGAGTAGAAATAAGCAAGGGAGGAGAGGGGCAATAAATAGCAACTTGATTAAAGCAACAAAACTTGGGATGAAGAATAGAGTCAAACATTATACTAAAAAGAGAGAGACTGGATTCACCCATTACCATTAGAAACAGAGATCATACAACTAGGTTTTTTTTTTAAAAAAAGAAAAAAAAAAAAAGGCAAAACCACCAAGCCAGGCGTGGTGGTGCACACCTATAGTCCCAGCTACTCGGGAGGCTGAGGCAGAAGAATGGCGTGAACCCGGGAGGCAGAGCTGGTAGCGAGCTGAGACCGCGCCACTGCACTCCAGCCTGGGCGACAGAGCAAGACTGTGTCTCAAAAAAAAAAGAAATAATTAAAAAGCACAACCCAGATAAATACAATTTACAAGAACACTTAAAATGACAAAGAACAGCTGGAAATGAAAAGAAAGGTACCAGGCAAATGCAAGTTAAAAACCAAAACCAGTGATAGCAACAAAAAGTAGAAAGAATGACATTCGATGTCAACAAGGTACAACTGTCCAGCAGAAGAACTGCACAGATTAAGAAGGTATTGTGTGATGAAATAAAGCATAATTTAGGAAGAAAATGTAACAATCATAAACTTTATATTGACCAAACTATATAGTGACTAAATATATAAACAAAAGTCACTAGAAATACAAGAGGAACTTCATAAAAAATAAAATGGGCCAGGCACGGTGGCTCACACCTGTAATCCCCACACTTTGGGAGACCAAGGTGGGCGGATCATGAGGTCAGGAGTTCAAGACCAGCCTGACCAACCTGGTGAAATCCTGTCTCTAATAAAAACACAAAAATTAGCTGGGCGTGGTGGTGGGCGCCTATAATCCCAGCTACTTGGGAGGCTGAGGCAGGAAAATTGTTTGAACCCAGGAGGCGGAGGTTGCAATGAGTTGAGATCATACCACTGCATACCAGCCTAGGCGATAGGGCGAGACTCTGTCTTTAAATAAATAAATAAATAAATAAATAAAATGAAGTAGGGCATGCCACCACCTTGGTCATTCAGGCTTCTCAGCCATCCCAGCCTGTGGGCCTTGGAAAGTTCAAACTGATCAGGGGATGAAGGGATCTCCAAAACAGCACAGCTGCTCTATCAAAAAGCAGCCAGGCTGCTTTAAATGGGTTCTTGATCCCATTCCTCCTGACTGGGTAAGATCTCCCAACTGGGGTCTCCAGTCACCTCCTACAGGCACATTCAGGCCGGCAATAGGTCAGTACCCCCTGGGACAGAGCTTATAGAGGAAGGGGCAGGATGCCGTCTTTGCTGTTTCACGACCTTCACTGGTGAAACCACCAGGTACGGGGAAAACCAAGGCAACTAGGCTCTGGAGTGGACCCACAGAAAATAGCAGCAGCCCTAGGGAAGAAAGGCCAGACTGTTAAAAGCAAACAAACAGAAAACAGTAACAACAACAACAAAACACAAAAACCCCATCCAAAGGTCAGCAACCTCAAAGATCAAAGGTGGATAAGCCCACAAAGATGAGAAATAATCCACACAAAAATGCTTAAAACTCAAAAAGTCGGAGTGCCCCTTTTCCTCCAAATGACCACAACACCTCTCCAGCAAGGGTTCAGAACTGGGCTGACACTGAGATTGCTGAAATGACAGAAGTCGGCTTCAGAAGGTATGTAATAATGAACTTCACTTATGAAGCTAAAGGAGCATGTGGTAAACCAATGCAAAGAAGTTAAGAATCATGATAAAACAGTACAGGAACTGACAGCCAGTATAGCCAGTTTGGAAAGGAATATAACCAACCTGTTAGAGCTGAAAAACACACTACAAGAACTTCACAATGCAGTCACAAGTATTAACAGCAGAACAGATCAAGTGGAGGAAATAATCTCAGAGCTGCAAGACTATTTTTCTGAAATAAGATGGGCGAACAAAAATAGAGAAAAATGAGTGAAAAGAAACGAACAAAACCTCTAAGAAATATGGGATTATGTAAAGAGACTGAATCTATGACTGATGATTAGGATGCCTTAAGGAGACCAGGAGATTGGAACAAGTTGGAAAATGTACTTTAGGATATCATCCAGGAGAACATCCCCAACCTTGTAAGACTGGCCAACATTCAAATTCAGGAAATGCAGAGATGCCCTGAGGGGCACTAAACAACAATAAAATACATTCACAAGACACATCATCATCAGACTCTCCAAGGTTGAAGTGAAGGAAAGAATGTTAAGGGCAGCCAGAGAGAAAGACCAGGTCACCTGCAAAGGGAATCCCATCAGACTAACAGTGGACCTCTCAGTGGAATCCCCACAAGCTAGAAGAGATTGGGGCCAATATTCAACATTCTTAAAGAAAATAATTTCAAATCCAGAAGTTCATATCTGGACAAATCAAGATTCGTAAGTGAAGGAGAAATAAGATCCTTTCCAGGGAAGCAAATGCTGAGGGAATTTGTTACTACCAGACCTGCCCTGCAAGGTGTCCTGAAGGAGGAACTAAATATGGAAAGGAAAAACCATTACTAGCCACTGCAAAAACACACTGAAATACACAGACCAGTGACACTATGAAGAAACCACATAAAAAGTCTGCAGAATAACCAGCTGGCATCATGATGACAGGATCAAATCCACACATCATAATACTAACTTTAGGCGGGCCATGGTGGCTCATGACTGTAATCCCAGCACTTTGGGAGGCTGAGGCAGGTAGATAATTTGAGGTCTGGAGTTCAACCAGCCTGACCAACATGGTGAAACCTCATCTCTACTAAAAATACAAAAAAATTAGCCAGGTGTGGTGGCACATGCCTGTAGTCCCAGATACTTGGAAGGCTGAGAGGCAGCAGAATCACTTGAACTCGGGAGGTGGAGGTTGCAGTGAGCCGGGATCACGCCACTGCACTCCAGCCTGGGCGACAGAGTGAGACCCTGTCTCAAATAATAATAATAATAATGACTTTAAATGTAAATGGGCTAAATGCACCAATTAAAAGATGCAGAATGGCAAGCAAGATAAAGAACCAAGACCCATCAGTATGTTGTCTTCAAGAGACCCACCTCATATGCAAAGACACATATGGGCTCAAAATAAAGAGATGGAGGAAAATCTACCAAGCAAATGGAAAACAGAAAAGAGTAGGGGTTGCAATCCTAGTTTCTGACAAAACAGACTTTAAATCAACAAAGATCAAAAATGATGATGAAGGGCATTACATAGTGGTAAAGGGTTCAACTCAACAAGAAGAGCTAAGTGTCCTAAATATACATGTACCCGATACAGGAGTACCCAGATTCATGAAGCAAGTTGTTGAAGACTTAAAAGAGACTTAGACTCTCACACAATAACAATGGGAGACTTTAACAACCTACCAACAATATTAGACAGATCAACAAGACAGAAAATCAACAAAGACATTCAGGACTTGAACTCAGCTCTGGATCAAGTGGACCTGATAGATATATACAGAACTCTCCACCCAAAGACAATGTAATATACATTCTTCTCATCGCCACAGGATACCTACTCTAAAATTGATCACATAATTGGAAGTAAAACACTCCTCAGCAAATGCAAAAGAACTGAAATAATAACAAAGTGTCCAAGACCACAGTGCAATCAAATTAGAAATCAAATTAGGAAATTCACTTGGCCGGGCGCGGTGGCTCAAGCCTGTAATCCCAGCACTTTGGGAGGCCGAGACGGGCGGATCACGAGGTCAGGAGATCGAGACCATCCTGGCTAACACGGTGAAACCCCGTCTCTACTAAAAAATACAAAAAACTAGCTGAGAGAGGTGGCGGGTGCCTGTAGTCCCAGCTACTCGGGAGGCTGAGGCAGGAGAATGGCGTGAACCTGGGAGGCGGAGCTTGCAGTGAGCTGAGGTCCAGCCACTGCACTCCAGCCTGGGCGACAAATTCACTCAAAACCACACAACTACATGCAAACTGAACAACCTGCTCCTGAATGAATTTTGGGTAAATAATGAAATTAATGCAGAAATCAAAACGTTCTTTGAAACTAATGAGAACAAAGATATAACATACGGAATCTCTGGGACACAGCTAAAGCAGTGTTAAGAGGGAAATACATCACACTAAATGCCCATACCAAAAAGAAACACCTCAAGTTAACAACCTCACATCACAACTAAAAGAACTAGAGAACCAAGAGCAAACAAAACTCAAAGCTAGCAGAAGACAAGAAATAACTAAGATCAGAGCTGAACTGAAGGAGATAGAGACATGAAAAATCCATCAAAAGAATCAGTAAAAACAGGAGTTGGTTTTTCGGGAAAAAAAAAAAAAAAATTAAGAAAATAGATAGACCACTAGCTAAACTAAAAAGAAAGAAAAGACAGAAGATTCAAATAAACACAATCAGAAATGATAAAGGATGTATCACCACTGACCTCACAGAAATACAGACAACCCCATCAGAGAATACTATAAACACCTATGTGCACATACGCTAGAAAATCTAGAAGAAATGAATAAATTCCTGGACACATACACCCTCCTAAGATTGAACCAGGAATAAACTGAATCCCTGAAAATACCAAAAATGAGGTCTAAAATTCAGTCACTAATAAATAGCCTACCGATCAAAAAAAGCCCAGGTCCGGATGGACTCACAGCTCAATTCTACCAGAGGTACAAAGACGAGCTGGTACCAATTCTACTGAAACTATTCTAAACAACTGTAAAGGAAGGACTCCTCCCTAACTCATTCTATGAGACCAGCATCATCCTTATATCAAAACCTGACAGATACAATAGAACAAGAAAACTTCAGGCCAATATCCTAGATGAAGATGAACACTGATGCAAAAATCCTCAACAAAATATTGGCAAACCAAATCCAGCAGCACATCAAAAAGCTTATCCACCACACTCAAGTAGGCTTCATCCTTGGGATGCAAGGCTGGTTCAACATACCCAAATCAATAAATGTGATTCATCACATAAACAGATCTAAAGACAAAAACCACATGATTATCTCAATAGATGCAGAAAAGACCTTCGATAACATTCAACATCCTTTCATGTTAAAAACTCTTAATAAACTAGATATTAAAGGGACATACCTCAAAATAATAAGAGACATATATGACAAAGCCATAGCCAATATCAAAATGAATGGGCAAAACCTGGAAGCATTCCCCTTGAAAACCTGCACAACACAAGGATGTCTCTCACCACTCCTATCCAACACAGTACTGGAAGTTCTGGCCAGAGCAATCTGGCAAGATAAAGAAATAAAGGGTATTTACATAGAAAGGGAAGAAGTCAAACTATCTTTGTTTGCAGATGCCATCACCTGAGAAAAGCTTCTCAAGCTGATAAGCAACTTCAGCAAAGTCTCAGGATACAAAATCAACGTTCAAATATCGCCAGCATTCTTATACACCAACAATAGGCAAGCCAAGAGCCAAATCATGCATGAACTCCTATTTGCAACTGCCACAAAAAAATAAAAATAAAATACCTAGGAATAAAGCTAAGATGTATTCCCTATTATTAAATAGAATACCCTACTTAATAAATGGTGCTGGGAGAACAAACAACCCCATTAAAAAGTAGGCAAAGGACACAAACGGACACTTCTCAAAAGAAGACATACGTGTGGCCAAGAAACATGAAAAAGAGCTCAGTATCACTGATCATTAAAGAAATGTAAATCAAAACCACAATGAGATATCATCTCACTCCAATCAGAATGGCTATTATAAAAAAAAAAAAAAAACAGATGCTGGAGAGGTTGTGGAGGAAAGGGAACACTTTACACAGTTGGTGGGAGTGTAAATTAGTTCAACTATTGTGGAAGATAGTGTGGCAGTTCCTCAATGACTTAGAGGTGGAAATACCACTTGACCCAACCCCATTACTGGGTATATCCCAAAGGAATATAAATCATTGTATTATAAAGATACATGCACAAATATGTTCATGGCGGCACTATTCACAGTAGCAAAGACATGGAACCAACCTAAATGCCCATCAATAATAGACTGGATAAAGAAAATGTGGTCACACACATACACTATGGAATACTATGCAGCCATAAAAGGAATACAATCATGTCCTCTACAGGGACACAGAGGAAGCTGGAGGCCATTATCCTTAGCAAACTAACACAGGAATGGAAAACCAAATACCACATGTTCTCACTTTTAAGTGGGAGCAAAATGATGAGAAGATATGAACACATGGTGGGGGAACAACACACACTGGGGCCCGTCGGAGGGTGGCGGGTAGGAGGGAGAGCATCAGGAAGACTAGCTAATGGATGCTGGCTTAATACCTAGGTGATGTGATGATCTGTGCAGCAAACCACCATGGCACATGTTTACCTATGTAACAAACCTGCACATCCTGCACATGTACCCCTGAACTTAAAATAAAAATTAAGAAAAAGAGGCCAGGCGTGGTGGCTCAAGCCTGTAATCCCAGCACTTTGGGAGGCCGAGACGGGTGGATCATGAGGTCAGGAGATCGAGACCATCCTGGCTAACATGGTGAAACCCCGCCTCTACTAAAAAATACAAAAACTAGTGAAACC
>NW_012117821.1:276693-277244 GCF_000951035.1 Colobus angolensis palliatus
AGAAAAAAAAAAAAAAAAATTAAGAAAAAGAAATGATGCTGACTTAATGAGGAAAATGAAGAAAAAAAATACAGGACATACATTTGTTTATGTGAATAAAACTAAAAAATCAGTCATGAACTTAGAATTTGAAAACTTATTAATGTAGAGATTTACAGGCCACATCTCCCAATCATTATCTGATACAATTAGAAATAATAAAAGATGACCAAAATATCTTAACTATTTGTAAATTAAGAAGCACACTCCTAGTAAACATTTGACTCAAAAGAATCTATTATCTAGAAATCAGAAAAAGGAAGACATCACAGCAAAGCTTTACGTAGAGGAAAATGTACACCCTAAAATGCCTTTGCTATTAAAGAAATAAAAAGAACATTACTTCTTTTAAGGAATTAGAAAAATAATACAGTAAACCAAAATAATGTAGAAAAATAAACTTAATAAAGATATAATTACATTGAAAACAAAAAATAGATGAAAAAATCTAAAATCTGGTTATTTAAAGTGATCTTTAATATATGCATTAACCCCATATGATGCTATCTAAG
>NW_012117821.1:278224-279409 GCF_000951035.1 Colobus angolensis palliatus
CCGTCTCAAAAAAAAAAAAAAAAAAGAAAAAAGAGAAGGGAAAGTTAGACATACTAGGCGTTATAATGATCTAAGTCTCAGAGCCTTAAATGTCCTCTGTAACAGTAACACTGTAGTATGTCCCAGCCTAGACACGAGGTCCCAACCTGTGCAGTGCCTCCGTGACATCTCCACTGAGTCTGCTGCACACATCCTAAACCCTGCATGTCTGAACCAAACATGAGTGTTAGTGACAACCAAGCCCACGGATCCTGTGGTCCAATCCTCTCACTGCTCAGGACAAAGCCCTGGGGAGCTGGCCTTGATGTCTGTCTTTCCCCAGCCATGCCCAGTGGGTTGGCAAATCCTGAAGGCCTGACTTCAAAATACACCTGGACTTACCATCCTCTCTGCTGCCACCTCCAGGCCCCAGCCACTGTCTACTGCATTTTTACAGCAGCCTCCTAACTGGTCTCCTTGCACCTTCCCTTTTATCAGTTCAGTTTCTCTTCAGCTCAGCAGCCAGAGCGATCCAGAGAGACGCTTATACCACAGAAGCCCGAAGGTGTTGCCCCTCTGCAAACCACCAGGACGGCCTGGGGTGCTGGCTGGAACTGAGCCTGTCTGACCCTCGAGTTTCCTCCATCGTTCCCCACAGCCTATGGCACCTCACTCCAGCTGCACTGGCCTCCAAGACATTCCAACCCACACCTGTGTGCCAAAGACAGTCTTGTCTCAGGGTCCTGGCACTAGTTGCCTGGAATGTCCTTTCCCAGAGGTCCCTCAGGCCGACTTCCCCTCTCCCCTGACCTCCCCCCTCTTCCCCAGGCTGACCTCCCCTCCCTGGCAGCATCTCCCCTCTCCCAGGTGTCCCTCAGGCCGACCTCCCCTCAGGCCGACGTCCCCTCCCCCTCTCCCGACTCAGGCCAACCTTCCCTTCCCCCTGCCCCCCCCTACTCTCACATCCCTCAGGCCAACCTCCCCTCTCTCTCCTGGGCGTACCTCAGACCAACGTCCCCCTGCCCTCTACCTCCAAGTCCCTCAGGCCTACCTCCCCTCTCTCCCGGGTTGTCCCTCAGGCCAACCTCCCCTCCCCTGCGGCAACTCTCAGGCTGACCTCCCCTCACCCTCCCCCCAACTCAGGCCAACTTCCCCTCCCCAACACGCGTCCCTTAGGCCGACCACCCCTTCCTGCTTAACCACCCC
>NW_012117821.1:279892-283630 GCF_000951035.1 Colobus angolensis palliatus
GCCCCCACCCGCACCCCCAACCATCCCGACCCGCTTCCCGGTTGGCCTGAGAGTTCCTCAGGCTGACCTCTCCTGGCTTCTGTCAGGCCGACCTCCTCACTTCCTGCAACTCTTTTACTCAAAGGCAGTCGTTTTCCTCAGGCCTTCTATGGCCATGAATTTCTGGCACCAACCCCCCCACCCCCCACAAACACGCTTCCACTCCTGTCTTCCTGACCTCTTCCTCCTCCGCACAGGGCTCTGGCATGCGGCGTCTTTTCCTTACTAGCTTATTTGTTGTCTGATGCCCCCGCTGCAGGGAAACTCCAATGATGAAGGGCCTTTAATATGGGTTTCTCCAGTGTGGCGGCCCCCATGCCTCGGTTGCTGGCATGAGGCGGTCACTGGATAGACATCTGCTGAGTGAGGCACAAGCACTCAGCACTGGACACAGGCGAGGTTAAGAATATCGCCAGAGAGCCAGTGCGAAGCGCCACAGAAAGGGATCCGAACACCCAGAGAAAGGGGCAATTTCCTAACAAAGCCTAAGCCACAACACTGGTCCAAATCCTTTTTTTTTTCTTTTTTGGATTATGTAGATTCACAGTTTTATCTCATCTATAAAAAACAGAGTTCCAGTGTTATTTAAATGATTCCAAACCAAAGACATTTTAACTCTTCATTTTACAAAATCAGAATAAAAACTCTAGATAAAATAGCAATAGAAGGAAACTATTTAGCTACCACAATCATATAATAAATTGTTCAAAATTATAAGATGGAACAGGCACCGTGGCTCACACCTGTAATCTCAGTACTTTGGGAGGCCAAAGTGGGTAGATCATCTGAGGTCAGGAGTTAGAGAACAGCTGGGCCAACATGGTGTAACCCTGTCTCTCCTAAAAATACAAAAATTTAGCTAGGCGGCTGGTGCACGCCTGTCATCCCAGCTACTTAGGAGGCTGAGGCAGGAGAATCGCTAGAACCTGGGAGATGGAGGTTGCAGTGAGCTGAGATCGCGCCATTGAACTCCAACCCGGGCAACAAAAGTGAAATTTTTGTGTCCAAAAAAAGAATTAATTAAATAAAATAAAATTATAAGATGATAAAACATTCAGATCTATGATATACATTGGTATCTCGTTATTGTCAAAATAAATAGAAAATAATTTACAAACAAACCCAATAGAAAACTGTATAGCATATAAGAAGAGTAACCAAAGGCCAAGTCCAGACAGGGAACAAACATTTAGAAAGAGGGCCAGCATCACGGACAGTAGGAGAAAGGAAAATTGTAGTGCCAAAGAAATATTACTCTGCGCTTATCAAATTGGCCTCAAACTGGGAAAAATCAAAAGGAGCCATCACATAGCACTGCATGAGGGCGAAGTTAGGTCTGTACTGTGGATGGAATGTGGGGTCGCACAGAACTCTGAACAGTACAACACTCTCACCCTCAGCACCTGCTCCTGGGAATCTGCCCCAGAGAAAAGCACTAGTGAGGAAGGACAGCCATTCTCAAGGACTTGGGACAGTGTTTTTCATAGTGAGATAAAAGCACTAGAAATGAATGGCCATCAGCAGACAATCAGAGGACGAGCAACCAAACAACTCGTGACTCCACATCAGCAATGCTATGTAGCCCCCAACAAGAGGGGGCTAGAATCAGACAAACTGATTAGGAGCGGTTTAGGACAGGGATTGATGAGACCAGTTTATATGAAATCATTTTTGTAACAGGAGAAGACTCCAAAACTCTACATGCATACTTGCGTGTGGATGTATGAGTGTTTGTGTGTATTATCTGAGATGAGCATGGAGAAATAGGGAAGGGTACGTTCAAAGTTGTTAACAGGAGTTCCCTGGTGCTGAGTGAGGACAGAAAAGGTCCAGTTTAAGTGTATGTCTGTGTACACGTGAGTGTGTTTCCTGTTTTATTCAAGAGTTCTGTCTCATACATGTAACAATATAATGGGAGACATCTTCTAAATCTGGTCCACTCACAGACTGCTGTACAGCAAGGAAGTCCAGGTTGGATCTCCTGCAGAGACTTGGTGTCTCAAAATGAAGCAATGTCCAGGCACTTCTGGAACCAGAGTCTGGTACCAGAGAGGAAAGGAACTGACATAGCTCTGTTGGATAAATTAACCAGAATGTTCCTTGTACTGTTTGAGAGGTAGGGGATAACACAAGGGTCTCAGAGGTAGCAGGTCCAGAAAGTGGAAAACAGACAGGGGCTGAAGAGAGAGGTGGCACTGCAGAGTCCTCCAGCCTTGGGATATGGCTAAGGGTCCTATGTCCACATGGGGGTCACAAAGCCAGGAGCAGCAAACTGTCTGAAAGGAGCCTGCAGACGTTTGGGCAACAAGGGGTCTCCAACAGTGGCTGGGCAGCAGGGGAAGTGGAGCACGCACTCCATGTCCAGCTCAAGCCTGGCAGAGCCGGAGGGATGCCCTGAGACTCACCAACAGCACAGAGATCTGCAAACCGGTCCTCCCCCTCCTCTGCGTGGATCAGGTCATTTCTGCTCTTCTTCGTGGCCGCTCTCTTCAGCACTGCTTTAAACAAAGGATGGGAGAGACTGCCTGAGCTGCAGCCCTCAGGCCACCTGCCTCAGCGGGGCATGGGATCACTCTCCCGCTGAGATCAGCGACCTCTCCTGAGCTCCTGTCCTGAACTGGGGCTGAGGCTCAGACTGGATGATTCTGGCCCCCCTTGGGTCTCTCTCAGTCCCCAGAGTTGAAGAGACAAGGAATTTTGAGGGTGAGGGGTCCCCACTTTCCCTTCCTTCCAAAATGAGGCCAGTGGGGAGGCCTGGCCACCAGGGAGACCAGGAAACGTCCATCTGGGGCAAGGCCAGGACTACAACGGGGACACAGACCTGCTCGGAGCCATGGGCAAGGGGCTGGCTGAGACTGCCACAGACGTATCCATGCTGTCTGGCCCTGACCCGAGCAGTGAGTGTGCAGAGAGGGCAGCCTTCCTGCTGCTGCAGCTATGCTGGTAACCAGTGCCAGCAACCACAGCAATGGGGCCCAGGCTCCCTCTCGTGGCCCCAGGTTGTGCCATGAGCCTTCCCATGGTCTCTGGGAGCAGCAACACCCCAAGCCCTGGGGATAGACACAGCTCAGTTTAAACCTGAAATGTGGGCCTGTGTCAGGTGCCCGGAGTCAGACACCATGGCCCTCGTCTGTGACCCTCATGTGATGGCTGTGTAGGTGCCTGGCACTGCAGAGAGCATCTCGCGTGAAACATGCAGGCGGGCACATGTCACCACCCACGGAGAGCACACAGCCACCAGAGCCCTCCGCCACACCGGCGTGCCAGCGAGTGCCACCTACCGTCCAAAGGGGACTTCTCCTCTGCATTCCTGTCCTCCTCAGCCAGCATGACTTCCTCTACAAGGGGAACACAGCCTCAGGTCAGAGCCCTCCTGACCCCAGGAATGTACCAGGACAGAGGCACATCTCTGTCTGGAAGGCTCTGCCTTCTCAGCAGTTTTTTGTTTTTGTTTTTGTTTTTTTTTGAGACGGAGTCTGGCTATGTGGCCCAGGCTGGAGTGCAGTGGCATGATCTCCACTCACTGCAAGCTCTGCTTCCTGGGTTCACGCCATTCTCCTGCCTTAGCCGCCTGTGTAGCTGGGACTACAGGTGCCCGCCACTGCACCCGGCTAATTTTTGTATTTTTAGTAGAGACAGGGTTTCACCGTGTTAGCCAGGATGGTCTCGATCTCCTGACCTCGTGATCCGCCCGTCTCG
>NW_012117821.1:283905-303249 GCF_000951035.1 Colobus angolensis palliatus
GGCCAGGATGGTCTCGAACTTCTGACCTCAGGTGATCCGCCCACCTCGGCCTCCCAAAGTGCTGGGATTACAGGCGTGAGCCACTGCACCTGGCTGCCTTATCAGCTCTTACGCTTCCAGATGCCAGCAGGGCCCACAGCTGAGCTTTTTCTACTGGGACAGACAGTGTCCTGTGAAGAGGACTCAGTCGCCTTGTGTCTGCCCGTCCCTACCCACACGTCATCTCCCTGAGAACAGCTGTGCCACAAGCGAGTTCATCTCTCAGGAGCCACTTGGGAAACCTTAGGAAGTGGGAGTGGATGCCCCATGTGGAGGGAAGAGCGCTGGCCTGGGGCGAGGGGAGGGAGTCCAGGCTTGACAAAGCCCAGAGTCAGGGCACAGACGGGACTTGGCTGAGACTAATGGGGAGAGACCAGCTTTAGGCTGGGCCACGGCAGAGTCCTCCATTTAAAAGGCCACTGTCTTCAGAGCCATAGGGCTGCCTGGTGCCAGGCCCCTGGGAAAGCTAGAGAGAAATCCCTTCTCATTCTACTCACTACAAAGCCCCTTCAGGCTCTATCCGACAGCCAGGGCACCCGAGCTGGCAGCAGAGCAAAACTGGGGACAGAGAACTAACAGTGGCCGGACAGGAGTGCAGTGGCTCCCACGGGCCCTCACCCGCCTTGAAGATCCACTCCAGGTACCCGTTGAGCTCTCGCTCGATCTGCTGCTGCCGGCGCAGCTTCAGGAAGGCACGGCGGTTCTCCACCCTCTCTCGCTCCTTGGCAAACTCCCTACCATGCAGGGGCCAGAAAAGCAAGATCAGGTGAGTGCAAGCCCCACAGGTGTGCAGCCCCAGAGACAAAAAGGACCAGGGAAAGCCTGAGACAGGACAAGCAGGCTGCAGGCTGCCACTTCAGGCAGGCCCCTGCCACCCCGGCCTCTTCTAACCTGAGCACTCCATAGCACCATGCAGCTCCCTGTGCACCCAGAGAGCCTCCATGAGCAGCCCAGGTAGCCCTCCATCCTCAGACTCCTGTGGCACTTAGGGACAGTGCCTTGGTCCCCAGAGGGGCAGTTAGAGAGCAGGGACAATTTCACAGCCCCTGCCTAGAGCAACCTACGCATGCGCTTCCTCCCTCCCCGCTGCGCCAGGCTCTGTTATCTGCTGTCCTCCAAAGAGGTCCTGGCAAGAATTCTCCAGAGGAGAACGTTCACTTTGCTTCCTCTGTCGGTTCAGATGCAAAGCCTCTGTGGGAAGGAGGAGGGACAGACTGGACCAGACAGGGACAGGGAAGAAGGGACTGGGTCGGGGCAGGCAAGAGGCGGAAGGAAAATACCGCAGAGTCCACATAGGCTCCTCAACCGAGCCTCTGAGGCTCACAGTGAGCAGGAGAGGAGACCTTCTGTCACTGGCCCCCGACATCTTACCCCAGCCCCGCCTGAGCCTTTACAGCCATCGTGGTGACCAGCAGAGAACATGTGCCCTTCCAGCTCGGCACCCTCACCCTAGCCCCAGACTCCCGGTCAAGCTTTAAGGCTCACAATGCCGGAAGTAAGCCATTCTCTCTCTCTCTCTATCTCTCTCTCTCTCTCTGTCTCTCTCTCTCTCTCTCACACACACACACACACACACACAAAGCTTCTGGGCTTGGTGAAGTGGGTGTGGCAGGCATGAGTCCCAGCATACACAGCCCCGGCGCAACAGTCCCTGGCTCTGACCACCACTGACCCCGGGTGCAGGGCCAGTGTCTGCTAGGCACTGAGCTGCTACAGCCCAGGCAGTGCAAGGTGACCGGGCCTGCCCAGGTACATCCTCCCATCTGGGCATCCCAAGTCCCAAATCTACAGGAAGGGAGGGTCCACTGTGGTCTCCCCACCCAGGCCAATCCCATGCCCTGAGAATGAGAGGGCCTGGGGGACAGGCGAAGGGCAAGGACATCACTGCTTGAACTGATCTGAGAGCTACCAGCAGCAGCTCCCCGCCGCAGTCTGCCCCCTCCCCAGAGCAGCTGCTTCTCACACAGTGGCCGGCAGCAGGGCCGGCCCTCCCTGAGCTTCTGTCCTCACTGGGTGAGAAGGGGCAGGACAGGGGCCACCTGTTCTGCTTCTCTGGGATGCGGTGAGGATGGGAGCTCTGGAAATGGAGAGAGAGAGGCCGAGTTGGCCCCAAGCTGGCTCCCTCTGCAGCTCTCGTCCAGACATGGCAGAGCTGTGGCTTTTCCCACAGAGCAAGGCTGGGAAGGTGGCCTCTCACCACTGCCACCCGGGGTGCAGGACCCACATGGGGGGCACTGGTCCCTGGCTTGGGGGCCCTCTGCTGGGCCTGTGGGCCTGAAGGAGGGTTCAGCTGGGCTGACTGGAGGACCATCACATATCCCATTCTCCCCAGAGGCTGAGATCCTCATAGTGGGGAAGGAGCTGGAAGGACCATGCAGGCCCTGCCTTGAGCCTCCCCTCCAGCCCCTCAGGCTGTTCTGCACATTCCCTAGAGGGACGCAGCAGGAAGCCCTGAGCAGGCTGCCCTCCTGCCTCCCCTTGAACCCACCTATGCTCCTGCCAGGCTTCCCACCAGGCAGTGTTCTCAGCGCCCTCGGCACCAGGCAGCATTCCGAGCACAGCCCAGGCACCTCACAAGCCTGGCTGCTGCCAGCTCCCTGCCAGCCCCTGTGCCCTCTCCCCACAACACCCTCTGACTCCAGCTCCAAGTACCTCTGCTACACACAGGCCACAACCCTCTGTCCACTGTGCCTCCACTCGAGCTGCTCTCTGCCTGGAAGACCCTCCTCCTTCCTGAGCCTGGCTCATTTCTAGTCCCCCAGTTGGGTCTCAGCTGAGATGTCCCTCCCCTGGTGCCTCCTCCAAGCCCCAAGCCTCCACCGGCTACCCCACCAGGCTAGGAGTTCTATTGCCATCCCCTGAGCTTGCTGGTTCCCATGGAGGCTCTTGGAGAGGCCTGCTAGTGACAATCACACCCCTTACAGGACAGGGCCAAAACCAAGGGCACAATCTCCCTCCAGAGCCCAGAGGCCTCGGCTCCAGCCGCCCCACTCTGTGGCTGCTCCCGTCCTGATGAGCATGGCAGCAACTCCCAGGTTCACCAGGCTCTGTCCCCAGCCCAGCTCGGAGCCCGGGCCTGAGCAGGGATCATAGGGAGGACAGAGGGGAGATGTACTCCTCCAGCCTCACAGGGGAGCTGAGGCCAAGGTGGGAGCAGGAAGCCAGGCAGGCCTGATGCCCTCCGCCTCCTTCCTAGCACAACTCCTCCCTCTGTGGTAGGGCAGGAGCCCCAAATACCAATCCCAGTCAGGCCCCATACATGGCACCTCTTCCACGCTCAGCCCCAGGGTGGGACAGGAAGGTGCTGTGTGCCCACAGGCCCACCTGGCCATGCCCGCCTACCACATCCCACTCCCAGAGAGGACTCTTTCTCCACCTTCTCCAGGACGGACCCCTAGCCCTGAGCCCTCTCTCTCACCCTCCCCTGGAGTAGCTTGGCACAAAGAGGTGACCTGAGAGGAGGTGCACGCCAGCAGTCAGGGCCAGGGTAGCAAGCCCAGAGGTGACTGTGCAGAGATCACGGTGCCCCCAGTCATTCCTCACCACAGTAACAGAGGGGCTCTCTGTGGCCACAGAGGCTGCTCGGAAACCCTGTCCCGGACCACGCCTCCATCTACCAAGACTACACTTCCCATCACAGACCAACCTCCGGTTACAGACCACACCTCCCATTCCAGACCACACTCACCTCCTATCTACCCATAGACCACACCTCCCATCTACCCAGGCCACACCTCCCATCATAGACCACACTTCCCATCACAGACCACACTTCCCGTCTACCCATAGACCACACCTCCTCTCTATCCAGGCCACAGCTCCCATCACAGACTACACCTCCCATCCCAGACCACATGTCCCATCACAGAACACACCTCCCATTCCAGACCATACCTCCCATCTACCCATAGACCACACCTCCTATCCACCCACACCAACCCCCCATTCCAGACCACACCTCCCATTCGAGACCACACCTCCCACCACAGAACACACTTCCCATTCCAGACCACACCTCCCATCACAGACCACACCTCCCATTCCAGACCACACCTCCCATCATAGACCACACCTCCCATCATAGACCACACCTCCCATCCCAGACCACACTTCCCATCACAGATCACACCTCCCATTCCAGACCACACCTCCCATCTACCCATAGACCACACCTCCCATCTACCCAGGCCACACCTCCCATCACAGACCACACCTCCCATCTACCCATAGACCACACCTCAGGCCACACTTCCCATCACAGACCACACCTCCCATCACAGATCACATCTCCCAGTCCAGACCACACCTCCCATCTACCCATAGACCACACCTCCCATCTACCCAGGCCACACCTCCCATCACAGACCACACCTCCTGTCTGGCCAGATGAGTAGCAGCAGCTGCTCCCCCATGGCAGAGACCACGGAAAGGCCAAGGGTATGATAGAGGTAAGGGGCTGAGGGGCTCATCAAGGACAGGTCAGGATGGTGGCACAAAGGAAGGGCTGCCAGAACACAGAACACCAGGAGCAACCACCACAGAGGGCACCCACGGGCCAGGCCCCCACCCCAAGTGTCACGTGTGCCCCTGCTGACCCCTCAGCTGAGAACACAGAGGGCACCTGCACATCCCCCACATGGTCTCTCACCCCGATAGCACACCCAGCACCAGGTTGAGCATGAAGAAGGAGCCGATGATGATGAGAGGGATGAAGTAGAGCCAGTTCCAGGTGTTGCCGGCCGCATCGTTTGTCTGGAAGCAAGGAGAGGGAGATGAGGAAGGACAGACAAAACACACAGTCCCGGCCACAGAAGCACCCCCGGCCTCCAACAGGCCTCCTTCTCAGAAGCATACACCTGGTAGGGTCCAGGCCATGGAGAGGCCAGTCAGGCGGAAGTTCAAGCATGGGGCTGGAGTCCAGGCAGCACCCACAGGCAGACATGCCCTTGCTGGCAGAGTTCTCTCTGGACTGCAGCTCCCAGAGGACCCGGGACACTCTGTGCTGCCAGCCACCGCCTGGCAACACTCAAAGCCAAGCAGTAGGCCCAGTGAGCCAAGGCTGTATGGATGCCCCGAGGTGGCATGAGCACACAACCTCTGCCATACACCTCCCTGCCTCCCAGACATCCCTGGGCAGTTCCAAAGCTATGTCCTCCTGAAGGGGGCCCACAGGCCCAAGTCCACATCAGACCTGTCTGCAGCAGCTCCCACAGCTGAGAGGCAACAGTGGACCCATCCGCATTTTCTTTTTTTTTTTTTTTTTGAGGCGGAGTCTCGCTCTGTCGCCCAGGCTGGAGTGGTGCAGTGGCCGGATCTCAGCTCACTGCAAGCTCTGCCTCCCGGGTTTATGCCATTCTCCTGCCTCAGCCTCCCGAGTAGCTGGGATTATAGGTGCCCGCCACCTCACCCGGCTAGTTTTTTGTAATTTTTAAGTAGAGACGGGGTTTCACAGTGTTAGCCAGGATGGTCTCGATCTCCTGACCTCGTGATCCGCCCGTCTCGGCCTCCCAAAGTGCTAGGATTACAGGCTTGAGCCACCGCGCCCGACCCCATCCACATTTTCAATCTCACCACACGCCTGGCCTGAGACAGCGCCCAGCACTCAGGCGTGATCTGAATAGCGGAAAGCAAAGAGGGACCTTCTTTCCCAGATCTTTTGCTTTTTATAGCACAGCCCACAAAAGGGTGCGCTCCTTTGAACCCAATTTAATCCCATAGTTGTTTTGTTTTTATGCATTCCCAGGGGATGTGGCTAAGGGGTGTAGAGAAAGCACCAGCAAAAGCCAGGCCAGCTCTCCGTAACCAAGGCAGCCTAGCACACACCGCAGAAAACACGGGCTCTTTCTTCTGCGAGTCTGGTGCTGGAGAGAAGCCAGGAGGGCAGTGGGTGCCAAGGGAGGCAGCCCCTAGTCCCGTTCCTGGACACCTCTCCTCAGAGGCAGTTCACAAGACATGGGACGGGGCTCCACCAAGACAGAGGCAGGAGGACAGTTGGGCGCTGCCCTGCAGCGGGCACTGATCTCCAGGTGCTGCTGTTGGCATTCCTGCCCTCCAGTATCTGCCAGCCTGGCGGATTTGCAGCCTCCACCCCTGCATGGACTGAAGCTCGTGGTTCCTGACCCTCGGACACTGATTCCAGGTTGGCCCCCGAGATTCCTGGATCTGAACCTAGAATTGACTTTCAGAACCCCAGCTCCAACTGCAGTTCATGGTCCCAGACCACACCTCTGTCCAGACTCACATGCAACTCAGACCTGTGGATTGGGTGGCCACCGAAGCCACCAACTTCCCGCAAGCCTACCCTTCCTTCTTGAGTAAAAGGAGATGTCATTGCTGCAGCCTCAGCCCCTTTCACCTGCTCAAGTACTCGGCTCCCACAATTTCCCTCCCCAGTGAAGTGGTCCCATCAGTAGCCAACTGGCCCTAATTCCTCTCATCTTAAAAAACAGGACTTCCACTTCTGGGAAGATGGAGCCAACATACTCTGCCATATTGTTCCCACTAAGTGGAATTAACATACTGAAAATTATTCATAAAGCAAACACAGAATGACTCTGAAAAGTGGAGAAAACAGGGCAGACTAGCTAAGACCCCAGGATATAAGATGCGTTGCCAGGATTTTCTTCTTGCCTCCTATATCCCACATTTGGAGCTGATGAAGCTTAAAACTTGGAAATGCCTAAGGGGCACAGACAACAAAAAAAAGCACCAGCAAAAGCCAGCTTTCCCTAACCAAGGCAGCCTAGCACACACCACAAAAAACATGGGCTCCGTCTCCATCCCTCCCTTCCAGCAAAGACCCAGAAGAGCACCTAGACTGCAGTGAGGCATCCAAATCCCCTCGCCCTCCATGGATGCTGTCAGAGAAAGCCAAGTAGGAGGTGGAACTTTCCTCCTCAGCAGTGGTTATCACGGCCCCCCAGCCCCAGCCCACCTCCGTGGTACTAATGAAGACCACCCAGGACACCTCGACTTCCATTTACACAGGCAGTAGGGGCATCCCCTGCTGCTAGGGAGCTATCAGAAGGGCCTTGTGGAGTCAGGACTTTTACCGCCATCCAGCAGTCATGAAGTCACCCACCCACATACAGTGTGCAGAAACCACGTGGAGAACAAGAACAAGGCACCTCTAACCCTCCCAGCCAGGGAAATTCCCTTGAGGCATGCTGGGGAGCCAGACCTGCCACCTCTGCCCAGGAGGAAGGAGAATGCTCCACCATAGCCAACAGAGGCCAAGCGGGCAACCTGGACTTCTGCACTCACCTGCAACAAGACAGCAGCCCTCCTCCTTCCCTGACAGCCAACGCAGAATGCTTAACTGAGATCCAAGGTCCCAGCCGTAAGGCCAAAAATGGCCAGTTTTCAAATGCAACTCACTTGTCATACTAAGAACCAGGCAGAGCACAAATTTCTTAGATGCTGTGATGGTTAAATTTCGTGTCAACTTAGCTGGGCCACGGGGCACTCAGACACCTGGTCAAGTACACCTGACAGGATCTTGCAGATACTTCTACAAAGGTGCTCTGAGATAAGATTAACACTTTAATCGACAGAGTAAAGCCCACTGCTCTCTGTGATGTGGGTGGGCCTCCCCTGGGTAAAGGAAGAGTCTCCAGCAGATGCCCCTGGATTTCACCTCTGCTGGCCACCGCCATCGGGAACTGCAGCATCAGCTCTCCCACATGTGGACAGCACCCAAGCCCTCCAGGCAGAACCACAGATGTGGACCTGCCAGCCTCTGTGATCACATGAGCCAGTTAATCATGATAAATCTCCCTCTCCCTCTCCCTCTCCACACACACACACACACACCACAATATGCACCACACATGACACACACATGCATACACCACACACACACACCAGACACACACATGCACCACACATGACACATGCATGTATACACCAGATACACATGCACCACACATGACACACACATGCATACACCACACACACCACACATACCAGACACACACACATGCACCACACATGACACACGCATGTATACACCCCACACGCGCACACCAGACACACATGCACCACACATGACACACACATGTATACACCACACACACATGAACACCACACATACCAGACACGCATACACCATACACACACACTGGACACACAAGCACACACACCACACACACCAACACCACACACCACCACCAACACCAAACACACAATACACACACTACACACACATGTACACCACACACACCAGACACACACCACACACAGGACACACAAGCACACACACTAGACACAGGCACCACACACCACACACACACCACACACATGCATACATACACCACACACACACACACCACACATACCAGACACACATACACCATACACACACACTGGACACACAAGCGCACACACCACACACAACACCACCACACACACCAACACCAAACACACACTACACACACTACATGCATAGCATATGTACACCACACACATAGGACATGCAAGTGCACACACGAGACACACACATGCACCACACACCACACACATGCACACCACACACACCACCACACACACACACTAGACACACTACACACACACCATACGTACACCACACACACCAGACACACATACACCGCACACACAAGACATGCAAGTGCACACACCACACACACACAGCACACACCACACACACGCATACATACACTACACACACACATACCACACATACCAGACACACATACACCATACACACACACTGGACACACAAGTGCACACACCACAAACACCAAACACACACACACTGTACACACCACACACACCACAAAGGACATGCAAATGCACACACTAGACACACAAATGCACCCAAACCACATCCCCACACACCCCCACACACACCACACACACACCACACATGCCAGACAAAAACACACCACACACATCAGATACACCACACACACACTGGACACACAAGCACACACATAGCCACCACACACATGCACACACCAGACATACACACCACACACACTACACACATACTACACACCCACACACACCACACACACAACACACACACACTGAACACCAAACACACACCACACACCACACACACGCATGCCACATAGACCAAACACAGACACACCACAAACACATGTACACCACACACATCAGACACACACACCACACACACTAGACACAAATACACCACATACACACACTGGACACAAGTGCACACATCACACACACCATGCACACACACACACACACACACACACCACACATACCACATGCACCAGATACAGGCACACACCACATACACCACACATACTACACACACCACATACAGCACACACACACACATGCAAACCACACACACCAGACACAACACACACCACACACACACCAAACACATTTCTCCAAAGGTGTTTTTTTTTTTTTATTCTGGGCATGTCCTCAACCTTGGCAAAATAAAATTCTGAATTGATTGAGACTTGTCTCCGAAACTTTTTGGATTACAGACCAAAGGGAAAATTTAGAGCTAAAAAAAAATCAAAAATCTCAATGAAAATGCATAACCAGAGAATGGAGGGGATGTGGAAGGAATCAGTGAACAGTAAGAGAACAAAGAAGAAAAGAATTATCCATTCTGATAAAGAGAGAAAAGTGAACCTCAAAAACCCATGGGACTGTAACAAATGATCTAACATTCATGTCATCAGAGCACCAAAGCCAGGTGGAAAAGGACAAAGCTAACAGTATTTAAAGAAATACAGCCAGGTGCGATGGCTCACACCTGTAATCCCAGCACTTCAGGAGGCTGAGACAGGCAGGTCACCTGAGGTCAGGAGTGCGAGACCGGCCTGGTCAACATGGTGAAACCCTGTCTCTACTAAAAACACAAACGTTAGCCAGGCATGGTGGTGCACGCATGGAATCCCAGCTACTCCACAGCCTGAGGCAGGAAAATCGCTCGCGCCTAGAAGGCAGAGTTTGCAGTGAGCTGAGATTGCGCCACTGCACTCCAGCCTGGGTGACGGAGCGAAACTCCATCTCAAAAACAAAAAACAAATGCTGAAAACGTCTCAACTTTAGCAAGAGACACAAACATACAGATTTAAGAAGCTCAGCAAACCCCAGACAAACACATTATAGCCAAACTTCGGAAAACTAAAGAGAAAGAAAAAGTCTTGAACGCAGCAGAAAAAAATGATACCTTACCTATATGGGGAAAACAATTCAAACGGTTTCTCATCAGAAGCCATGGAGGCCAGAAGGAAGTGGCATAATATTTTTCAGGTGCTGAAAGAAAAGAACCGTCAACCCACACACCTATACCCACCAAAAATATCTTTTGGGAAATCAAGATATTCTCAAATGAAAAACTAGGGAAATGGAGAATTTGTCACCAGCAGAACTCTCTTAAGAAAAAAATGAAAAATGAAAGTTATCTAAACAGAAAGGAAATATGTAAAAATTGAATCACTATTAGGAAGGAAGAAAAATGGAAACTGTAAAAATATAGGTAACTGGATTTCTTTCTCCTTTTGAGTTTTCTAAATTATGTTTGACAGATGAAGCAAAGATTATAGTACTATTGAGGCAGAGAAATAGGGTCTGGAGGCCGGGAACCTAAGGCTGGTTTGTGCTGACTTCCTAGAAATGAATCAAAAGGAAAACCCCACTCCACACCCAAGTAACAAAAGAACAGAGGCTACTCCCTTTGCACCCTGCCCCACTTCCACTGTGTCACAGATGAAAAAATGGAAAGTACCTCTGATCAGTCACCTCCCACAACCCATCAGGCTGGTCATGGGCCAAGTCTTCATTAGTATAGGGTTTAACTTTATAACTTCTACTTCAGCCTTTGATTGGTCACCTCCTGCAACCAATCAGACTGGTAGCAGGCCCAGTCTTCATTTACATAGAGTATAACCAAGTAACCAATGGGAAACTTCTAGAGAGTATTTAAACCCCAGAAAATTCAGTAACTAACACTCTTGAGCCACTTGCTTGAACCCAGTCCCACTCTGTGGAGCGTACTTTCAACAAGTCTGTGCTTTTGTTGCTTCTTTTGTTGTTTTGTTCATTTTGTCCAATTCTCTGTACAAAATGCCAAGAACCTGGATGACTCATAGTCAAGACCCTCCCCTGGTAACATATTTTGGCAAGCCAGCCAGGAGGCAAGCCCAAAGTTTGGGATTTATTTTTCTTCTAATTTTCCCTTTTCCTCTCTGCTCCATACAGGGGAAGCATTTTCTATCTCTCTTTCCAACTCAGGACCCTTGACAGAGAGCACCTAAGCATGGAGGCAACTGCAGGTCTCTGGCTGGGGCCACTCTACGGAGAGACTGAAAGGTATCCATGTGGAAGCACCTAACCACCACTGCCTGGTTCACATGAGGGACCTGAGTCCTTTTCCTTTTCCTTTTTTTCAGTCTTTCAGCAGTCATTTCCTTGTAGCTCCCCAGTAACTGAGGGCAACTGGCTGGGGCCACTCTCCAGTGTTACCTGAAGGCCAAGGAATGATAGGGATAGCTGCCCTGCCTGGAAGGGGGTAGGGCTCTTCTGTCGTTCCTGGTTATACTCCCTGATCCCTATGTGTGACACAATTGGCAGTGGCAGCTTGTCAAGGGGGAATTCACACATGTTTCAGGGAACGTAAACCCTCTTTTCCTATGCTAAATTCTCCTGTAGAGTTAGCTAGTAAAGACAAAAGATAATGTCTCGTAGGCATTTTGACCTCCCTTATCTTACTTGATCTATTCAACTGGCTAAGGGCAAAAGAAACCCACTTAGCACCCTAGCTATGCAAAGGTGGTTTTTATAAATAAAAGAGATTTTATATTACGTAAAAAGGGGTCTTGTATGGTAAATTCTTGTCCTAAAGTAAAATGACTGTTGTTTTAAAAAAGGGATATGGGCCGGGCGCGGTGGCTCACGCCTGTAATCCCAGCACTTTGAGGGGCTGAGGCGGGCAGATCACGAGGTCAGGATATCAAGACCATCCTGGCTAACACAGTGAAACCCTGTTCTCTACTAAAAATACAAAAAATTAGCTGGGCGTGGTGGCAGGCGCCTGTAGTCCCAGCTACTTGGAGACTGAGGCAGGAGAATGGCATGAACCCGGGAGGCAGAGCTTGCAGTGAGCAGAGATCACGCCACTGCACTCCAGCCTGGGTGACAAAGCAAGACTCCGTCTCAAAAAAAAAAAAAAAAAAAAGAGGGATATGGCTGGGCACAGTGGCTCACACCTGTAATCCCAGCATTCTGGGAGGCCGAGGCAGGTGGATCACGAGGTCAGGAGTTCGAGACCAGTCTGGCCAATATGGTGAAACCCCGTCTCTACTAAAAATATAAAAAATTAGCCAGGCGTGGTGATGCGCACCTGTTGTCCCAGTTACTTGGGAGGCTGAGGCAGGAGAATCACTTGAACCCGGAAGGCAGAGGTTGTGGTGAGCCAAGATCGCATCACTGCACTCCAGCCTGGAATATGATAATAATAATAAAAGTAAAGAAATAAAAGAGGGATGCATAGGACAAGTCACAACGTCCAAGCATGCTGCAGATGGTCTGGGTAAGTCGTGAAAAAGATTTGTGAAAGTGAAATTATGCAAGAAATGTTGTGTAATTTATATTGCCTAAGTTTAGAGGGTTAAAGGATTGTTTTAAGTGACATAGGAAAAATCCAAAGGTTTGAACAAGTTGTAGGCTTATGAAAATTAATTGTAAAAGAGATTCTGTGTATGAATATATTGGCTGAAGTTAAAAGAAAAAGTGTGGCTTTATCAAATTAAAAGGATGCTAGAAGTCAAGGCCTTCAGTCAGGGACAAAAGGAAACTCATAGTGGGCCACTGATTATGAAGGGAACCATTCCAAGGTGGTGCTGGCACCCATCTAAGGTCAGACATATATGACAAACTAAGAGGATGCCCAGAGGTGGGGATGGCCTTGGGAACCCCAGACAAGACCCAGAGTTTTACCACATGGCCACCCCAGGTAAAATCTGGGTCACCTAGTAGGCCCTCCACTTTTCAAAATCCTCTTCTCTCTTCCAGACCACTATGGGCAACTCTCCATCCATTCCATCTGATTCCCTGTTTGGCTGCATCCTCAACCACTGGAATCAATTGAACTCTGACAATCTAAGGAGAAAACGTCTGATTTTCTACTATAATACTGTATAGCCCCAATATCAGCTGGACAGCCAGGAATAATTGGTGGTCATTGGAAGTCTTAATTACAACACCATCCTGCAATTAGACCTGTTTTGCAAGAGGCAGGGTAAATTGTCAGAAATCCCATACGTACAGGTCTTCACATACCAAAACCCAACAATCTGCAAAAGTCCTAGAGCCTGCCCTGAAAAGGAAGGTTTTAAGGCAGAACTAGATACTGTAGATGACCCCCTCTTACAAAGGCCACCTGTCTCTCAGAGGGAAGTGCAACCACCCCTGTATAACTCCTTGCCAAGTGCTCCTGGGGTTCAAACCCATGAGCAAAATTTGGGGGTCCAGCTAAGTCCTCCTCACATTTGGAGAGGAACAATCTATTCAACTCCCCCTCCAGCCCTGCTACCCCGAGGGAAGTAGCAGGAGCTGAGGGGCCAGTCCTAGTGCAGTCCCCCTTTTCTATAACTGATATAAAACAACATAAGAAAGAGCTAGGAAGCTATTCTGAGAACCCCAGGAATTTGGAGATGGGTCCCAAACTTTGACCTTAGCCTTTGAGCTCTCAGGGGAGATGTTCAATTCATTCTAGCAATCTATTGCAGCCCCTTGGGAAAGAAACAAATCTTTGAGGCCACCCACCAGGAAGCAGATGACTTATTTCCTTGAAACCCTCAGGGTAATCACTTAGGCCCAGACACAGTCTCCATTACTGATCCTAACTGGGACACCCAAGGGGATGAACCACCAGGCTAAGTTTCTTGAGGCTCTCCTTGGAGGAAGAGAAAGAGAATAAGGAAGTAAATTATGACAAGGTAAAGGAGGTTATACTGGGCAAGGAGGAAAATCCAGCCGTGTTTCATGGCAGGCTGGAGGAAGCCTTTAAAAAAATATACTAATCCAATTTGTCCCAGACATTAGATGTAAGCTCCAAAAGCTACAGATGGGCCCACAAACTAATCAAAATCAGCTTCTTGATATTGCTTTCATGATGTATAACAATCATGAAGGAAGTAAACGGGGAACAGAGTAAAGAAAAATGGCAAGCGAAAATTATGACAGCCATCACTGGCAATGCCCTGAATGCCCAAAGAGCACTCAAAGGAAACCCAAAGGGCCATAAGGACAATGCCAGCCTGTAGAGGATACAAGATTTGTTAGTATTAATAGATACCTGTAGGGAGCTGAAGGCCCGAAAGACGTGACCAACTCAGTATTCCACTGGAGGCAATATGATCAAACAGCAAACTGTTTACCATGAAAGCAGGATGTGGGCAAACTCACGACTGTGCCTGCCACCAGGAGGTTTGCTGAGGGCAGTAACTCCCTGGTGCCGTGCTTATTGAGGTTATCTACTGGGACATCTAGAGCCTATTGTTCAAAGAATGCAGTCTTGCAAGCCTGCTGTGAATCAAACTGCCTGCTGACAACCACACCCTCCTCTTCTCACTATCTCTTTTGCCTAACAAATACAGAGGGCTGTGTAAAGCTCAGGGCCCTTGTTCACTAGAAGCAAGGAGCCCCCTGACACCTTCCAAATATACTCTTTGTCTTTATCTTTATTCTGGCGTTTGTCATCCTTTGTTCAGTCCCCCAAGGTCCGTGAAGGTTACAGATACCTTTACTGACTGGATTGAAGCTTACCCTACACCAAAACACAGAAGGCCAATGAAGTTGTGAGGGTTCTTCCGAGAAGTATTTCCCCAGTTTGGGTTATCTCAAAGCCTCCAAGGTGACAATGACTCATTCTTTATCTCTCAGTTCAAGGGGTTGCTAAGGCTCTCAGAATCAAATACTATTTACATTCAGCATGGAGGCCTCAATGCTCTAGAAAAGTGGAAAGAGCTAATCAAACTCCAAAACGGGTGTTAGCTATGTCAGGAAACATCAGAAACTTGGGTCAACTTGCTGTTCACAGCTCTCGTAAGAGTCCATAATTTCCCCAGAGCAAAAATTAATATGAGCCCATATGAAATATTATACAGAAGGCCATTTTTAACTAATGATCTAAATACTGATCTAGAAACGGCCACTTCAGTGAAATACCTACTTAATCTGGGACCATTTCAGCAGGCTTTACAAAAGTTTGAAACTCAAAGGCTCCCCACACTGGGAACTAACAAGCAACCCAAAATCAGGCCAGGAGATAAGGTACTTTTTTAAAAAAAAATTATTTCCATAGGTTATTAGGGAACAGGTGGTGTTTTGTTACATGAGTAAGTTCTTTAGTGGTGATTTACGAGATTTTCATGCACCCATCACTCAAACAGTGTATGCTGCACACAATTTGTAGTCTTTTTTTTTTTTTTTTTTTTTGAGGCGGAGTCTCACTCTGTAGCCCGGGATGGAGTACTGTGTGGCCGGATCTCAGCTCACTACAAGCTCCGCCTCCCGGGTTCACGCCATTCTCCTGCCTCAGCCTCCCAAGTAGCTGGGACTACAGGTGCCCGCCACCTCGCCCAGCTAGTTTTTTGTATTTTTTTAGTAGAGACGGGGTTTCACCGTGTTAGCCAGGATGGTCTCGATCTCCTGACCTCGTGATCCGCCCGTCTCGGCCTCCCAAAGTGCTGGGATTACAGGCTTGAGCCACCGCGCCCGGCCCAATTTGTAGTCTTTTATCTCTCGCCCCTTCCCACCCTTTCCTCCTGAGTTCCCAAAGTCCACTGTGTCATTCTCATGCCTTTGTATCCTCACAGCTTAGCTTCCACTTATGAGTGAGAACTTACGATGTTTGGTTTTCCATTCCTGAATTACTTCACTTAGATTAATAGTCCCAATCTCATCAAGGTCACTGTGAATGCAATTCATTCCATTTTATGGCTGAGTGGTAGTCCATTTTTTATATATATATATATATATAGTGTATATATATAATGTGTATATATAATATAATACATATACATATATCACAGTTTCTTTATCCGCTAGTTGATTGATGGGCATTTGGGTTGGTTCAAGATTTTTGCAATTGCAAATTGTGCTGCTGTAAACATGCGTGTGCAAGTATCTGTTTCATATGACTTGTTTTCCTCTTGGTAGATACCCACTAGTGAAATTACTGGATTAAATGGTAGTTTTACTTTTAGTTCTTTAAGGAATCTCCACATGGTTTTCCATACTGGTTGTACTAGTTTACATTCCCACCAGCAGTGTAGAACGGTTCCCTGTTCACCACATCCACGCCAATATCTATTATTTTTTAACTTTTTTATTATGGCCATTCTTGCAGGCATAAGGTGGTAACACATTGTAGTTTTGATTTGCATTCCCCTAATCATTAGTGATGTTGAGCATTTTTTCATGTTTGTTGGCCATTTGTACATCTTCTTTTGAGAACTGTCTATTCATGTCCTT
The DNA here is from genome assembly GCF_000951035.1 of Colobus angolensis palliatus. Classification (NCBI taxonomy): domain Eukaryota; kingdom Metazoa; phylum Chordata; class Mammalia; order Primates; family Cercopithecidae; genus Colobus; species Colobus angolensis. Next base: position 300,436 of record NW_012117821.1, read on the forward strand.
AGCCCGCTTTTTGACAGGATTTTTTTTTTCTTGCTCATTTGTTTGAGTTCATTGTGGATTCCAGATATTAGTCCTTTGTCAGATGTATAGATTGCGAAGATTTTCTCCCACTCTGTAGGTTGTCGGTTCACTCTGCTGACTGTTTCTTTTGGTGTGCAAAAGCTCTTTGGTATAATTAAGTCCCAGCTATTTATCTTTTTTGTTGTTGCATTTGCTTTTTTGGTTCTTGGTCATTAAATCCTAGCCTAAGCCAATGTCTGCAAAGGTTTTTCCAATGTTATCTTCTAGAATTTTTATAGTTTCAGGACTTAGATAAGTCCTTGATCCATCTTGAGTTGATTTTTTATAAGAGATGAGATTTCAGTTTCTTTCTCCTACATGTGGCTTGCCAATTATCCCAACATCATTTGTTGAATAGGGTGTCCTTTCCCCACTTTTATCTTTTTGTTTGCTGTATTTGGATTTATTTCTGGGTTCTCTATTCTGTTATTGGCCTGTGTGCCTATTGTTCTACCAGTACCATGCTGTTTTGGTGACTATGGCCTTATATTATAGTTTGAGGTTGGGTAATGTGATGCCTCCAAATTTGAGAGGAATGAGGGTGGTATTTTGATGGGAACTGCATTGAATTTGTAGACTGCTTTTGGCAGAATGGTCGTTTTCACAGTATTGATTCTACCCATCCATGAGCATGGAATAGCAGTGTTTTGTAGTTTTCCTTGCAGAGGTCTTTCACCTCCTTGGTTAGGTATATTGCTAAGTTATTTGGTTTTCTGTTTTCTGTTTGTTTTGCAGCTATTGTAAGAGGGGTTGAGTTCTTGATTTCATTCTCAGCTTGGTCACTGTTAGCATATAAAAGAGCTACTGATTTGTGTACATTAATTTTGTATCTGGAAACTGCTAAATTCTTTTATCAGTTCTAGGAGCTTTCTGGAGGAGTCTTTAGGGTTTTCTACGTAAGCAATCATATCAGCAAACAAACTGCAACAGTCTGACTTCCTCTTTCCCGATTTGGATGACTTTTCTTTCTCTTGTCTGATTGCTCTGGTTAGGACTTCCATTACTATGTTGAAGAGGAGTGGTGAGAGTGGGCATCCTTGTCTTGTTCCAGTTCTCAGAGGGAATGCTTTCAGCTTTTCCCCATTCTGTATTATGTTGGCTGTGGGTTTGTCATAGACAACTTTTATTACAATGAGGTATGTCCTGTGTTTATGCCAATTTTGCTGAGGTTTTTAATCATAAAGGATGCTGAACTTTGTCAAAGGTTTTTTCCACGTCTATTGAGATGATCATGTGATTTTTCTCTTTAATTCTGTTTATGTGGTGTATCACATTTATTGACTTGAGTACGTTAAACCATCCCTGCATCCCTGGTACGAAACCCATGTGATCATGGTGGATTATCTTTTTGATATGCTGTTGTATTCGGTTAGCTAGTATTTCGTTGAGGATTTCCGTGTCTATGTTCATCAGGGATATTAGTTTGTAGTTTCCTTTTTTGGTTATGTCCTTTCCTGGTTTTGGTATTAGGGTGATACTGGCTTCATAGAATGATTTAGGGAGGATTCCCTCTTTGTCTATCTTGTGGAATAGTGTCGACAGGACTGGTACCAATTCTCTTTCAATATCTGATAGAACTATCCTGTGAATCCATCTGGTCCTGGACTTTGTTGGTTGGTAATTTTTTATTACCATTTCAATCTCATTGCTTGTTATTGGTCTGTTCAGGGTATCTAATTGCCCCGATTTAAGCTAGGAGAGTTGTATCTTTCCAGGAATTTAAACATCTCCCCTAAGTTTTCTAGTTTACATGGGTAAAGGTATTGTAAGTAGCCTTGAAAAATCTTTTGTATTTCTGTGATGTCAATTGTAATATCTCCCATTTTGTTTCTAGCTGAGCTTCTTTGAATTTTCTCTCTTTTTTTCTTGGTTAAACTTGCTAACGGGCTATAGATTTTATCTTATCAAAGAACTAAGTTTTTGTTTCATTTATCTTTTATTTATTTTTGTTTGTTTGTTTAAGTTTCATTTAGTTCTGCTCTGATCTTGGTTATCTCCTTTCTTCTGCTGGGTTTGGGTTTGATTTGTTCTTGTTTCTTTAGTTCCCTGAAGTGTGACCTTAGATTGTCTGTTTGCGTTCATTCAGGCTTTTCGATCTAGTTGTTTGGGGCTATGAACTTTCCTCTTACCGCTGCCTTTGTTGTATCCCAGAGGTTTTGGTAGGTTGTGTCACTACTGTCATTCAGTTCGAAGAATTTTTAAATTTCCCTCTTGATTTCATTTTTTACCCAATGATCATTCAGGAGCAGGTTATTTAATTTCCATGTATTTGCATGGTTTTGAGGGTTCTTTTTGGAGTTATCCAGTTTTATTCCACTGTGGTCTCAGAAAGTGCCTGATATAATTTCAATTTTCTTAAATTTATTGAGGCTCATTTTGTGGCCTATCATATATGGTCTATCTTAAAGAAAGTTCCACACGCTAATGAATAGAATATATATTCTGTGGTTGTTGGCTAGAATGTTCTGTAAATATCTGTTAAGTTCATTTGTTCTAGCGTATAGCTTATGTTCACTGTTTCTTTCTTGACTTTCTGCCTTCATGACCTGTTAGTGCTGTCAGTGCAGTACTGAAGTCCCCCACTGTTATTGTGTTGCCGTGTATTTCATTTCTTTTTCTTTTTCTTTTTGACAGAGTCTTGCTCTGTCACCCAGGCTGGAATGCAATGGCACTATCTTGGCTCACTACAACCTCCACCTCCTGGGTTCAAGCAATTCTCCTGCCTCAGCCTCCCGAATAGCTGAGATTACAGGA
>NW_012117821.1:308539-312035 GCF_000951035.1 Colobus angolensis palliatus
AAAAATACAAAAAATTAGCCAGGGGTGGTGGCGGGCGCCTGTAGTCCCAGCTACTCGGGAGGCTGAGGCAAGAAAATAGCGTGAACCCAGGAGGCAGAGCTTGCAGTGAGACAAGATTGTGCCACTGCACTCCAGCCTGGGCAACAGAGCAAGACTCTGTCTAAAACAAACAAACAAACAAAAAGTCAGGAAACAACAGGTGCTGAAGAGGATGTGGAGAAATAGGAACGCTTTTACACTGTTGGTGGGAGTGTAAACTAGTTCAACCATTGTGGAAGACAGTGTGGAAACATGTATATAATGATAAAAAGGTCAATCCATAAAAAAAAAGCAAGTCTAAATATGTGTACACTCAACAACAGAGCTGCAAAATAAGTGATGCAGAAATCGACAGTACAGAAAAGAGAAACAGACAAATCTGCAATTAAAGCTGGAGACTTCCACACCTCTCTCTCAACAATTCACAGAATAGACAGAAAACCAGCAAGGATATAAAAGAGTTCAACAACACCATCAACCAACAGAATCAATCAACATTTGTACATACAGCACACAACAGCAGAATATACGTTCTTTCCAAGTGCCCACAAAATAAATATCAAAATAGAGCATATTCTGAGCCATGTAACAAACTTCAACAAATTTAACATAATTAAAATTCTTTCAGTTTAGTGTATTCTCCCACCACCATAGAATCAAACTAGAAATTAATAACAGAAAGATAAGAGGTAACTCTCCAACACAAAGTAAACAAGGCAATTCTATATAATAATCTCACAGGTCAAAGAGGAAATTTCAAGGAAATTAAAAATACATTGAACTGAATGAAAGTGAAGAGACACCACATCAAATTGCAGGACACAGCTAAAGCAGTGCCAAAAGAAAACATATAGATCTACACATCCACCTCACAAAAGAAGTAAGTCTAAATAATCATCTAAACCCCCAGTGTGAGCCACTGTGCCCAGCTGACATTTCTTCAAAGAAGATATCTAAGTGATGAATAGGTTCACAAAAGATGCTCAACAATGGCCGTGTGCGTTGGCTCATGCCTGTAATCCCAGAGCCTTGAGAGGCCAAGGTGGGAGGATCACTTGTGGCCAGGAGTTCAAGACCAGTCTGGGTAACACAGCAAGACCCCATCTCTACAAAAAAAAAGTTGTAAAAACCTAGCCAGGCATGTAGCATATGCGTGTGGTCCTTGCTACTTTGGAGGCTGAGGAGGGAGGATCGCCTGAGCCCAGGAGCTTGAGACCAGCCTGGGCAACATAGGAAGACCTTATCTCTACAAAAAATTTAAAAATTAGCCAGGCTTGGCAGTGTGCACCTGTGGTCCTGGCTACTCTCCCAAGCTGAGGTGGGCGGATTACTTGAGCCCAGGAAGTTGAGGCTACAGTGAGCTATGATCATGCCATTGTACTCCAGCCTGGGTGATCCAGTAAGACCCTGTCCCAAAAATAAAAAATAAGTCACTTTAGAAATGCAAGTCAAAACTGAACAGAAATACCACTTCATGCCCACTAAGATGGTTAAAATTATCTTTTTTTTTTTTTTTTGAGACGGAGTCTCGCTCTGTCGCCCAGGCTGGAGTGCAGTGGCCGGATCTCAGCTCACTGCAAGCTCTGCTCCCAGGATCAACAATTCTCCTGCCTCAGCCTCCCAAGTAGCTGGGACTACAGCGCCCCCCACTGCGCCCGGCCAATTTTTTTGTATTTTTAGTAGAGACAGGGTTTCACCATATTAGCCAGGCTGGTCTCAAACTCCTGACGTCAGGTGATCCACCCACCTCGGCCTCCCAGAGTACTGGATTACAGGCGTGAACCACCGTGCCTGGCCTGTCTATCTCATATCTTAGGTCTACTAGCAATTGTTTTATACATGTGGGAGCTCCAGTGTTAAGTGCATATATATTTAGGATTGTGATATTTTCCTGTTGGACAAGGCCTTTTATCATTATATAATGTCCCTCTTTGTCTTTCGAATGGAATGTCTTTTTTTACCCCTTTACCTTAAGTTTATGTGAGTCCTTATGTGTTAGGTGAGTCTCTTAAAGGGAGCAGATGGTTGGTGAAACTTTATCCATTCCACCATTCTGTATCTTTTAAGTGGAGCATTTAGGCCATTTACATTCAACCTTAATATTGAGATGTGAGATACTATTCTAGTCATCATGCTACTTGTTGCCTGAATACCTTGGGTTTTTAATTGTTATTGTTATATAAGTCCTGTTGGATTTATGCTTTAAGGAGGTTCCATTTTGGTGTATTTGTATTTTGAAAATTTGTTTCAAGATTTAGAGCTCCTTTTGGCAATTCTTGCAGTGCTTGCTTGGTAGTGGCGAATTCTCTCAGCATTTGTCTGTCTAAAAAAGACTATCTTTCCTTCATTTATGAAGCTTAGTTTGGCTGGATACAAAATTCTTGGCTGATAATTGTTTTGTTTAAGGAGGCTGAAGATAGGGCCCAAACCCCTCCTAGCTTGTAGTGTTTCTGTTGAGAAATCTGCTGTTAATCTGATAGGTTTTCCTTTATAGGTTACCTGGTGCTTTTGGTTCATAGTTCTTAAGATTACTTCTTTTGCCTTTTTTTCTTGAGACAGAGTTTCATTCTTGTTGCCCAGGCTGGAGTGGCACGATCTTGGCTCACCACAACCTTCACCTCCCAAGTTCAAGCGATTCTCCTGCCTCAGCCTCCTGAGTAGCTGGGATTACAGGCATGTGCCACCATGCCCAGCTAATTTTTTCTATTTTTAGTAGACATGGGGTTGCTCCATGTTGGTCAGGCTGGTCTCAAACTCCCGACCTTGGGTGATCTGCCTGCCTCGGCCTCCCAAAGTGCTGGGATTACAGACGTGAGCCACTGCACCCGGCCTCCTTCGTCTTAACTTTAGATAATATGATGACAATGTGCCTGGGTGATGACCTTTTTGCAATGAATTTCCCAGGTGTTCTCTGAGCTTCTTGTATTTGGACGTCTAAGTCTCTAGCAAGGCCAGGGAAGTTTACCTTGATTATTTCCCCAAATATGTTTTCCAAATTTTTAGATTTCTTATCTTCCTCAGGAACACCAATTATTCTTAGGTTTGGTTATTTAACATAATCTCAGATTTCTTGGAGGCTTTGTTCGTATTTTCTTATTCTTCTTTCTTTGCCTTTGTTGGATTGGGTTACTTCAAAAACCTTGTCTTGTCTTCGAGCTCTGAAGTTCTTTCATCTGCTTGTTCAATTCTACTGCTGAGACGTTCCAGAGCATTTTACATTTCTCTAAGTGCATCCATTGTTTCCTGAAGTTTTTATTGTTTTTTATTTATGCTCTCTATTTCATTGAAAATTTATCCCCTCAAGTGAAGGACCTCTTCAAGGAGAACTACAAACAATTGCTCAACAAAATAAAAGAGGACACAAATAAATGGAAGAACATACCATGCTCATGGATAGGAAGAATCAATATCGTGAAAATGGCCATACTGCCCAAGGTAATTTATAGATTCATTGCCA
>NW_012117821.1:319020-321493 GCF_000951035.1 Colobus angolensis palliatus
AAAAAAAAAAAACACACATAACACATTTCTATACAATATCTTCCAGAAAACGGAGGAGGAATAAATACTTCCCAATTTATTTTATGAAGCTTGTGTTACCTTGATACCAAAACCAGACAAAGGCAATACAAAAAAAGGAAAATTACAGGCCGGGCATGGTGGGGCTCATGCCTGTAATCCCAGCACTTTGGGAGGTTGAAGCAGTCAGATCACAAAGTCAGGAGATCGAGACTATCTGGCCCAATATGGTGAAACCCTGTCTCTACTAAAATACAAAAAATTAGCCAGACATGGTGGCAGGCGCCTGTACTCCCATCTACTTGGGAGGCTGAGGCAGGGGAATCGCTCAAACCTGGGAGGCAGAGATTGCAGTGAGCTGAGATTGTGCCACTGCACTCCAGCCTGGTGACAGAGCAAGACTCTATCTCAAAAAAAAGACAAGAAAATTATAGATCAAAATCCCTCATGAATATAAGACTCCTTAGTAAAAATGCTAACAAATACAATTCAGCAACACATAAAGAGAATTAGGTATCATGACCATGTGGGATTTATTCTGGGAATGCAAGGATGGTTCAATATTCAAAAATCAATGTAATTCACTATATTAACAGACTAAAGAAGAAAACTCACATGATCATATCAGTGCAGAACAAAACATGTAACAAAATGCAACACCCATTCATAACAAAAACTCTCAGAAAAGTAAGAATAGAATAGAGTAGAACTACCCCAACTTGATAAACAGCATCTACCTCAAAAGAAAAAACAACTCAACCCTACAGCTAACATTATACTTAATTATGATAGACGAAATGCTTTTTCCTAAAATTGGGAGCATGTCAAGTATGTCAGTTCTCACCGTTCTTACCCAACATAATGCTGAAGTTTCTAGCCAGTGCCATAAGGCAAGAGGCACACAGATCGAGATACACAGACCAAGGGGATAGAATACAGAGTCCTGAAATAAACTCTTGCATATATGGCCAAATGATTTTTGACAAGAGCGTCAAGACCATTTTATGGTAAAAGGACAGTCTTTTCAGCAAATGGTGCTGGAAAAAACTGGATACCTACATGCAAAAGAATAAAGCTGGGGCCGGGCGCGGTGGCTCACGTCCATAATCCCAGCACTTTGGGAGGCCGAGGTGGGCAGATCACCTGAGGTCGGGAGTTCAAGACCAGCCTGACTAACATGGAGAAACCCTGTCTCTACTAAAAATACAAAAATTAGCCAGGCGTAATGGCAGACGCCTATAATCCCAGCTACTTGGGAGGCTGAGGCAGGAGAATCACTTGAACCCAGGAGGTGGGTTCCATTGCACTCCAGCCTGGGCAAAAAGAACAAAATTCTGTCTGAAAAAAAAAAAAGAAGAAGAAGAAAGCTGGATCCTTATCTAACACCATACACAAAAATTAACTAAAAATGGATCAAAGACCTGAATGTGAGACCTAAGAAAAGTAAAATTCTTAAAAGAAAACATAGGTCAAAAGCTTCACAGCGTTAGATTTGACAGTGACTTCTTGGATATGACATCAAAGGTACAGGCAACAAAAGAAAAAACATACAAACTAGACTTCATGAAATTTTAAAATGCTGTGCATCAAACACCACCATCAATTCAGTAAAAAGGTCACACACAGAATGGGAGAAAACATTTGTAAATCATATATCTGAAAAGGATTATACTCAGAATATACAGAGAACACCTAAAACTCAACAACAACCAAAAAAACAGATTCAAAAATGGGCAAGGAACTCCAATAGACATCTCTTCAAAGAAGACATGCAAATGGCCAATAAGCACAAGAAAAGATGCTCAACATCACTAATCATTAAAGAAATGTAAATCAAAACTACAAGGAGATACCACCTCACATACATTAAAATGGCTACTATCAAAAACACAGAAATTAACAAGTATTGGTAAGGATGTGGAGAAATGGAAACTCGTGTACTCCCACCAAAAGGTGGGAATGTCAAATGGTACAACCATGGTGTAAAATGATACAGCAGTTCCTTAAGAACTTAAAAATGTAATTATCATATGATCCCTCAATTCCACTTCTGGGTATATACCCAAAATAATTGAAAGCAAGGTCTCAAAGAGATGTTTATACAACCATGCTCATGGCAGCATTCTTCATAAGAGTTAAAACGTGGAAGCAACCCAAGGTCCATTGACAGAGGAATGGATAAGCAAAATGTCACACACACACACAATGGAGTATTACTCAGCCTTAAGAAGGAAGGACGTGGCTGGGCACAGTGGCTTATGCCTGTAATCCCAGAACTTTGGGAGGCTGAGGCAGGTGGATCACAAGGTCAGGAGTTCAAGACCAGCCTGGCAAAGATAGTGAAACCCCATCTCTACTAAAAATACAAAAATTAGGCCGGGCATGGTGGCTCACGCCTGTAATCCCAGCACTTTGGGAGGCCGAGACGGGCAGATCACGAGGTCAGGAGATCGAG
>NW_012117821.1:322228-338476 GCF_000951035.1 Colobus angolensis palliatus
AATGCTTACGATGGTAAATTTTACGTTATCCGTATTTTAGCACAATAAAAAAAAGTAGATCAGAAAAAAGAAATAAACTGTTTCTGTTTGCAAATTATATGATTATCGACATAGAAGATCCCAAAGAATCTACAAAAAATCTCCCAGAACTAATAAGGGAGTTGGTAAGGCTGAATGATCAAGATCAACATACAAAAGTTCATTGTTTTACTATACACGAGCAACGAACACATGGACACCAAAATTCAAAATACGATACCAGTTTCTAATGGGAACAACACAGCCAAGGTTGCTGCCTCCATGTTAGAACACCACACCCAAAACATGGGCAGAGATAAGAACTTAGAGGCATCTCTCCCACCTAGCGGACTCCACGTTTCTGCTGCCTCCTTTAAAGTGACCATTCAGGCATTCGCCCACAGATTTAAAGGGACCCACACCCTATTCCTGAGCACGGCCAGTTGCCTCCCCCATCCCTCTCTGACTCTTCATTACTGCCTCAGATAACCTGGGGAGGGAGGATGGCGCTCCCCACTCAGGGCACCCTCCCTGCCAGGATCTGTAGGTAAAAACATTGTTGAACTTATTTCCTGTTGTGGTGGTGACTGAATGTGTGCCTTTCATCTGAAGAACCAGGGCCTACCCTTGGCCAGGTTTTCCCTGGGGCACTAGGGTGGGCTCCCAACACTGCAGCGCTGGTCAGACACAAACCAGACACGGGTCAGACAAGAGCCACAAGGATGTCTGCCTGTATAAACAAGCTTCCTGTATCAGGAACCCCCTGGTCACAGGTGGGACAGCCAGGCACTGGCTGCCTGCCAAGTAATCCAAGTATCCCATGAAGGGTACACTGTCAACACCAAGGTCTGGCTTCCTTTCATCCCCCATGAGGGCAGGGTTGCTGGACACTCTAGTATTAGAACCCCACTTTCTCCAGGGGTGCTCAAAACATATTAGAATCATTCAAAAAAAAGAAGAAAACATAACAGCTACAAATCTAACAAAATGTATATTGTATGCTGAAAACTACAAAATGCTAATGAAAGAAATCAAACATGATCTAAATATATGAAGAGAAATAACATGTCCACTGATTGGAACATCCAACATAGTAATGATGTCAATTCTCCCAAACTGAATAAAATGGAAAGAATCAGTCTAACCTGACTTCACAACATATAGATAACTACAGTAAGCAAGACTACGTGGTACTGGCAGAGAGAAAGACACGTGGACCTGAAATAGACCCACATAAATATGTCCAGCTGATTTCTGGCAAAGGTACAAAGGCAATTCAATGGAGGAAATACAGCCTTTTCAATAAGTGGTGTTGAGCTACAGGAAGGAAGGGAGGGAGGGAAGGAAGGAGGAGGCGAAAGAGGGAGGAAGGGAGGGATGGAGGGAGGGAGGGAGGGAGGGAGGCTGGCAGGCAGGCAGGCAAACACCTCACACTTTCATTAACCTAAAATAGATTGTAAACTTACATGTAAAATACAAAACAATACAACTTTTAGAAAAAAAAAAAAAGAAAATCTTCAGGATTCAGAACCAGGAAGAGTTCTTACAGTTGACACCAAAAGCCCAATCCACAAAAAGATAAATTGATAAACTGGACTCGATCAAATTTTAAAAACATTTGTTCCATGAAAGACCAGGTGAAAAGTATGAAAAGATAAGCTACTGACTAGGAGAAAATATTTCCAAACCATACATATGACAAAGAACCAGTTCCTAGAATATATAAAGAACAATTCAAACAGAACATGGGCAAAAGATATGAAGAGACGTTTCACCAAAGAAGATACACAGATGGCAAATAAGTCCAGAAAGACACTCAACACCACTCACCGTTAGGACAAGCGAATTAAAACCACAGTGATGTGTCACTATACCTCTATCGGAATGGCTACAATAAAAAAGTGTCAGCACCAAACACTGGCCAGTATGCACAAAAACTGAATTATTCACACACTGCTGGTGGGAATGTAAAGGAGTGTAGCTCTCTGGAAAAGCTTTGGTTTCTTAAAAAACTCAGCATGCAACTACTATACCTAGCAATTTGCACTCTTGGGCATTTATCCCAGAGAAATGAAAACTTATGTTTGCACAAAAACGTGTACAGCAACTCTATTCATAATAACTCCAAACTGTAAGCTTCCACAGGTGAACAGTTAAACAAGCCATGGCACAGCCATAGCATGGAATACTACCTGGCACCACGGAACACCACCCGGCACCACGGAACACCACCCAGAACCACGGAATACACCCGGCACCAGGGAATACCACCTGGTACCACAGAATACACCCAGCACCACGGAATATACCTGGCACCACAGAATACCACCCGGCACCACAGAATACTGCCCAGCACCACAGAACACCACCGAGCACCATGGAATACCACCCAGCACCACAGACCACCACCCAGCACCACAGAATACACCCGGCATCACAGAATACCACCTGGCACCATGGAACACCACCCGGCACCAGAGAACACCACCCAGCACCACGGAATACACCCGGCACCACGGAACACCACCCAGCACCACGGAATACACCCGGCACCACGGAATACACCCGGCACCACGGAACACCACCCAGCACCACGGAATATACCCGGAACCACGGAATACTACCTGGCAGTAAAAAGAAACATGCTACTAACACCTGGGTGAACCTCCAGATAATTTTGTTTGAGTGAAAACAGACAATACCAAAAGGTTACATCTGTTATGGTTTTGTCCATGTCACGTTCTGGAAGTGACTAAATTATAGATATGGCGAACAGACTAGTGGTTGCCAGGGATTAAGGAGGCGGAGAGGGCAGGAGAGACGCGGGTGTGGCCATGAAAGGGCAGCATGAGGGACCGCTGCAGGGATGGAGATGCTCTTCATCTTCACTGTGTCAACATCATTGATACTGATGTATCAACATGAATATCCTGACTGTGACCCTGACTATAGTTTTGCAGGTTGTTGCCACTGGGAGAAAAGGGTAAAGGATGCATGAGCTATTTCTTATTTCTGTATTATTTCTTATTACTGCATGTGAATCCACAATTATCTTAAATAAAAAGTTTAATTTTTTAAAAGCCCATTCCCTTAATCCCTGTCTCCCTGCAGTTACTTCCCACTGGTCTTTACTTCCCACTGGTCTGCTCCCTCCTAGAGTCATCTGTGGTTGCCACCCTGGTTTCTTTGCCTCCTCCTCCCTGTAACTCAATCATTTCAGGGTGTTGTCCCACCACTGAGACCGCCCTTGCCAAGTTTACCAACAACCTTCATCTTATCAAATGCAGCGGTCCGGGCTTCTCATCTTCCTTGACTTCACAGCAACATCTGGCCCAGCTGATCACGTTCTCCGAACGCTTTACTCCGCTCCCAGGATGCTGCGTGGTTGTGGTGCTATTCCTGCCCCCTTAAAAGCTCCAGCCCAGTCTCTTTCGCAGCTCCTGCTTTCCTACTGGGCCTCTGAGTGCTCAAATTCTCCCCAGTCTCAGCCTTGGGCCTTCTTTTCTCCATTTGCACTTACTACCCAGGTGATCTCATCCTCTCACATAGTTTTAAACACTGTCCATGAGTCAAGTACTTCAAATGCTCATCCTCAGCCTGCTGTTCCCTCTGAATTCCCTCTCAAACACCCACCTACACACCCAAGATCTCCACTTGTATGAAAATAGTTACCTAAAGTTTTGCAGAGCCAAAAGAGAATCCTGGAGTTCCACCACCATCCTCTGCTAAAACAAAACTAAGTAAATTCCTTGCTCCTAATTCTCCCTTTCTTTGTAAATGGCATCACCTTTCTCAGTGCCTCAAATCACATCATCGTTGAGACTTCTCTTTCTTTCACATCCACTCCATGAGCAACGCCTGTTTGTGCTAGCATCAAAATGCAGCTATGGATCTGAACACTTTCCAACTTGGATCTTCACGGAACTAGTACAATGAACACAAGCAAATCACACGTGCATAATCATAAAGCAACATGTTACCTCCACTGTGCCTCCAAACATGGTCCGTGGAGAAATCCTTTCCATGCCCCTAGATGACAATTTGGACAAGCCCATGACCGTTCTGACAGCTCCTGGCTAAGGAGAAGTTCCACAGCCTGCAAGTGGAGAAGTTCTACTTTCAAGTGGAAAATACAGTTTCAACTCAGCAGTTGAAAGTGTTCAGGCCGGGCGCAGTGGCTCATGCCTATCATCCCAACACTTTGGGAGGCTGAGGCAGGTAGATCACTTGAAGTCAGGAGTTCAAGACCAGCCTGATCAACATAGCAAAACCCTGTCTCTACTAAAAATACAAAAATTAGTCGGGTAGGGTGGCTCATGCCTGTAATCCCAGCTGCTCAGGAGGCTGAGGCATGAGAATCACTTGAACCCAGGAGGCAGATGTTGCAGTGAGCCAAGATCGTGCCATTGCATTCCAGCATGGGTGACAGAGCAAGACTCTGTCTCAAAAAAAAAGAAAGTGTCCAGTCTCAGTCTCAGCTGGTCATCAAACTGACATGCTTCACCCTGACAATACCCACTCTCGCTGGCTGGCCTGCCACAGCTGGCTGCTGCAGTGGAAGAGAAAGACACAGCCCCTCTCTGCTCCTCTGTACCCAGCATTGCTGTGGAGCTGCTGACCCAACACTGTCACAGCAGGGGAGGGAGAAGGGACAGCTGTTATTCCTCGTGCGGTGCTGTCCTGAGACCATCTCACCTCTCTAGACCTAGGAGGAATTTACTGCTGACTCTTCTCTCCCCAGGCTCATCCATGTGTTTTCCCCAAGCTCCATTTGACTCCGCCTGCTTTTCCAGGCACAGACAAAGCCATTTCTCCTCCAGCTGGAGAGCCCCCACACTGCCCCACCCACTGCCACCAGCTTTTCAGCAATCCACTCTGAACAGATGCTCTCTATTGAGACCCCATCACTCACCTGGTCCTGACTGCCTGCTCTCACTCACACCCCCACCCCACCTCCCAACATGGACTGAGCTCCCTATCTCCCTGTCTCCACCCCTACCACAGGCCGTGGGCTCCATCCACTCCTACCGCAGGCCGCGGGCGGGCTCCACTCCCATCGCAGGCCGGCCGTGGCCTCCCGCCCCTACCGCAGGCTGCAGGCTCCCGTCCCTACCAAAGGCCGTGGGCTTCCGCCCGCAAAGAACCCAGATGTCATTGCTTGAAGGAGCATATATCCGAGGGGCCACAAAAGTCCCTCTCACTGGGTTGGAGGTGAGGGGCAAGCTCTCTCTCCAAAGGATCCTCTTCAAAACTCCTGTCTAATCTCCAGCGACCAACCATATATGTCCTTAGTGTGGAGGAGTGGACCAGTCGGTTCTTGGCTACCTGCTCTGGGGCCTTGTGTGGCGCCAGCCCCAGGCACTGCCATGACTGCATCCTGCTGCCCCGGCCAAGCTTCCAAGGTATCGTAGCACCTGCATGCCTGGTTTCTAGACCTCACCAGGCCTTGCCCTCCCAGCACCCTGTAACTCATCACTGTCTGCTCCTCATCCTCTTCTGTTTTCTTCATGGCACTCGCCATTGTCCAGGCCCTTACGTATCAAATGCCTCTGCTCACCACTGTGCAAGCAGAGCCAGGGCTCACTGCGTCCTATTGAAACACATGCTGGCTGAAACACTCTGTGGCTCCTCCTGGCCAGTGCCACCTGCCCCAGGATGGGCAGGTGGCACAGACCCAGGCAGAAGAATCTGAGTCATGTGCCGCCCCTGGCCAAGTCCCAGTGGACACTGAGGGCTGTGGAGACCCGGTCACACAGCCCTCCATTTGGGTGGGGCCAGCAGGACTGCAGCCAGCTCAGAGCTATTTTTAGGGTCTGTCTTTGTGGGAATCATTCCTTGATTGGCTACAGGGAGAGAACAGCCAAGCTCTTCATCACCGCCTTTGTCCTGTTCCTCTTTCCCTCAATCACACAAGCTGTCATCAGACATGACTCCCACTGGAGGAAGAATCTGGTTCAAACGGACCCTGTGCTGGCTTTTCCTTAACTCCTCATCTGCCATCTGCCTGTTCAAGGAGCTTGATAAACGAGCTCAATAAGCATTTGGCAAATGCCTGCTGAATGCCCAGCCCTGTCCCCATGAATGCACGAGGCACAGGGCAGAGGGCCCCAGTCTCTCCCCAGGACCTGTCCACCATCATGCCACCAGCCTTCATGGGCACAGCTGCTGGAGGCTGGGGAGACAGGCACAGGCTCCCAGGTGCACGTGGACCAAGCTTCACCCCAGGGCACAAGTGACAAGCTCTAGGTGAAAGCACCTTGCACTCCGGCCCCTGCCCGCCCTGACAGCACCTGAGGGGAACACATCCTCTAGTTACTCAAAACCTAGCACCCTTCCCAGATTCCTGGCCCACAGGCACCTGACCCTTCTCCACCTCCCACAGCCCCTCAAGTACTAATGTAATTGTTCTCATGCCCTGGTGGCTCACAGGGCTCTCACGGAGGGGACAGAGAGCAGCAGGGGCCTTCCTATAAAGAGGCAGATCTGCTCAAGAGTCGGTGGTTGGGGATGGGAGACTCCACCAAGAAGGACCCAGGCGGAGGCAATGGAAGGGAGCTGAGCCACCAGGCACCCCCGAAGTCTCGTACTCAACTTCAATCACGACCACCAAACCCAGGCTGCCGTAAACTGCGGAGACAGGCCGGCGTCCTGATGAGAGCGAGGAGACCAAAGAGGAAACAGGAGCAGACAGACTAGGCGTGAAGGAAACAAACGCACAAGCCACAGGCTCTACTCCAGGAATCCCCGCGTGACCGAGGAAGGTCTCGGGGGCCTCGGCCCTGCTCTGCGGTTCACCACCTTCGCCAGGCAGCCTGGGGACGGGAGGCCCAGAAGACCTACTGGCCCTCGACTCCATCAGAGACCCTAGAGGGGTGGCACAGCAACAGCTGCCCGTAGTCCTCGGGCTGGAGCAAGTTAGTCAGCTTCTCCACGACTCAGCCTCATCAACTGTGCAACAGGTTCCTGAGAGGAGTCAACAGAAATAAAACACTTCTCACAGGGCCTAACCCAGAGCACGCTAGCAGTGGGCATGAGCTGTCGGTGCTGCTGCCATCCTTGACAACAGAAACAGCAGCATCTCCTCTGGAGTTTTCTTCTCTGACCTCTGCCACTCAGCCTTCAGCTTCATTTTCAGGAAGGAGACGACTCCAGGAGGACCCACCTCAGAAGGCTGAGCTGAGGCTGCCTGTGGTGTACCCTGGGCTGGGGCATCTGCCGGAAGGAGCCTGTATTTCATCCTAGGGGTGCAGGGAGGAGCCTAGGGCTGGGCAGAGGCTCTGCGGTCAGAAGGGCCCCCCTAAATGGACCCCCAGAGGCAGCAGCTCAGGAGGTCCAGGGCCCGCCCTCAGGCCCAGGGCCACGATGCCACTCACGTTGTAGAGGATGTCAGTCCAGCCCTCCATGGTGATGCACTGGAACACCGTCAAGATGGCAAACAGGATGTTGTCAAAGTTGGTGATGCCGAAGTTGGGTCCTGGCCAGTACTCCCGGCACTCAGTGTCGCCCTCGCACAGCCGGGCTGGGGCCTCCTTGCCACAGGGGAAGTCACCCACGGGCTCTTCATCTGCAAGGAGGAGAATGAAGCAGACCCTGAGCTCAGAAATACCAAGCTCTCCAATCCCCAACCAGGATTCCTGGGCTCCGGAGAGCTTGCAGCAGGTGGGCAGGAACCAGGTACCAAAAGAAACCCTCCCTCAACTTCCCACTATTCCTCCTCGAACCTACATCAGGCATCACCTCTCGCTGCCCCCCTGAGCTCAGGAGCGACCAGCTCAGGGAGTAACGGCCAGCTTCTCCCTCCCTACTGGAACCTGCCCACCATCACTTAACCAGGCTCATAGCCCATTCATCTTAAAACCAAAAACAATAAACTCCTAACCTCCCATTCTTCCCACCACCCTGACCGTTCCTGTCCCTCACAGCCAAACTGCCAGCAAGATCCTCCTGACACGCAGATTTGACTTGAGGCCCTTGGCCAGTCCCAAGCTGGACTCAGCCACTGTGCAGTCTGGTGCCTGTCAGGCAGGATGATCTGGAACCAACCAGAGATGTGCCCAGAGGGTGGCTGGAGACCTCCTGGCCCAGGTCTCGTTGCATTGACCCCACAGGGCGGACATCCTTCTACTGTGCTGAAACCTAGCAGGCAGCCAGGGATCACAGAAAGAGGGGTTAAAGACAGACCAGAAAACCGCTGCTAATCTCTGGAACAAGATAGCAAGCAGCACATTTACCCCCTTCACTCTCAAAAATCTCAATGAAAGGCAGAAAAAAAATATTTTTTAAATATGTAGGCCGGGCACGCTGGCTCACACCTGTAATCCCAGCACTTTGGGAGGCTGCGGTGGGCAGATTGCCTGAGCTCAGAAGTTCAAGACCAGCCTGGGCAACATGGTAAAATCCTGTCTCTACTAAAATACAAAAACTAGCCGGGCGTGGTGGCACGCGCCTGTAATCCCAGTTACTCAGGAGGCTGAGGTAGGAGAATTGCTGGAACCTGGGAGGCGGAGGCTGCAGTGAGCCGAGATTGCACCACTGCACTCCAGCCTGGGTAACAGAGTGAGACTCCATCTCAAATGAAAAAAAAAAAAAAAAAGAGTACAACAACATGAAAATATCTATCAACACAGGAGAAATTTTGAGGAGTTCCTCAGATGGAAAGCAAATACTCCCAGGTTTAGAAGGCAAAACTGACTACCTAAGTTTATTCCTCTCCATCCAAATATCTTGATAAGTGCCGGTAAAGAAGACTAGGAACAATGAGTTTCATCTCTTCCTTTCCAGTTCTTTTTTTTTTTAACTTTTTCTTCTTTTTCTTGTCTCATGACCTGGCCATGACTACAAATGCTATGTGGACTAGAAGCGACTTGCTTTGTTCTTGACTGTAAAGGGTAAAGGGAAAGCTCTCCAGGCTTACAGTGAGGTATGATGTTTGCAGGAAATTTGCGGGAATTTAAGAAAATTCTCTTTTATTTACAGTTGAATTAAATGTTTTTTTTTTTAAATCATGAATGATCTAAATTCTAGTAAAACCTTTTTCTAAAAGTTCTGGGACTATAGGTGAGCCACCGCCGGCCGGGTTTTCTCCTTTAATAAGTTTGTAGTTCAAGCCACAAACCTTAGCTTCATCCTTAACTCTTCTCTTTCTCTTACCCCCATATACAGACTCTCAGAAAATTCTGTTGGCTTTACCTACAAATACACCCATAATTTGACCCATTTTAACCACCCCTACCACAACACCCAGCCTGGCCCCAGCCACCATCACCTCTGCTGGACTGAGATCGTCTACTCAACTGTTTCTGCCTTTGCCTCTTAAGAGCAGCGCGAATGATCAGAAGATGCCACATCTCACTCAAAGTGCTCCACTGTCTTCCCGTTTCTCTCAGAATAAGACAGGGCCATGGAGCCCACATGATTCCTCTCGTTGTCCCTGCTCCGCACCATAGGCCTTTGCACCTCATACTCCTAGTAACTAAAGTTCTGCTCAGGGCCGGGCGTGGTGGCTCACGCCTGTAATCCCAGCACTTTGGGAGGCCAAGACGGGCAGATCACGCGGTCAGGAGATCAAGACCTTCCTGGCTAACACGGTGAAACCCCGTCTTTACTAAAAAAAATACAAGAAACTAGCCGGGCGATGTGGCAGACGGCTGTAGTCCCACTACTTAGGAGGCTGAGGCAGGAGAATGGTGTAAACCCGGGAGGCGGAGCTTGCAGTGAGCTGAGATCCGGCCACCGCACTCCAGCCTGGGCGACAGAGCGAGACTCCGTCTCAAAAAAAAAAAAAAAAAGTTCTGCTCAGGTGGCCACACGGCTCCCATCTCCCTACATTCAGAAGGTGCTCGACGGTCACCTTGGCAGAGTGGCCTCCTGGGCCCCTCTGTAAAGTAGGCCCCAAACTATTCTAGTTCAAATACCTTTTTGTTTTCTTCCCAAAAGTTACTACAATCGATAATTACTATATTTCTGTGTTTGTTTATTTACTTGTGTTTATCAGGCTATTGTCTATGTCCCCCACTAGAATGTCAGCTCCACCTCATGCATCTGGCACCAAGAAGGCCCCTCTAGCACCCAGAACAGTGCCCATCTCCTGGATGAACGCATCTGTGGCACTCGCCTGTGCTGGAGGGTGCTGCCTGGCCTCACCTGTGCTGTTGGGGAAACAGGCCTTGTGGAACTTGCCCATGTAGAACTCCAGGCCAATGATGGCAAACATGAGGATGGCAAAGAAGAGAAGCAGCCCAATCTGCAGGAGTGGAACCATGGCCTTCATGATGGACTTGAGCACCACCTGCAAACCTAGAGCCAGAACAGGGCAGGTCAGGAAGCAATGTGGGCAGGGTAGGGCAAGGAGTTGGGTGGGGGCGTGGACAGAACAGCAGGAACCTAGCGGGGGCACCAAGGTGCTAAGCAGTGAGTGCTTCCAAGGTCAAAGGACAGAGCTAAAGCCCCTTAAGACGCAGAGGGGCAGAGAGTGCTTGTGTAGGGCAGAGCTGAGAGTCCTAGGGACAAAGCATAAGGTCCTAGAGAGAAGTTGACTGAGAAGTGTCTCTAAGTAGGCAGAGGAGTGGGATGTGTGGGTGTCAAGTTATGAAGTCTGAGGTGGGGAGTGGGGCTCAGGGTGGGGCAAGAACAGAGAATCCTGAAAGAGAATGAAATCCTGAGAAGGAAGAGCCGAATCAGAGGACATCCTGAGAGGAAAGAACAGGGGATCCTGGGAGGGAAGAGCAGGGGATCCTGGGAGGGAGGAGCAGAGAATGCTGGGAGCTAAGAGGAGGGGACCCTGGGAGGGAAGAGCAGGGGATCCTGGGAGAGAAGAGCAGGGGATCTTGGGGGAGATTCCTAACAGACCCAACTCCTTGGGAGAAAGTGAGGCAAAAAGACCTGCCCCTGGCAATGTTCTGCCACTGGCTATACAGCATGTGAGGAACTGGGCAGAGGGGCCTATAACCCTTGACCCCTCCCCTTGCAGCCTGGCCCCGGTACTTGGATGTGGGTCAGAACCCTTGCCTGGCAGGGTCTCAGGGCAGAACAGGGAGCCAATCACCGGTCTTCCCTCAGTGGCCTCTGGAGGACAAAGCACTAGTTCCATGTCCACTCAGGCCCTTAGGTAAACCTAAAACCAGACTTCCACTGGGCTGAAGGAGTAGGGGTCCAGGTGGTCACTGGCTCACGAGGTCACCCTGGCCATCCTCCTGCTCATGGCAGGCTCTGTGGGCAGCCCACTTCAGGAGCATGTCTTCAGGTTGGCCTCAGTCCCCAGTGACCCTGCCAAGACTGAGCCAAGAGACAAGTGGCCCTTTGCAGCCTTTGCACATTTTCTCAGGCATCCTTCCCCACCACCTTGGTCAACCTCTCATCCATTCTTTAACCTCAGTAAAAAAAGCAAAGTGATGAAATGTGACAGAGTACATGAGAAGGAACAAAGCTTCCATCTCGGGAAGCCAGGTCAGGGTCAAATAACAGCATCACCCTGTGGGCTTTCATGGAGGGTGGGACAGGCCACAAAAGGCCTGCTCCACCCTTCCTCCTGCCTGGTTCCCTGGGGTCAAAAGGGGCAAGCTCAGAGTCACCAAAGCCAAACTGTAGCCATGGCCGTGTCCATGGTGAGGGTAGGAGAGGAGGCTGTTGTTCCAGGCAGGCTTGGGCCTATCTTCGCTGGACTCACTTGGAATTCCAGACACCAGCTTTAGGGGCCTCAGCACACGCACAGCCCTCAGTGTTCGCAGGTCGAAGTCCGTTCCAGCCGTGGCGAGGATCCTGGCAGGAACAAAGAGAAGAAGGGAAGTAAAGGTTTCCACAGTGAGTCTGGAAGAGGACACTCCTCCCACCACCAGGGTCCTGTGTCCCCACACTGTCCAACCACAGGGCCAGCACAGAGCGGCTTGCCAGGTGAGAGGAGGCAGGAACTGAATCCAGAAACCGTCACAGGAATGTTCACAATCACCCACATGACCAAACCTCCAGTTCAAAGGCACCATCTCTGAATAGACACCTGGCCCCTGGCATGGCAGGAAATCTGTCCACCAACTGAGTTTAAGCCTGACCCATATCCCCAAACCAACCCCAGCTGCACTTCAAGCTGCCTTCTGAGAGGCAGTGGTGACTGAGAGCAGGAGCAGGATGGAGCCTGAGGGACTCCTGAACTGACCCCCAAACACCACCATTCTTTCCCTTATCTCAGGAAGACGTGGAAGTGGCGTATTGGGAAGGTGGAATGAGGAAGCCACTGTGGTCAGTTCTATCAGCATAAAAACACACCTTAGTATCTCCCATCTTAAGAACAAAACTAAAGATCCCATATCTGCCTTCTACCACAGAGCATTTCTCTGTTCCCCTCCCATCAGGACTCACGGATGGTGTCAATCCTCGGTCTCTCCACTTCCTTACCTTGCGGTCTCTCATTAGCTTTCTCCAGCCAGGCTCTCACCCACCTCTCCACTGAAATGCTACGTCAAGCCTTCCTCTTACCAATTCTAATGGTCAAGTCTCCTTTAAAGGGTGTGGTCTCTTGCCTCAGGTCAACTCTCTCCTGTTTTCCTCCCACTCCCTGGGGGCTCCTTCTTAGTTTCTTCTGCCAGCTTTGCCTTCTCTGCCAGAGATTCAAAACTTGGGGGCCCCAAGCCTCATCCATATAGGAGCTTCCCAATGGCTTTGAATATCATGTATGTCTATTATTCCCAAATGTACCTCTTCAACCCAGACCTGGAGTTCTAGGCTCATATATCCAACTGCCTTTTTAACAGTCCCATATGGGTATTTTAAAAAGCATATGAAACATTACATAACTAAAGAATTCTTTTTTTCACTTTAACGTAAGTATAAAACATGTACCTTTTTTCTAAAGTTCAGAGTTATTACATCACAATGACTAAGAAACTTTCTATTCTTACTTCCAGTCCTGCTCCTTCCCGTTCGTTCCCCCCGGTGGATCGCACCAGTCACCTATTGTTTAAACCAAACCTGAAGCTTCATTCCTGACTCCGGTCCTTCACTCATATGCCACATCCAGTTCACCAACAATCCTGCTGGCTCTGCCTCTAAAGCACATCCAGGATTCTTGGTGATGGCTTTGAGACCACCTGCTCCAAACACATAGCAGTGACAGACAAAATCTGCAACAGAGCTGGGGGTCAAAAATAAGATAAATATCGGCCAGGCACAGTGGCTCACGCCTGTAATCCCAGCACTTTGCGAGGCCAAGGCAGGTGGATCCCCTGAGGTCAGGAGTTCGAGACCAGCCTGACCAACATGGTGAAACCCCGTCTCTACAAAAAAAAAAATACAAAAATACAAAAACTAGCTGAGCACAAAAGCACGTGCCTGTAATTCCAGCTACTTGGGAGGCTGAGGCAGGAGAATTGCTTGAGCCTGGGAGGCAGAGGTTGAAGTGAGCCAAGACTGCGCCATTGCACTCCAGCCTGGGCAACAGAGCGAGACTCCATCTCAAATAGATAGATAGATAGATAGATAGATAGATAGATAGATAGATAGATAGATAGATAGATAAAAGATAAATATAATGAAATTTTAAAAAAAGGACAATAAAAAGCCTTCTATTCAAACCAAAATTCCAAGTTACCTGAGGAAGCCCAATGCTATAGAAGACATTCAACAGGATCAACTATTGAAAGAGGAATTTTGTTCGGATAAAAACGGTAAACTATTAAACAAAAACAAGTAGAAAAGGTAGAAAATGTAAAACTAGCTAGATCAACGGAATAGAATAATAACCCAGAAATAAACCCTCACATATATGTCAACTGGTTTTCAACAAAGGGACCAAGGCCATTAAGCGGAGAAAGAATGATCTTTTCAACAACCAAGCAGAATAAAGTTCGACCCTTACCTTACACCAAATACAGAAAGTAACTCAAAATGGATCAAAGATCTAAATATGAGAGATAAGACTAGAAAACTCTTAGGAGAAACATAGAGGGAAATATTCATAACATTGGATTGGGCAATAATTTGTCAGATATGACACCCAGAGCACAGGCGATAAAAGAAAAAATAGATTAAATTGAACTTCATCAAAAGTAAAAAGTTTTGTGCATCAGAGCAAGGGTCCCCAACCCTCAGGCCACAGACCAGTACTGCTCTGTGGCCTGTTAGGAATCAGGCCACTCTGCAGGAGGTGGCAGCGGGCGAGCGTTACTGCCTGAGCTCCACCTCCTGTCAGATCGGCCGTGGTATGAGATTCTCATAGGAGCACGAACCCTGTTGTGAACTGCACATGTGAGAGACCTCGGCTGCGGCTCCTCATGAGAATCTAACGCCTGATGATCTATCACTGACCCATCACCCCCAGATGAGACCGTCTAGTTGCAGGACAATAATCTCGGGGCTCCCACTGACTCTGTATTATGGCGAGTTGTGTAATTATTTCATCATATATCACAATGTAACAATAATAGAAATCAAGTGCACAATAAAAGTAATAACGCACTTGAATCATCCCAAAACCACTGCCCTGACCTCTGGTCTGTGGAAAAATTGTCTTCCATGAAACCAGTCCCTGGAGCCATAAAGGTTGAGGGCTGCTGCATCAGAGGACGCTATCAAAAAGTGAAAAGAACCCTACAGAATGGGAGAAAGTATCTGCAAATCATGTATCTAATAAGGGATTAATATCCAGAAAACACAAACACTCCTACAACTCAACAACAACCAAAACAACTCAATTTTAAAATGGGCAAAGGACTTGAATGAACATTCTTCCAAAGAAGATATACAAATGGCCGACAGATGCATGAAAATATGCTCAACATCACTAATCATTAGGAGTTTGATGTTTACTTCAATCATTTGAAGTAAACATCAAAACCACAATGAAATACCATTTCATACCCACTAAGATAGCTATTATTGGCCGGGCGCGGTGGCTCACACCTGTAATTCCAACACCTTGGGAGGCCGAAGCATGTGGATCACCTGAGGTCAGGAGTTCAAAACCAGCCTGGCCAACATGGTGAAATGCCATCTCTACTAAAAATACAAAAATTAGCCAGGCATGGTGACGGGCGCCTGTAATCCCAACAACTCAGGAGGCTAAGGCATGAGAATTGCTTAAACCCAGGTGGCAGAGGTTGCAGTGAGCAAAGATCACGGCACTGCGCTCCAGCATGGGTAACAGAGCAAGACTCCATCTCAAAAAAAAAAAAAAAAAAAGTAGTTGTTATCAAAAATAAACAGAAAATAACAAATGTTGGCAAGGATGTGGAGAAATCGGAATCCTCGTGTGTTGCTGGTGGGAGTGTACACTGGTGCAGCCACTGTGGAAAACAATTTGAAGGTTATTCAAAAAATTAAACATAGGTTGGGTGCAGTGGCTCACGCCTGTAATCCCAACACTTTGGGAGGCCGAAGCAGGCAGATCACCTGAGGTCAGGAGTTCGAGACCAGCCTGGCCAACATGAAACCCTGTCTCTACTAAAAACACAAAAATTAGCCTGGCCTGGTGATGGGGGCCTGTAATCCCCACCACTTGGGAGGCTGAGGCACAAGAATCGCTTGAACTCAAGAGGTGGAGGTTGCAGTGAGCTGAGGTTGTGCCACTGCACTCCAGCCTGGACCACAGAGT
Source organism: Colobus angolensis palliatus (assembly GCF_000951035.1). NCBI lineage: Eukaryota > Metazoa > Chordata > Mammalia > Primates > Cercopithecidae > Colobus > Colobus angolensis. The sequence continues at coordinate 337,827 of NW_012117821.1, forward strand.
GAGACTCCGTCTCAAAAAAAACTAAAAATGAAAAAGAAATGTTAAACATAGAATTAACATATGATCCAGCAATTCCCCTTCTAGCTATATATCCACAAGAATTGAAAGCAGGACTCAATCAGATACTCATACCCCAACCCTCATAGCAGCGTCACTCACAATAACTGGAAGACTGGAAGAACACAAATGTCTATCGCCTGAAGAATGTGTGCACACGATGTGGTGCACGCACGTGAATAACTATTCTCCTCCACAAAAGGCACGAAGCTCTAATGCTGCATTTGCTGCAGCATGGATGAACTTGGGTAACATTATTCTAAGTGAAATAATCCAGACACAAAAGGGCAAATAACGTACGATCCCACTTACATGAAGTACCTGAAATAGGCAAATTCAGAGACACAGTAAGTAAATTAGCGCTAACCCAAGGCTGAAGGAAGGGAAGTGGGGAGTTATTGCTTAATAGGTACTAAGTTTCTGTTTGGAGCAATAAAAAATTTGGAAATTGCAAGGCCGGGCGCAGTGGCTGACGCCTGTCATCCCAACATTTTGGGAGGCCAGGGCAGGTGGATCACCTGAGGTCGGGAGTTTGAGACAAGCCTGACCAACATGGAGAAACCCCGACTCTACTAAAAATACAAAATTAGCCA
>NW_012117821.1:339477-340065 GCF_000951035.1 Colobus angolensis palliatus
CAGCTACTCGGGAGGCTGAGGCAGGAGAATGGCGTAAACCCGGGAGGCGGAGCTTGCAGTGAGCTGAGATCCGGCCACTGCACTCCAGTCCGGGGAACAGAGCGAGACTCCGTCTCAAAAAAAAAAAAAAAAAGACTCCAGCAGAGCCATGGTGGAACTTAACAAGCTCATCTTTACATCCATATGGACAAGCCAAGGGCCATGAACAGTCAAGCGATGCTGAAGAACAAACCGGGAGATCAGCTCTTGCTTCAGTCCCCAAGACTGACTGTGAAGCTAAAATAATTAATACTCTGGGGACTGGACAGGGAAGGCATGGGGCAGATGAAGAGCCACAAACAGGCCTGACGCATGAAACCTGGTGTTTGACAAAGGCAGTGGCACCATTCCAAATCAGGGAGAAAGGGTGGAGCAGCCGCCAAACGGTGTGGGAAAACCAGGTCACCCATAGGCAAAAAGAGGGAGTACCAATCGCAAATACATTCCAGGTGTATCAAAGACCTAAGCATGGAAAGCAAACTTTAAAGCCGCAAAAAAGGCCGGGCGCGGTGGCTCACGCCTGTAATCCCAGCACTTTGGGAGGCCGAG
>NW_012117821.1:348253-358821 GCF_000951035.1 Colobus angolensis palliatus
GGAGGCTGAGGCAGGAGAATCACATGAACCCTGGATGTGGAGTTTGCATGAGCCGAGATCGCTCCACTGCACTCCAGCCTGGGAGACAGAGCGAGACTCGGTTTCAAAAAAAAAAAAAAAAAGACAGCATAAAGAAAATGAAAAAGAATTGGTTTTCTGAATGTAGAAAAAATGTCTACAAATTCATATGAAATACACAAATAACCAATCAGAAAAATCAACAAATTACAAGGGGGAAGAAGATGCTCAAAATGATTGGCAATCAGAGAAATCCAGATTAAAGTAACAAAGAACTGCCACTTCACATCCTTAGTTTAGCACACAGTGTTAAAGCCTGGTGATGTGTTGGAAGAAAGAACTGTAGTATTGCTTTGGAGAGTATTTGGCTACTTCTAGGAAATTTTTAAATGAGCATCCCCAGGATTCAGGAAACCACTTCTAACCACACCCCAGGCACATTCACATCCCTGTTTGTAACAGTAAGAAAGGAAAATAAAAATGCCTTTCACAAGAAGAGATGAAAAATTAATTGTGGCATATGCACACAATGGAATATGATTCTACAGTTAAAAATGAATGAGCATGTAAAACTAAATAAGCCTGTGCATATTAACATGGAAAAATGTTTAAAATAATGTTGAGGGGTAGAGGCTAGCTGTGAAATAATCCCATATCTGTGTGTGAATACACAGACACACTCACACACTACATTATTTATGGATACACACACAGGGAAAGGTGGAATGTTCACACACCCACATGCCCTGGCAGGACAAACACAAATCAGGACACCTGTTCCCACAGGGACAAAAAAGAGAAAGAGAAGAGAATCTGACTGGGGGACTGTATTCAGAAGACTTCAATCACATCTGTAATATTTTAGTTCTCTAAGAAAAATGTCCCAAGCTAACTCCCAATGTACAGAGAAATGCAGATCAGGGGAGCATGCAGAGGAACACGTATGTTCAATAAGACATCACACAGGGAGGCAGAGGAACACGTATGTTAAATAAGACATCACATGGGGATGCAGGGGAACACGTATGTTAAATAAGACATCACATGGGGATGCAGAGGAACACGTATGTTAAATAAGGCATCACACGGGGAGGCAGAGGAACACGTATGTTAAATAAGACATCACACGGGGAGGCAGAGGAACACGTATGTTAAATAAGACATCACACGGGGATGCAGAGGAACACGTATGTTCAATAAGACATCACACAGGGATGCAGGGGAACACGTATGTTCAATAAGGCATCACACAGGGATGCAGAGAAACATGTATGTTAAATAGGACATCACAAGGGCATGCAGGGGAACACGTGTGTTAAATAAGACAACACAGAGGCATGCAGGGGAACACGTATGTTCAATAAGACAACACACAGGCATGGAGTCAGCAAGACTGAGACTGGCAACACAGATGACCCAGACAGTGAACAGCTCCTGAAAAGCTCCAATTCCATTCCCAAGAAAGACAAATTACATAGGAGGAAAAGTCTCTCTCTCCCTTCACCTTATAGCTTTTCTGTCTCCCAGGCACCAGGAAGCTCTCTGACAAATGCTGAAATATCTCTGACAAATGCTGAAATATCAGCCTTAGGAGTCGTCCTGACAAGCAAAGACATGAAAGACAGAAACGCATTTTAACAAGGTGGAGTTGCTATGATCCCCTGGGGCCGGAAAACAACTCTTCTTTTTTGACGAAGAAGTCAAAGGTGTTTAGACCCAGGCTGGACATTTCTATAATCTTGAGAGCCAAAAAAACCACAAAATCCACTCAAGTGGCTTAAGTAGCCTCTGGAATAAATGACAACCTAACTGCAGCCTCCTGGGTCTCTGAGGCCTTCAGTGTCTGAGTGCAGAGGCCCTTGCCATGGTCCACCAGTATTTTTCAGGAAAAAATCTGGTCTGCACTGCAGCCATTCCAGCCAGCAAACGTGATGGGGCAGTCCAGAGAGGGCAAGGGCAGGGCACCTCCATTCACTTGTCAGGAGGGGATAATGTCTTCAGCGGACCAGCATATTTAACCCCAGGAAGGCTGAGAATTAAATGCAGCAATGTTTGTGGAAATCAGATTTTCTGAATTAATATTTTTTGAGTTATGATGAAGAGAATTTATCAGACCATATGAAGCTGTGTTTAGCATCACATTGGCCCTGGGATTCGAATTTAAAATATGCAATGGAACTGATTGAGACTTGTGATTTTAAGCTGAAAACCTAATAAATTTATAGAAAGTATTGAACCATTTAAGCAAATTTATAGATTCACCATATTTACACTTTAATTTATTCAACATACAATATTTAAGTACTCAGGAAGGTCTAGTTACAGTAAATTTATAAACAAAAATTTAAATGTCTAACATTAAGTTTATAAAATAGGATAAAACATTTCTTATAATCTTCTTGAAAATGAATGTTAAAAATTGCTAAATGTACAAATACAATTTTTCATAAGTTGAATCTAAAAGTTTTTTTTTTTTTTTTTGAGACAGAGTCTTACTGTGTCACCCAGGCTGGAGTGCAGTGGCATGATCTCGGCTAACCACAACCTCCGCCTGCCGGGTTTAAGTGATTCTCCTGCTTCAGCCTCCCGAGTAGCCTGGACCACAGGTACTCACCACCATGTCCAGCTAATTTTTGTATTTTTAGTAGACCCAGGCATGGTGGCGTGCACCTGTAATCCCAGCTACAGGGTCCTGCTCTGCCGCTCTGTTGCCCAGGCTGGAGTGCAGTGGTACAATCGTGGCTCACTGCAGATTCAACCTCCTCAGCTCAACCCATCCTCCCACCTTAGACTCCTGAAGGTGGAACATGCTGGTTAGGCTGGTTTCAAACTCCTGACCTCGTGATCCACTCGCCTTGGCCTCCCAAAGTGCTGGGATTGCAGGCGTGAGCCACTGTGCCCGGCCCCTAAAAGCTTTTAAAAACCCAACATTTTTGCATTTCTAACTTTAAAAATGGAATGTTGACATTTAGAAAGTAAAGTGGTTTCTGAAAAATATTTTCTATGCACAAAATCCATTCTCAAGAGTACTAACAAACCCACATTTATCATGAAGGATTTTCTTCAAGTCAGATAACAAAATAAGAAGTATCACCATAATTCTCATTTAATATTGTTTTAAGAGTTCTCACCAACATAACAGGACATGAACAGGACATAAGGAAAGAAATAGATAAAATGATCACTGCTGGCAGACAGTGATAAATTCCCAGGAACTTGGTTAAGAACAGAGCTTCCTGAAGTGTTGGTCTGGGACTAACCCAGGATCTCCCAGCAGCCTCAGCATCACCTGGGAGACCATCAGCAAATTCTTGAGGGGGCGGCGGGAGTGGGGGGAGACAGAGGCAGTGCAGTGGCTCACACCTGTAACCATAGCCCTTTGAGAGGCAGAGATGGGAGGATCGCCTGAGCCCAGGAGTTCAAGATTAGCCTGGGCAACATAGTGAGACCCATCTCTACAAAAAAAAAAAAAAATTTTTAAGTAGTCAGGCATGGTGGCGCACACCTTCCGTTCCACCCTCAGGAGGCTAAGGTGGGAGGATGGCTTGAGCCCAGAAGGTTGAGGCTGCAGTGAGCCATGATTGTGCCACTGCACTCCAGCCTGGGCAACAGAGCAAGACCCTGTCTCTCAAAAAAAAAAAAAAAGGAGAGACAAATACTATTATATATTTATATATGTAAAGAAAGGCTAATTCTTTCCCAGCAAGAACTCAGAAATCAGAGGGCAGGGTCCAGCACTCTGGGTTTTAACACGCCTTATGGGTGATTCTGATGCTCACCCAAGTTGTGAACCCCAACGGTCCAGAGCATCAGCTTGAAAAGCTTCCTTCTGGTTTGTGTGCCCCTCCTGACTTCCAGAAAAGACAGAAAGCAGCATAAAACTCAAAAGTGCGGGATGATGAGATCAAAGCAATGACAGAAAGGAAAAAACTGGCAGGAGAAGCAACGTCCAGGTACTGTAATCACAATCAAAACTTCGCTCCAAGCCCATCAGCAAACAAAGCGCACTGCCCAGCTCTACCCAGAAGGGGTGTGCCCTGGCGCCCAGAACCAGCAGCCTGATGGATGGACAAACACCAGAAGCCAGCAGTGACACCAGACAGGGACAGCCAGGAAATGCAATGAAATAAATGCCTCAATCGAAATGCCGCCAATCAATACAAACCACTTAGGAATGGCTTTAACAGTGCAGGTGACCTTTATAAAGAAACTACAAAATCTATTTACAAAAAAAAAGAAGGAGAGCTGAATAAATTTTAATACATACTACATTCCTGGATGGACAGACAGAATATATATTTCTAAACTTCATTCTCCTGAAATCAATTTATAGATTCTGATAAATCAAACAAAATTCCAACAGGGGTTATTGAGGCTACAACAAAATGATCCCAAAATCTATCTGGAAAACTAAGTAGGTAAAACATTAAAGCAGGATTCAAAAAAGAAAAGCAAGGAGAACAGGACTGGCTTAGGAGACATGAAACCCCTCCTCTGAGCTACCCAATGAGACCACAGGCACGGACAGAGAGCGTCACCGACGCACAGGAGTCAAAGAAAAGCAAGGAGAACAGGATTGGCTTAGGAGACATGAAACCCCTCCTCTGAGCTACCCAGTGAGACCACAGGCACGGACAGAGAGCGTCGCCGACGCACAGGAGTCAAAGGGGGGTATGACCAAGTGATGTGAAGGTGAAAGGTTTTTGTTTGTTTGTTTGAGACAGAGTCTCGCTCTCTCACCAGGCTGGAGTGCAGTGGTGAGATCGAGTGATTCTCCTGTCTCAGCCTCCCAAGTGGCTGGGACTACAGGCGCTCACCTCACCACTACAACCAGCTAACTTTTTTGTATTTTTAGTAGAGACGGGGTTTCACCATGTTGGCCAGAATGGTCTCTATCTCTTGACCCCGTGATCCGCCCTCCTCGGCCTCCCAAAGTGCAGGGATTACAGGTATGAGCCACCGGTGAAAAGTTTTTTAATAGTATAATTTACAGGAGAAACAAAGGTTATTCAACTTTTAGGCATTTGTCCCAAGGAAATAAGAGATATATAAAGATACAGGTATGTGTTTTGGTTTATCTACAAAAGCAAAATAGGAAATAACCTAAATGCTTGACAAGAGGAATCTGACCGAGTTCTGTCTCACTATGTTGCCCAGGTTAATCTTGAACTCCTGGGCTCAGGCGATCCTCCCACCTCTGCCTCTCAAAGGGCTATGCTTATAGGTGTGAGCCACTGCACTGCCTCTGCCTCCCCCCACTCCCGCCGCCCCCTCAAGAATTTGCTAATGGTCTCCCAGGTGATGCTGAGGCTGCTGGGAGATCCTGGGTTAGTCCCAGACCAACACTTCAGGAAGCTCTGTTCTTAACCAAGTCCCTGGGAATTTATCACTGTCTGCCAGCAGTGATCATTTTATCTATTTCTTTCCTTATGTCCTGTTCATGTCCTATTATGTTGGTGAGAACTCTTAAAACAATATTAAATCGTCTCTTCAGAGGACACTTGGCAGTGGGGGTTGCTGGGACATCAGATGCTGAGACATCTGTGTGCAGTGAGCACCCGTGGGGGCCCTCACCCTGCATCTTGTACGAGCCGGCACAGCTGCACCAGGTGGCCTGCCCACGATGGGAGCGGGGTGCCTGCAGTAGCCCTGGAGGGTGATATCAATTGTGTATTTAAAAACCTACCCACTGGCCGGGCGCAGTGGCTCACGCCTGTGATCCCAGCACTTTGGGAGGTCGAAGCAGGTGGATCACCTGAGGTCAGGAGTTCGAGACCACCCTGGCCAACATGGTGAAATCCTGTCTCTAATAATACTACAAACATTAGGTGGGCATGGTGGTGCACACCTGTAATCCCAGCTACTTGGGAGACTGACGCAGGAGAATTGCTTGAACCCAGGAGGCGGAGGTTGCAGTGAGCTGAGATCGTGCCATTACACTCCAGCCTGGGTGACAAGAGTGAAACTCCATCTCAAAAAAAAAGAAAAAAAAAAAAAAAAAACTTACACACAGTAAAAGTTTGGAAGGAAAGAAATAGCTCAAAATATTAACAGTGCATATCGCAGGATGGCAGCAGTGTGTGTTATAAAGTAAGAAAATCAATACTTTTTTGTAAACTGAAAAGAAAAATGTTTCTCCTCTGCTGACATTTACACAAATACCTAAATAAAATAACTTTGAGGTACTTTAAAATTAAAGATGTAGATGTTATATTAACAACAATAGCAAAAGGAAATTGCAGAACACACTCATGAACTTAACAAGTATTAAATACCAATACAAGTATTGGGTACTTTCTACGCCCTGAAGCCTTAGGCTGTAGAAAAATCCTACTGAAAAGCAAGGAGGCAACAGCCTCCTTGGAGAGGAGGTGCGTTGGGGAGGGGCTAGGAGCCAGCAGGACCTCTCACTCCACCCCCACTTTCCCCTTCTCCGGGAGGAACCAGTGTTTTGCTTCTTAGCTCCAGGCCTGGCACAGTACCTGATAGGCAGTGTGCACTTAATAAACGTTAATGGAGAAATTTCCAGAATGAAATGGCAAAGAACCCCAGAGATAACTCACAGAAGTAAACACCATGTAGTAACGTGTGAACATGCCCGAGCTCATCAGTAATGGAAAAAAGGACAACAAGGTACAGATTGATATTGAATAAATTAACAAGAGCTTTGAAAATACATCCAGCGGTGGCAAAACTGAAATTAAAACTAACGCTTTTGGCCAGACGCAGTGGCTCACGCCTATAATCCCAGCACTTTGGGAGGTCTAGGCGGATGGATCACTTGAGGTCAGGAGTTCGACACCAGCCTGGCCAACGTGGTGAAACTCTGTCTCTACTAAAAACACAAAAAATCAGCCAGGCGTGGTGGTGGGCACCTGTAGTCCCAGCTACTCAGGAGGCTGAGGCAGGAGAATCACATGAACCCTGGAGGTTGAGGTTGCAGTGAGCCAAGATCACGTCACTGCACTCCAGCCTGGGCAACAGATCTAGACTCAGTCTCAAAGAAAAAAAAAAATAATAAAACACAAAAAACCCTAATGATTTACATAGAACTGGTGGAATACGAATTTATATATCCCATTTGGAAAAAAACTTGGCAAAATGTCTCAGGAGCCATGAAATGTTTAAACACTTGTACCCAGTCCACTCTGACAATCTGTACCATCAAAATAATGCAAAATAATAATAACCCTCTACTAAAAATACAAAAATCAGCTGGGTGTGGTGGTGGGCCTGGGGAGCACCAGCCACACACCCTCTGCGCGGGGTCTGGGGGGCGCCCTGCCTTTCCACAGCTGTCTGTGAGGAGCTTCTGGGGCATACCCCAGCCAGGCCTGGTCTAGCCACCTCCACACTTCACAGCCCAGCCATACCCTACAGGATACCCCAGTTCTGAAAACGCCAAAAGCTGGCAGAGGTGACTGGGGACTCAGAGCTGTCATGTTCTATGAGAAACTATGGATGCTCCCATGTCCCCACGCATCTGGCCCACCCTGGCCCGCCCCTGTACCCCATCCTTTGCATCTGGCCCGCCCCGGCCCCCCTGTATCCCGTCCTTTGCATCTGGCCCACCCTGGCCCCCCATACCCCGTCCTTTGCATCTGGCCCACCCTGGCCCCCCATACCCCGTCCTTTGCATCTGGCCCTCCCCAGCCCCCCGTACCCCATCCTTCGCATCTAGCCCACCCCGGCCCCCCTGTACCCCGTCCTTGCTTCCTGCTGCTCCCTGTGGGGCAGGGCCCTACCCACGCCCCATCAACCTGGACCAGCCCCTCGGAAGGTCTGCACTGGGCCGGGGGAGACCACAGAGCCTGCAGAGGGGCAGGGGTCCCTGGCCCAGGGCAGGTGGGGCAGGTGCCAGTCAGGCTCAGTCCAGGGAGACTGCTTACTACTCTCAGGCTGGTTCTACATGGGAGCCAAGCTGGCAGGGGAGGCACCAACTCCAGGATATGCTTTGTCACCGACCTTCCGGGCATGGGTTCTCACCCAGGAGCCTGCTTGCAACTGCCATGGAGAGAGCCTGCAGCTCTCGGCCAAGGACGCCGCAGCCTCCCCTCGGCCTCCCCACCCAGTCCCTGCTCTAACAGACCAAGAAGTGAGGGCCACCTAGCCTGCTCCAAAGCAAGGACAGGGGAGAAGAGCTAGGTGTAACATGTGGGGACCCCCAACCCCAAGCCCACACATGACAGCAGGGAGCCGTCTGCTACAAGCCAGGGACTCTCATGACACCCTCAGGGGCCGGCACATTACACAGTTCCTTGCAAGAGAAACTGAGGTTAAGAAAGCACATCCCAATCCCAGCATTTCGGGAGGCCGAGGCAGGTGGATCATCTGCGGTCAGGAGTTCAAGACCAGCCTGGCCAACATGGTGAAACCCCACCTCTATCAAAAAAAAAATACAAAAATTAGCCAGGCGTGGTGGCAGGTGCCTGTAATCCCAGCGACTCAGGAGGCTGAGGCAGGAGAATCGCTTGAACCCAGGAGGCAGAGGTTGCAGTGAGCCAAGATCACTGCAAAAATATAATACTAATAATAATAAGATAAAATGATAAAAACACAAAATAAAATACACAGATTTGAATTAAATCGAAAATACAACATATTAAAATGTGTAATATACAGCTAAAGTAGTGCTAAGAAACAAACTTTTTGTTTTTGCTTTTATTTTTGAGACAGAGTCTCGTTCTGTTGCCCAGGTTGAAGTGCAACGGCGTGATCTCAACTCACCGCAACCTCTACTTTCCAGGTTCAGGTGATTCTCCTGCCTCAGCCTCCTGAGTAGCTGGGATTACAGGCGCCTGACACCATGCCTGGCTAATTTTTGTATCTTTCGTAGAGACGGGGTTTCACTATGTTAGCCAGGCTGGTCTTGAACTCCTGACCTCAGGTGATCCACCTGCCTTGCCCTCCCAAAGTGCTGGGATTACAAGCATAAGCGACCGCACCTGGCCTAAGAAGCAAATTTATAGTATTATATGTATACGTTAGAAAAAAACAAAAACTGCAATCACTAGTCTAAGCTCTTGCCATAAGAACAGAGAAGATGAAGAGCAAAATAAACTCAAATCAAACAGAATGGAGGAAGTAATAAAATAAGAGCAGAAACAAATGAAATAGTAAGCAAAAAAGAGAAAATCAACCAAAAAAAAGAGAGCTGCTTCTTTGGAAAAAAACTGACATAACTGACAAATTTCCAGCAAGACTGACCAGAAAGAAAAAGACACACACACACAAGAACAAAAGGAGAAAACAAAAATTACCAATATAAGAAATGAAACATATTAGAAACCCTACAGACATCAAAAGGACCATGAGGGAACACTGTGAACAACTCTACACACACACATTCAACGAGTTGGACTAAATGGACCACTTCCTCAGAAAACGCAAACTCACACAACTGACCCAACGTGACACAGATCATTTGAACATCCACACAACTCTGAAGGAAAGTGAATGTGTCACTCGAAAGCTCCCAAAAGGAAATCTCCAGGGCCACCTGGATTCACTGCAGATTTTTCAACAAACATTTTAACTCCATTTTCACACAACAGCTTTTAGAAAATAGAAGAGGGAGAGCATTTCTAAATTCACTTTATGAAGCTTGCATCACCCTGACATCAAAACAAGTCAAAGACGGTACCAAAAGAAACCACAGACCAATAGCCTTCATGAATACATATGCAAAAATCTTTAACAAGATGTTAGCAAATAGACTTCAGCAATATCAAAAGAATTGTATACCACGACCATGTCTATTCCAGGGATGTACCCCTAGTTCAATACTCAAAAAAATCAACCATTGTAAGCCACCGTATTACATCCTAAAGAAGAAAAATCACATGAACATACCAATGCAAAAACAGCATTTGATAAAATCTAACAGTCATTTGCTACAATAGCGCCTGGAAAACTGGAACAGAGGGAAACTGCCTCTACTTAATGAAGAGCAACTACAAAACCCCACAGCTAACATCATTCTTAATGGCTGAAGTCTGAAACATTTTCCTCCTCAAATCAGGAACAAAGCAACAATGACCCTCTCACCACACCACTCTCTTCAGCACAGTACTAGAAGTTCTCGTAAGTGCAATAAGGTAAGAAAAGAAAAGAAAAGGCATTCAGATTGGAAAGAGAAGAAAGAAAGCTGTTCCTCTGTGCAGATGACATGTTTGCCAACATAGGAGAGTCCAGAGAATCTCCAAAGAAATTGTCCTAGAACTACTACTAAGTTAGTGTAGCAAGGTTGCAGGATACATGATAAACATATAGAAATCTAGGCTGGGTGCGGTGGCTCACGCCTGTAATCCCAGCACTTTGGGAGGCCGAGGCAGGTGGATCACGAGGCCAGGAGTTTGAGACCAGCCGGGCCATTATGGTGAAACCCTGTCTCTACTAAAAACACAAAAATAGCCGGGCGTTATGGCGGGCGCCTGTAATCCCAGCTACTTGGGAGGCTGAGGCAGGAGAAGTGCTTGAACCTGGGAGGCGGAGGTTGTACTGAACCAGAGATCACGCCACTGCACTCCAACGTGGGTGACAGAGACTCC